>NC_090655.1:14057954-14381736 GCF_040937935.1 Hyperolius riggenbachi | reverse complement strand
GTGGGCTGCGGACGGCAATGCAGGGGGGAGTGGCCAGAGCTTGGGAAGATTTTATAGAACAGAAGTTACTGTGGCTTTGGCGAGGGGGGGCGTTGGTGAACTATTAATCCTGAGACCCTCCGATCCTGGCAGCATTAACACAATGCCTTAAAGCGGAACTGAAGATAAAACAAACAAAGAGTTTTACTTACCTGGGGCTTCTGCCAGCGCCTTGCAGCTGCCCTGTCCCGCGGCGGCCCTCCATGATCCTCCGTTCCCCCGACGCCAGCTAGTTTCAGTTTTGCTGGTGGGCCACTGCACAGCTCTGGCCACGCGTATCTTTGCTTGCGTTCCTATCTACATTAGCGTCCTGCGCAGGCACAGGCCACTATTGCGGACAGGAACGGAAACAAGGTTACGCGTGGCAGGGCTGCGCAGGCACAGGCCACTATTGCAGACAGGAACGGAAACAAGGTTACGCGTGGCAGGGCTGCGCAGGCACAGGCCACTATTGCAGACAGGAACGGAAACAAGGTTACGCGTGGCAGGGCTGCGCAGGCACAGACCACTATTGCAGACAGGAATGGAAACAAGGTTACGCGTGGCAGGGCTGCGCAGGCACAGGCCACTATTGCGGACAGGAATGGAAACAAGGTTACGCGTGGCAGGGCTGCGCAGGCACAGGCCACTATTGCGGACAGGAATGGAAACAAGGTTACGCGTGGCAGGGCTGCGCAGGCACAGGCCACGATTGCGGACAGGAACGGAAACAAGGTTACGCGTGGCAGGGCTGCGCAGGCACAGTTGCCCATCGACCAAACTGAAACTAGCTGGCGGCAGCTCGTGGAGGACCGGCGCGGGACAGGACGGCTGCAAGGCCCTGGCAGATGCCCCAAGTAAGTAAAACTCTTTGGATTTTTTTTATCTTCAGTTCCGCTTTAAAGGGAACCTAAACTGAGACGGATATGGATTTTTCCTTTTAAAATAATACCAGTTGCCTGACTTTCCTGCTGATCCTGTGTCTCTAATACTTTTAGCCACAGCCCCTGAACAAGCATGCAGATCAGGTGCTCTGACTGAAGTCAGACTGGATTAGCTGCATGCTTGTTTCAGGTGTGAGATCCAGATACTACTGCAGCAGGACTGCCAAGCAACTGGTAATGTTTAAAAGGAAACATCCATATCCCTATCAGTTAAGGTTCCCTTTAAGGCCTGTACCTACGACGCGATTTTCCTAACGTTTTTGTTTGACAACCGGCCATACTTTGAGCGATGAGTGATCTTTCCCACAATGTCACAACGTGCGTACAGGCACGCAATCACGTGAACGTCACTTAGCGTTGCGTGGTGGACCAGCACAGTGGATCAGAATTTTAAAGGACACCCGAGGTGAAAATAAACTAATGAAATAAACAATTGTATCTATCTTCCTTCTCCAAAAATGACCTTTTAAGATATTCCAGTTTTATATTTAAATCTACTGTTTTTCTGTTTTATTGTTTTTGCACAATGATACATTCATTGATATATGCCAGAGCTAAAATCTATGAACTATTTATCTTTTTTTTTTTTCTCTTTCCTGCTCTCAGAAGCCATTTTCTGCTTGGAAAGTGTTTTATAGTTGTATTTCTTATCAGTGAGGGTCACACTGCAGTCTGACCCAGTCCTGAGAGGAACTGCCACTTACATACCTGATGTTTAACTCTTTCAGACAAAGAAAAAAAAGAACACAGCATAGTTATTTGTGTGCTAGGCACTGTACATACACATGTCCATCTCATCATGTCACATGTTACCTCGGCTGTTCTTTAAGATCCTTGACGACTCCACTCACAGTATCATGATCACTTTTCCTGTTCGCACCAGTCGTGTAACATTGCGTCATCTCGCGTATACCTGGCGACGGATGATGGATCATGGAGCGCTCATCGTCAGGGAGACGTTGCTGGATCCTGTCACAGGACCCCTAGTGGCCGTACCGCACAATGCCTTCCAATCGGTTTCAGCACACAGGCCATGCAAGCTATGGTCGCAATCGGTGCGCAGAAACCGCTGGAGTTTTGGCAGCAGACCGACTAGAAGGGAGCGTGTGAGTTACAGTAGTTACAAATTACACACTATTTCAGGGTATAACTGCCACCACCTCTGTTATCATGGGACAGAGGCACCCACTGACTGGCTGAGTCTAGACCTGCAAATAAAAACGGTTAAACACACTCTATTCTGTCTAGCTAGCAACAATAGTAACGACTCTTCAGAAGTCAGGGTTCAGTTTGTGCGGCTGAATAGCAGGGTTGCTGAATAAACAAATTACGTTAGCGTCGTTTAATGAAACGCAATATAAATAATATATACAGAAAATCATTAAAATCAACAATTATAGAAACATTAATAGCCAGTATGAAAATAAAAGGGAGAAAATACTTAGAGTTCGTGGAACTATGTCCTTCTGGGAAAACTCATAAAGTTCTTGGTTTCAGTTCAGTTCAGTTCAGTAGCAAAGTCCAAACAAGCCAGATGCCAGCATGTCCTCAAGCTGGCAAGGATGTAATCCGGATGATGTTTCAAAATGGAGGACATTGATTTTGGGTCCTCTGCCATTCTTATACCCCTGCTCCAGTAGGAGGGAGTGAGGGCGGGAACCGCACACCCCCTTAGAACATGAGATGAGTCCTCCCCCTTCCCCTGGGGACCAAAAATCATATCTAACCATATATGGGCTCTATCTCACAGAACGGTACAGGTCAGGGCAGATTTACTAACATTTTAAGGTCCGTCCCGATTTACCCAGCACCCTGATACCAAACATTAGGGGTGGAACCCCTGTGCTATCATCAGGGCACTTTCGAACTGCCTAACTGGCAGCCCTTTCCTCAGAATGTTCTGAAACGTTCTCAGTACCAGCGCCAGTCAAAGCCCAGCATGCTCTGTGAGTTTGGAGGGCCTGCCAGCCTGGCAACACAGGAAATATGACAAATATAGCAGTTTATGGATTATTATATACATAGAGGAGTATTAGCAGGTCAGTTCTAGGTGAAGGCTCTTTGAAGCTAGGACAGCAGGCTATGTGTCGGCTTCCCTGCTGTGATCGGGGCCTCACTCTCTCTCCTCTAAATTGGTTCTGTCAGGCTACTTATCTGACTTCATCTGATGGATGGGCCCTTAGCACAGCTGGGTGCCTGGGACAGTTCCTGCTGAAGGCTTCCTGCCATTTGGTAAAAGGCAAAAAAACCTGCCTTTTAAAAGAAGTGAAAAAGGTGGATATACCGCTACACTTGTGATGGTAACCGAGCTGGACCTGGGCAACCACCCCACAGGTCAAAGTAGAAGGAAGAAAGATTCAAAGTCCGCTTCAAAGTTATACCAACAGTTTATTTGGGACTTATCCCAGAACAGCCACAGAAACACTCAGCTAACATGTTTAGGACCTATGGTGGTCCTTAATTATAGCATTGCTATGATTAAGGACCACCATAGGTCCGAAACATGTTAGCTGAGTGTTTCTGTGGCTGTTCTGGGATAAGTCCCAAATAAACTGTTGGTATAACTTTGAAGCGGACCAAATCTTTCTTCCTTTTAAAAGAAGGAATGTCATTCTGTTCGCTGCAATGACTGTGCAAATCTAACCAGGAAGCGATCAGAAAATGGACTGCGCAAATCCTCCCGATTCGCCTGCGTTTCTCACGGCTGTTCCGTGACAGATCCATCTTCCTCCGTCGGTTGGTGAGTATGTAGCTCTCTGTCTTTTTCACTGCAAGTAATCTTTAACAACTATTATTATGATATATTTATTACTATGATTATTTTCCACTCGTTTTAATAATTTTAATAATAAATGTTGTTGTTGTTATTATTATCTATTTATTAGAATGTTGGAGATTTTCAAACTGACAGACTGTTGCCATGGTTGCAAGGAAACCTAATCTAAATCATCAGCCACATCTGCTACAAAGGATAATACTTGGCTGTTGACAGGATCAGAAAGGTCATTTTTAATAACATTCAATGGCAATGTGGCACGTGCAGCCTCCGAAACGTGGGACGCGATTTCGTTTGAACAAAAGAATAGTTTTCATTTCAGTAGTTGTTATCTAGGAAAGTTTGCACGACTTATAATGCGAAAAGAAAACAGTAATAAGCATTAGATTGCTCCACTTACCGCACAATAAAAGTATCAGCATTTCCCATTTTTTTCTCCCCTCTCCCCCCTTCATCCTAATAACCAGCACGTGATCGCCGTCTCACAGTAACCATTCCAGCCCATACAAGAGAAATTGTGTGAGCATAATTACCACAAGCAGCATTCCTGCGGTTTAATGAGCCTATGAGTCTCGCAGGACACACTTAACATTTTTATTCCAATTAGCTACATCAACATCTGAACAAAGGTTTGTTTCCCCAGCAGAAATGGCCAGGTTTGAAAGCGGAATTGTCATGCCAACATTCCCTCATCCGGCTCCTCTGCGTTTTGTGCCGTTCGCATAGAATATTATTAAAGCCACTTATTTTCCTGTCACATCGTGATAAACTAGGTGCTAAAGTCCACCAGCACGGACTACCTTCTGAAACTCACCGAGATGGTGTTATTATTAAAATATGCACCTGCCGTATTCTTATTAAAATGTTAGGAATGCCCGGAGAAAGGTGACTCTGGGGGATTCAAATGAGCATGGCAGACTCTTAACTACATTAACAATACGCTTTGTAATAAGCTTTGGCAGCGGCACAAATACCTCTCTGCCTGGAGTCTCGATATTCCATTCAGTCCATTTTTCACGACTTCTTTTACGCTCGCTGCTAAAACAAGCCAGAAGACATATGTGTGCGCTTAGATGTATTCAGTCACAGGTGACACTAACTTGCCTGTTTGCCTAAATAGTACCGACGTTTCTTATTAAATCATCCCTTTGAGGCTTCTATCGCACGTCTTAGAGAAAGGTGTGGAGAATGACAATATCTTTCCCTGCATTTGCCTTACATTTGCATGTTGGCTAGCCTATTAGATTTTAGGGTAGCGATTAAATGAACAAGGCAGCAAGACGGATTCACATACAGGTAGTTAAAGAAAACCTGTAACTAAAAAAATTCCCCGGGGGGGGGGGTACTCACCTCAGGTGGGGGAATCCTACGGATCCTATCGAGGCTTCCCCCGTCCTCCTGTTTCCCACGGCGGTCTTGCTGTGCCCCTCCGAACAGCGGGGATGTCAATATTTCTCTCCCCGGCACCAACGCAGGCGCAGTATCGGCTCTCCATTTAGAGATAGGCAGAATTAGCCGATCGCTGTCGGTCCACTCTACTGCGCAGGTGCTAGTCTTCTCCGCCTGTATTGAAGAGAGGACCAGACAGAGATCAGTTATTTCCGCCTATCTCCGTGCTGAGAGCTGCAACAGCGCCCCCGCTGGAGCCAGGGAAGGTAAATATATTAAGCCCCCTCCCGACGTCCCCCCAGGGGACTTTTTTTTTTTATTACAGAGTCTCTTTAAAGCAAACCTGAACAAGTAAAATTATTTAAAATAAACACGTTGTCCCTGCAAATGAATATTACATACTTACCTCGCCATCAATCCCTCTCAAAAGCTCACCATTTTCTTCTAACAACGATTCCTTCCAGTTCTGACAACATTTTGTCAGAACAGAAAAATATCAGTTGCTGTCAGTTATATATCAGTTGCGGTTTGTTATTTGGTAGACCTTGAAGGATTTGGTTGGCACATAAGAGTCCCCACAGAAAATTATGTATGAGGTGACATTATCTACCCACTCATCCAGGTTTGGCTGGAAAACTTTCTATATTTATAGATTGCTGTATATTGATATTATAAGGAACCTACCTGTTAATGTTTCTGCCGAGACCCAGGCAGAATCTGTCCCTTCCAAGTCTCGATGCTTGTTTACCGCAGATGACGCAGCTGCTGGAATGCAGGCCGCACATCCTAATAGGCAGAGGGCGTGCTCCCAGTATGCCCCCCGCTGATGTAAACAATAGTCAGCTGACGCTACAGCTGACACCTATGTAGGTGTACTGCTGTGTCATTGGATGTACGAAAAGGGGCCGACCACTTATTGGATGAAAGTTGTATTTAAACTTGCAGAGTGCTCCCAGTCATCGCCCGTGATAAGCATAGCTGTGGCTAGTTGCTGGGTGTTCACTCACATTATCTGAATTACTGGAATTTGACCTTGGCTTGTATTTGACCATTCTTGTCTGCTGCTACTAACCCTTGATACTTAACTTGATACCTGGATACTCTTGCCTGCTGCCTGGACCGACCTCTGCTTGTTACCTGGATACTCTTGCTTGCTGCCTGGACCAACCTCTGCTTGTTACCTGGATACTCTTGTCTGCTGCCTGGACCGACCCTTGCCTGTTTACTGGACAGTAGTGTTTATACCTGGACAGACCCTTGCCTGTTGCTTGGATAATCTTGCATGATGACCTTGCATGAACTCTGCTGCCTGGATCATACACTGCCTGTTTCCTGAACCATCTGTCATTACTGACAATCAATGCTGAGGGACTCATCCTCCTAAATCAAAGTACTAGTCCTATGTGATACTTATGAACTATTGAACTTTGTTATACTTGCCTCAGTGGGATTCTGGTGGGTTATTGTCCTCTCTTCTTCAGTCTGTTTGCCTTGCATGTTACGACCTGGGGGTAACCATAGTCAGGAGACAAATAAGGTGTCCTGTTCACATGGGGGCTTGTCTATAGGTGAAGACCGTACGCCAGGCTCAGAGCGGTGGCACTAGACTGGGGCATAGAGACTGATTGGGGTTATAACCTGTCAAGCCTTACAGATATGTAGCCCAGCCCTGCCAGTTAGAAATATCCTAGGCTGTGTATTATGCAGAATTCTCCCCACAGCATTCTGGCAGACCAGCTATGTTTTTGTACTGGCTTTGGAACTCTCCGTAAACGAACATTCTGCAGAGATCACCTGGCAGGACTAAAGATGTCGCCCCCTGTGATGAATTTCAGAATGTTAATCACTCAGAGGAAAGATTTTACAATGGGCAAACACTGACTAAATAAATTATAAATTAATATTGTAAAAAAAATAAGAAATTGTATTTATTACTAACTGATGGCCTGCCGTTGCCCGGGTATGTATTTGGCTGGTGTTGGGTCTGCCCACTTTTTCTAACCCTAATACACAATTACTAAATTACACAATGACCTAATTTGTGATCTTTGCAGTCTTTGGCATCAATAATTTGAATTGAAATTAAATAAATCTGGCTGTGGCTCCACCCCCTTTTCTGAATTTGAACCCCAGTAACCCAATGATCAACTGTACCAGGTTTGAGGCTTGTGCCATTTACAGTGCAAGAATGGCAGCAGTTAAATATTCCCCTTGAAAATCAATAGGTGAATTTTGATTGGCTTTTGTAGGCTCCACCCACTTTCCTGAATATTATTCCCAGTGACCCAGTGGCCAACTGTGCAAAGTTTGGGAACCCTGCCATTAACAGTGTAAGAATGGCTGCAGTTTACATTTTCCCAGTGAAATATGTATTTGTATTTGTCTCCGCCCACTTTTTGGTTATGGGGATATTCTGCTCAGGCAGAAATAGCGAAGCCCAATCAGGTAACTGTGCAGACGCAGGTGACTCACGCCTGCAGGGTAGAGAAACCCCAGTCTAGTTAAGCCTGAGCCTGATCGGAAAGCCAGTACTGCACCTGCGCTGGAGTCGGGGAAGGTAAATATTGCAGACGCTACTGCGCCACAGGCGACATCCTTGTTGGCTGTGGTTTCAGGGGAGCCAGCGCTGGATCCCTGAGGCTTAGGAGGACGGTGGAAGCCTCATTAGATCCAGACACTTCCTCCTCCAAAGGTAAGTATCTCCGGTTTTGTTGTTTCTTACAGATTCTCTTTAAAGTGATGGTGAGCACAGGATAAATAACCAGTGAGTTCATTCCTAGAGTCTTTTGATGAAAAACTGCACATTTTGGAGGACTGTCTTCAGTGTGCAGAGTTTCTCTCCTGACTTAGACCTCTTTATTTTCAGTAGTCAGCCATTTTGGAATGCCCTCCACTGATTCGACTGTCGTTTGCCATAACTCCTGGTTGTCCTCCTCCTGCTTTCTCCATTGAAACAGAACATGCTGTTATGTCTTTTATGGAGATCAGGCACAGTTTGAGGCAGGCACACATGTAGTAGCGAAGAAAAAAATGGTGTGGAGTGATCAGATGGCTCCTTTGAACCAATGGGGGCTAAAGTCTAAAATGTACTGCTTCTCATCCGGTCTCTGCATTGGTTTTTTAACAGGTGAGAATTTCTGTACTTCTGGGTGGGACACTAACTAACTTGGTTATTCAACTCATTCCTCATCAGGGCTGGTGGTGGTGCGGCTTTACCTGATGGGCAGCTTTTCCGGTTGTCTTTGAGTATACAAGTAAATAAGTGGTCAATATGGGCATAGTGGTGGCTGTTCTGATCATTTTGGGTGACAGAATTCCAGTGTGTCTACAAGGCATTAGACCCGAAGCAGGTTGAGCTGTTAAAGCAGCAATGCTATGATGCGCACCCCGCGTATCGGTAACTCGGGGCTCTGTCGGCCGAGTGTTGTAATAACAGCGCAGGAGATTTGGGTGCAGCCGGCGCCACCATAGACCGTGATAGGAATTACGGCTATAGCGGCACACAGTAAGTAACGTTGGCGCCGTCGGAAGACGCAGCTGAATTTACTTTTAAAACACTTTAATTCGGCTTCCAGCACTAGCTGGATGCTGAATTACATAATTCCCCACTATCCACGTGGACCTGGAGGGGGAATAGTAATTAACGCCGCCGGGACTTGTGCAGCAGCAGGATAAGCCATATACCAGCTGTATCCTGCGCCCAAGTCTCCTGGCGGCGAGATCACAGGGACTCCTGGCGGCTGCCAATCCCGGAATAACGTCTTCCTCTGAGTTGCGACAACTCTGGAGGGAGAATAGTATTTAAATCCGCCTTGGAGTTTAGCGGCATTAGGAAGAGCCGTCATTCGGCTCTCCCCGCGACGAACTGAGAGGCACCCAGGCAATATGTACTCCATTAGACCGGGCGATGAAGATTTTCTAAAGGAACATTGCACTTTCTTTTGTGATTTTTATTTTTTCCTGATTATAAAATATAAAGGCCCTGTAACGATCAGTGTCAGCAAGAACAGATTTTCTGATCATTGGTGATCTGCAGAATCACCAATAATGCAAGTATAGTGAGACACAGGACAACGAGATGTAAAGATAGGTGTTTGGTGCAACAGTAATACAACGTATAATGATCACCCGAGGAGCGGGTGATTCAGACTGCACTGCAGCCGGTGATCACCTGAGGAGCAGCACCTGTGATTAACACTATACTGCAGCTCCTAATCACCTGAGGAGCAGGTGACTAGGAATGTACTGTAACAACTGATCACCTGAGGAGCAGGTGATTCAGAGTGTACTGTAGCTACTGGTCACCTGTGGAGCAGGCGATTCAGACTGTACTGCAGCTACTGATCACCTGAGGAGCAAGTGATTCAGACTGTACTGCAGCTAGTGGTCACCTGAGGAGCAGGTGATTAGCTGTACAGAAAATCCCTCACCAAGGACTAGGCTTCCTGGTGAGGGCAGGAGAGTCAGACAGGCCGAGTCGGCAACATACGGACAGATAAGGTACAAAGACAGAAGGCCAAATCAGAGTAGTGTTCAGGCTGAGTCGGCAACAGAATCAGATAGGCAGAAGCACAGAATCAGTAGGCAGAAGAGTAGTAAAGGCTAGCCGAAGGTCATAACAAATAATACAATTCAATTAGTACTTTAGCTATCAACAGAACTGACTAAGTGTGGATCCCCAGCTTCTGCCGGTTCTAGGCACACTTTGGGATCTGACTAAGGTCTGAGTGCTAACACGTAGCATTCGCAACAGCAGATGAGGAGCCACTGACAGGCAGGTCCTATATAGAGTGAGAGCGCCCAATAGCGCCGCCCCAGTCACTCAGCCAATCTTGAGCACTGACCGGCCAATCAGCTGACTCCCCTTCTATTCGCATAAAGGTCCTGTCGCCTGGCGCGCGCGTAGCCCTCAGTCTATGTGCAGCTGACGGACCAGGCAAAACTCCACCATGTACTAGCGCGGCGGAATCCGCCGGCTGAGACGCGGAGACAGCCGCCATGCCGCTCACCGCTGCGGCGGCCTCTCCAGTATTCACCACAGTCCCAGGCAAAACTCCATCATGCAATAGCGTGGCGGAGACAGCCGCCTCACTGTTGCAGCGGCATCTCCGCTATCCCTTACAGGCCCTTATTCAATTTGCTTTTTTCATCTCCTGTTTAAAATAACTCTTCAGCATCAGCACTTTACAATTGGAAAAGTACCAAAAAGTGCTGAGAAATTATTCCGAGTATTTTTTTTGCTTGCTGGAGACTTAAAAGGAATTCGATCTATAAAGTGAAAATATCAGGAGAAAACTCAGAAGAAATAGTAAATTGGATCGGGCCCAATAAGAGCAAAAACTTACTGTTCACTGAAATAAATATGTAAAATGAAAATATATACAAAGAATGCTTTCCATTTGCGGTAACATAATGTCAGGTTGCAGACGTGCTCCTTCTGAGCGTTACCTGCGGTTACTTGCACACTGAAGATGATTACAGCATACAGATTATTCACCGGCCCCTGCTGTTTTCTGCTGGGCGAAATGGCTGGTGTGTTACCGCTAACCCACGCAATGAGCGCTCTGTGTCTTCATTCCCTGACAGGCCCCAAAAGTCATGGAATATTCATGCAGCAGGTTTTGCTTTCTTCTCAATTGATCACCCGAGTGGATAAAAACAGACGGGTAAACAGCTAATCACTCATCAGATTATCACTGATCAGATTGATCATTGAATTTTGTGCTTTACTCGTCTTTTTAGTGGAAGTACTATATATATATATATATATATATATATATATACAGTGGAGGAAATAATTATTTGACCCCTCACTGATTTTGTAAGTTTGTCCAATGACAAAGAAATGAAAAGTCTCAGAACTGTATCATTTCAATGGTAGGTTTATTTTAACAGTGGCAGATAGCACATCAAAAGGAAAATCGAAAAAATAACCTTAAATAAAAGATAGCAACTGATTTGCATTTCATTGAGTGAAATAAGTTTTTGAACCCCTACCAACCGTTAAGAGTTCTGGCTCCCACAGAGTGGTTAGACACTTCTACTCAATTAGTCACCCTCATTAAGGACACCTCGCATCTGCAAGCTACTTATCACCTTGAATAGGATATGGCCCTAAGTTTTAAAAGTTGCACATAGCACTGCTTTCATGCTTGTCCGTATTGCACCCTCTCAAAACCCTTCTGTAGCTTGTCTCTTTCTTGTTGAGCAGTGATAATTCTTCATCACTTTGGATTATCTGCAGAGGAAGCAATATTACTTACTATTCAATTTACTAGGCCATAATTAAATAAGTGAAAGAGAACTGGTTTCAGTACTGACCCTTGTAGGACCCCACCTCCCTTTCTTGGAGTTCTTTTACGATGTGGTTTAATATCCTTCATATCATTAGTGACCTGTTTTCAGCTACCATTTTTCTAGCTGTATTTCTGTTGTACAGTTTTTTGTACATTGCTTTTTTTTTCTTCTTAATGTAGATTCAGATCACCGGTGACTCAGGCTAGGTTTATGTAGACATCTCAATGGATTGGCATGTTCTTCCTGCCACGTGTGTTCTGTGCATTGTCCTTTGTCCTTCCAGGTTTCAGGTTTGATACTTACCTTAGTATCGGGAAGGCCCTGGATAGCAAAGGGCTTTCCCATTCCTCTGTCCAGTCTGTCATTCAAGTGCCATCACCGGGTGTAGCTGTTGGCCGACTCGGTCAAATAGCTCTTTGGAACTCCTCGGGCAATCTTTGGAAATACTCCCCTGAACACTTTCCTCGGAAGGCTTTGGAAGCACTCGTGTCCAGAAGATTGGAGGCTCCAAGCTGTGCAAGCACGGTAGCACTCAAGGACACTAGTGCTTCTGCAGCCTTCCAAGGACTCCTGATGGCGTATTCAAGCAGTCAGACAGACCAAGGGCTCAGCAAGAGGACCGGGTAGGCTCTATGAAATCCAGAACCTTCCCTCTCCATATTTATAAGTACCATATCTAACTTTTTTCTTGCGGGTCACTTCAGTTTTACTTTAATCACATCAAAAACACGTTTTATGTATCCATAGTGACGTTTTTATTGACCTCTTCCTCCTGTTTAAGTCAGTCTCACTTTATGTACCCGTTTTAAAAACGAACATATTCAAAAGTTAATCCAGTTTATTGACACAACATCACAGAAGGATTTTTGCCACGAGGACAGAGGATGCTTGAGATTATGTAAATCTAGTCATTCTCCTTGGGTGGGGTAATGGGAATCATGCTTGGCAATTCAATATTTTGGCTATTGGCTTGGCCAGAGGAACTCATCTACATATACATTGCTTGTGCCTACAGCAGTCTGCAGATACAACTACTTCTTAGTGTATTTACAGCACTGGAATTTATATCGCATTATTGGCTAAATCTGCAGCTCTTTAATAGGAATCCTGTAGTTAGAGTAATTTGGAAGCTCTCACCTTTATTTTGTTTTAAAGCCATAAAATCAAATTCCATTTACGCACTGCTCTTTGTTTATTATGCAGCTTGCACCCTGACCCTGCATTGCAAGCATTCCAATATAATCATAAATGTGTCTGCTGTAATGAATCTTATCTCATTCAGCCTGGCTCCTTTCTGGTACATTGCCGGGGAGAGGGAAGCTTGTTAGCTCCCCTCCCACACTCCTGCTCCTCACTGATTGACTGAGGGCAGTTCAGTGTGACAGGAGGCTGAGAAGGGAAATACACCTCACCCTTCTTCAGAAGCTGATAAAATATGGTCTATGCTGTACTCACATGTGTTTACAAAGCAAACTAGATAGGACAGTGCAGTTTCTAGCACAGAGCTTAGTGGGGAGG
This sequence comes from Hyperolius riggenbachi, assembly GCF_040937935.1. Taxonomy (NCBI): domain Eukaryota; kingdom Metazoa; phylum Chordata; class Amphibia; order Anura; family Hyperoliidae; genus Hyperolius; species Hyperolius riggenbachi. Next base: position 14,368,794 of record NC_090655.1, on the reverse strand, counting down.
AGAACAATGCATACACTATTTCAGGCAGAGGAGAAAAAAAAGAGTAAGGGAGGAAATGACTTCAAAAGGTTGAGACCGGCACCATCAGAAAGTTTTAAAGCTCTTTATTGATTAAAAAATGTCAAGACACATGACAGCAAAAGTAGGCGACGTTTCGGAGAGATACCTCCTTTTTCAAGCCCTGTCCGTGTCTAACTATTTACTCCTAAACACCTTCCTTTTATATATTATCAATGGAGAAATTGACCAATGACATGCATAGCCACTATGTGGCGACCAATCCCCTTCTACCTGGTCTCACGGACCTGATGGGGAACTTCTCATTATTATGCACGCTCCCAGTGACGTCCCATCTCACATGGCAGGGCGGAACGGCAAGACCTGCGTCGCCCCATGCTGCTAAAGCGCCGACCAATGGCGTGCACGCAATGATTGAAGCATTCCCCGCAGGACCGCCCATCACCGGCGGACCTGATGGGGAAATGCATGCTACGCTGCGACTCAAGAGCCGCCCACTGGCCACACGTCATAGGGACACGCATGCGGAAAAAATATCCGCACACGTGATCTTCTAAAGCAGCATGACGCAGAAACAGGAACGCCTTCCGCCCCACCACGTGACAATAGCGTCTCCCCGGCAACAGATAACCACAACAAACAACAGTGGCAACAGACAATCACCAAAGGGAACCATGATTCAAACATATTAACCCCAACAGAGCTATAACAGTGTCGTCATGTCATAATCCCTATTCAATCCTCTAGGTTCTAATGTATCTAACCTTCTAATCCAAACCGCCTCGCGATATAGCAGTCTTTTATCTCTATTACCACCTCTACGTGAAGGATTAACTTGCTCCAAGATTTGGTATCTTAGCTGGCTCACTGTATGTCCTGCTTTTTTAAAATGATATGGGACACTTAATTCCATGGCCGGTTTTCTTATGGTGCTTTTGTGGGAAGACAGTCTATCCTTCATCCTTTGTGTGGTCTGACCTACATATAATAGACCACAAGGACATTTTAGACAGTATATAATATATCTAGAATTACAATCAAAGTGGCCATTAATATAAATTTTTTTTCCACTATATGGGTGAGTTACATAGCTACCTTTGATGACATTATTGCAGTGGACACATCCCATACAGGGATATGTCCCTTTGGGTCTACTGGATGCTGTTAATAATTTTCTGGTACCTAAATCTGCATGTACTAGTCTGTCCTTCAAGGTGGGTGCTCGTTTATATGACATGAGTGGGGGGGTTTTAAATTCATGGATATTAGGAAAGTTGTCTCTAAGTAAATGCCAGTGTCTACGGACTATTTTGGCTATATCCTCACTATAGACATTATACTGGCTAACAAAGGGAATCCTTTTGTTCTGACTCCTCCTCCTATTCGTTCTGTCTGCTCTATCAAGGTTCTGTCTGGCCCTATCCAACAGAGGCTCCGGGTATCGTCTTTTTCGAAATTTTTTCTGCATCTCATCTAGTCTAGTATTACATAAATCACTATCCGTGACTATTCTTTTAACTCTTTGGAACTGGCTATGTGGTATAGCCTTTTTTGTATTTAAAGGGTGAAAGCTATCATAGGATAAAGTTGAGTTAGTATCTGTAGGTTTAACATATAAATCAGTGGTTAATCTACCCTTATCCAATATTACCAATGTATCTAGATAGCTGATCTCTCGTTCACCACTATTCACAGTCAACCTAATGTGTGGACACTGTGTTTCTAGTTGTGACACCAACTCATCTAGGCTCGAACGTGGACCCGCCCACACACAAAAAATATCATCTATATAGCGCATCCAACACAATGCATTCTGTAGAAAAACTTTGTTAGTGTATACAAATGTCTCCTCATAAGCATTCATAAAAATATTTGCGTAGGTAGGGGCAACGTTCGAGCCCATCGCTGTACCTTTGAGCTGCAGGAAGAACTGATCCTCCACCAAGAAATAATTACAGGTCAACAGCATCCTCAACATACCACACAAGAACTTAACCTGTTTCACAGAGAAATCTGATGCACATGTAAGGATATGTTCAACCGCCTCCACACCTCCATCGTGTGGGATGGAGGTGTAGAGGCAGAGCCGTCTCAGTCATCAGGCAACTATAAATATTTGCCTGGAGCGCCGTGGGTGGGGGAAGGGCGCAAAGCAGGGGGGCCACTCGCCGCGGCTGCTAATGCAGCCAGTGTGTTTTTTTTTTTCCATCATGCTGGCCGCCTCTATGACAGGCAGCTGAGCTCAGCTGTGCCGCCTACTGGACCGCCCCCTCCCCTCTCCACTCAGAGCGACAGAGGCATAGGGAGGGGGGGACATCTGTCTGCAGGCACAGCATCTTGGGGAGCGCTTCGGCAGTGAAACCGATGCTATACTTTACTAGGAAAGGCCGTCTCTGCTATGTATTAGCAGCTGCAGAGCTCGGCACTTGGCTGCCCCGCCCCCTGTCTCTCTCCGGCTGTGTCACATGACACATACACACACAGCCTCTTTCTCATTGCTCAGCCCAGCGCCAGGTTTAAAACTACAGGAGGAGATCTGCTGCTGCCAGGCATGCAGAGGCATAAGGTGGGGGAGATTCCATCTGTCCTCAGGTACAGCATCTGGGGGGGGGGGGGGTGCTGCTCACATGCCTCCACTCACTGCATGGCTGCCTGGCACTAGCAGTAGTTCATGAAATAGCTGTAGTCTCCAGCACCCCCCACTGCCCTCCCTCCTCCCTGTGGGTCACTTGCCCTGTCCTAAACACTGATAGCAAGAAGTTTTGAATCAGGATGATACCAAAACTTCTTGCTTTTACTCATGGCTAACACGGTACAACACTTTACTGCTTCTACTAAACACTGATAGAACTACAGGAAACATTGTGGATGCAGAAGACACACATACTGCTGTCTAGTGTTGGGCGAACATCTAGATGTTCGGGTTCGGGCCGAACAGGCCGAACATGGCCGCGATGTTCGGGTGTTCGACCCGAACTCCGAACATAATGGAAGTCAATGGGGACCCGAACTTTTGTGGTTTGTAAAGCCTCCTTACATGCTACATACCCCAAATTTGCAGGGTATGTGCACCTTGGGAGTGGGTACAAGAAGAAAAAAAAATTAGCAAAAAGAGCTTATAGTTTTTGAGAAAATCGATTTTAAAGTTTCAAAGGGAAAACTGTCTTTTAAATGCGGGAAATGTCTGTTTTCTTTGCACAGGTAACATGTTTTTTGTCGGCATGCAGTCATAAATGTAATACATATAAGAGGTTCCAGGAAAAGGGACCGGTAACGCTAACCCAGCAGCAGCACACGTGATGGAACAGGAGGAGGGTGGCGCAGGAGGAGAAGAAGGCCACGCTTTGTGAGACACAACAACCCCGGCCTTGCATGAGGGCAAGAAGCGTGCGGATAGCAGGCTTTGTACCGCCATGCAGTCATAAATGTAATAAAGATAAGTGGTTCAATAAACAGGGACCACGCGGCAACGCTAACCCAGCAGCAGCAGACGTGATGGAACAGGAGCAGGCGCAGGAGGAGAAGGCCACGCTTTGTGAGACACAACAACCCAGGCCTTGCATGAGGGCAAGAAGCGTGCGGATAGCAGGCTTTGTACCGCCATGCAGTCATAAATGTAATAAAGATAAGTGGTTCAATAAACAGGGACCACGCGGCAACGCTAACCCAGCAGCAGCAGACGTGATGGAACAGGAGCAGGCGCAGGAGGAGAAGGCCACGCTTTGTGAGACACAACAACCCAGGCCTTGCATGAGGGCAAGAAGCGTGCGGATAGCAGGCTTTGTACGGCCATGCAGTCATAAATGTAATAAAGATAAGTGGTTCAATAAACAGGGACCACGCGGCAACGCTAACCCAGCAGCAGCAGACGTGATGGAACAGGAGGAGGCGCAGGAGGAGAAGGCCACGCTTTGTGAGACACAACAACCCAGGCCTTGCATGAGGGCAAGAAGCGTGCGGATAGCATGCTTTGTACCGCCATGCAGTCATAAATGTAATAAAGATAAGTGGTTCAATAAACAGGGACCACGCGGCAACGCTAACCCAGCAGCAGCAGACGTGATGGAACAGGAGCAGGCGCAGGAGGAGAAGGCCACGCTTTGTGAGACACAACAACCCAGGCCTTGCATGTGGACAAAAAGCGTGCGGATATAGCAGCAATGCTTTTTGCCGCCATGCAGTCATAAATGTAATACAGATGAGAGGTTCAATAAACAGGGCCCGGAAACGCAACACCATCCCAGATGTTCATTGGTCATGTTACTTGGTTGGGGTCCTGGAGTGTTGCGTAGTCATTTCCAATCCAGGATTGATTCATTTTAATTTGAGTCAGACGGTCTGCATTGTCTGTAGAGAGGCGGATACGCCGATCTGTGACGATGCCTCCGGCAGCACTGAAACAGCGTTCCGACATAACGCTGGCTGCCGGGCAAGCCAGCACCTCTATTGCGTACATTGCCAGTTCGTGCCAGGTGTCTAGCTTCGATACCCAATAGTTGAAGGGTGCAGATGGATGGTTCGACACAGCTACGCCATCTGACATGTAGTCCTTGACCATCTTCTCCAGGCGATCGGTGTTGGAGGTGGATCTGCACGCTTGCTGTTCAGTGGGCTGCGGCTGCATGGGTGTCAGAAAATTTTCCCACTCCAAGGACACTGCCGATACCATTCCCTTTTGGGTACTAGCTGCGGCTTGCGTTGTTTGCTGCCCTCCTGGTCGTCCTGGGTTTGCGGAAGTCAGTCTGTCTGCGTACAACTGGCTAGAGGAGGGGGAGGATGTCAATCTCCTCTCTAAAGTCTCCACAAGGGCCTGCTGGTATTCTTCCATTTTGACCTGTCTGACTCTTTCTTCAAGCAGTTTTGGAACATTGTGTTTGTACCGTGGATCCAGAAGGGTATAAACCCAGTAATTGGTGTTGTCCAGAATGCGCACAATGCGTGGGTCACGTTCAATGCAGTCTAGCATGAATTGAGCCATGTGTGCCAGAGTCCTACCAGAATCCTCATCATCCTCTTGTGAGCGTTGTGATAGTTGTTGTGATGCATCATAGTCGTCACCTTCCTCCTGGTCTGCTTCTGCTGACCATTCGCGTTGAATTGTTGAAGTCCAACGTGCACCGCTCTGGCCCTCGTCAGTGGTGGCATGAAATTCCTGCTCCAACTCCAGCTGTTCCTCCTCCTCTTCTTCGTCATAGCTGCTGGGGCCAGCGTTCCCTGAGGCGGATGGCCTGATGTTGGTACCATCACGCTGATCGTTTTCTCCTTCAGATTCCCCCAGTTGCATCATGACAGCTGTTTCCTTGATTTTTAACATCGACCTCTTCAGTAAACACAGCAGTGGTATGGTAATGCTGACTGAAGAGTTGTCACTGCTCACAAGCAACGTGGATTGCTCAAAATTTTGGAGGACTTGGCAGAGGTCCAACATGTTGGCCCAATCGGATCCACAGAAGCTTGGCAGCTGGCCGGATGCGCCTCGGTACTGCGCCGTCATGTACTGGACCACTGCACTCTTCTGCTCGCAAAAGCGGGCTAGCATGTGCAGCGTAGAATTCCAGCGCGTAGGGACATCACACAGCAAGCGATGGTGGGGGAGATTGAAGCGCTCCTGCATCTTGGCGAGTGCCCCCGAAGCAGTACTGGAATTTCTACAATGTTTGGACACTCGACGCACCTTCAACAGCAGATCGGGCACGCCTGGGTATGTCCTCAGGAACCGCTGAACTACTAGGTTCATCACGTGCGCCAGGCAAGGGATGTGTGTCAGCTTAGCCAACCTTAAAGCGCGAATGAGATTACTCCCATTATCACACACAACCATGCCCGGTTTCAGGTCCAGCGGTGCCAGCCACAAATCCGTCTGTTCCTTTATTCCCCTCCAAATTTCCTCCCCTGTGTGCTGCTTATCCCCAAGGCAGATTAGCTTCAGCAACGCTTGCTGACGCATGCCAACAGCTGTGCTGCACTGCTTCCACGATCCTACTGCTGCTGGGTTAGCGTTTCCGGATGAGGTACAGCTTTGAGATGCGTTGGAGGAGAAGGAGTCAGAGAGGTAGGTGCTGCTGTTATCCAGTGGGAGGGACGGCGGTGCAGCTGTTTGTGGCGTGGGCAACACCCGTGCCGTAGCAGGTGAGGAATCGCTGCCAGGCTCCACAAGGTTCACCCAGTGCGCGGTAAGGGAGATGTATCGACCCTGGCCGAACGCACTCGTCCAGGTGTCAGTGGTGAGGTGAACCTTGCAGGCAACGGCATTCTTCAAGCTTCGGGTTATTTTGCTGACCACGTGCTCATGCAACTCAGGCACTGCAGAGCGTGCAAAGTGGTAGCGGCTGGGAACCACGTAACGTGGGATGGCCACTGACATCATGCCCTTGAAGCTGTTTGTCTCCACCAATCGATATGGCAGCATTTCGCAGGCCAGAAGCTTGGCTATGCTGGCTGTTACTGCCACGGCCCGGGGGTCATTTGCTGGCAATTTCCTCTTGCGCTCAAACATCTCCGACACAGACAACTGAACCGTAGCGCTGCACACGGAAGGGCTGTTGGTTGTTGTGTTTGATGAACACTGGGAGACCTCAAGAGCACTACTCCGGAAAGTGACAGTGTCAGCGTCGTCTGATGTTTGTGAATGTTGTGAACCACGCAATGGCTGGGCTACTGCTGCTGCTGAGGCGGGTCTGGTGAACCCAAGGGAGGCAGTGTTGTTTCTGGTACCCTGTCCTGACGCGTTTGCCCAAAGAGTGGGATGTTTGGATAGCATGTGACGGCTCATGCTGGTGGTGGAGAGGTTGTTAATATTTTTCCCCCTGCTCAGGCGGGTCTTGCACACCTTGCAAATCGCCATGGTAACATCCTCAGTGCAGTCTTCAAAGAAAGCCCAGACTTTGGAGCACCTGCCTCCTTGCTGGCGATTTCTGTTTGCTCCTCTTTTGCCTCTCACTTGAACTTCCACGCTTGTGGTGCCTGAAATTGCGCGCCGCCTACCTTGTGGCACAAGGCGAACTCGTGCAGCAGTGTGTTCTTCAACAGACTCATCTGTGCTGCTGCTACGACGGCGATGTTCTCGTTCACAAACAAAATCTGGGTCTCTGTCCACATTGTCCATACCCTCCTCTTCCATCTCCTCAAACTCGTCATATGTCATTGTGGGCCACCGCCGTGGAGTAGAGCTCCCCACAACAACCTCTGCGCAGCACACTCCAACGTCGTCTTCCAGATCTTGTCGGCCGACCTCCTGCAATTGCAACCCCTCCTGCCCAAATTGCTCTGGGATTTGGGTTTCCGAGTCCTCTTCGGACTCGCCTCGTATTTCAGTGCGCGGTACATTTCCCACAGTTAACGGTTGTGAATCCAGGCACAACATTTCTGGCTGTTCCTCCATTGACCTTTGAAAGGTGGAAGTTTGTTGGGCTGGGAATAGCTCCTGCGAATACCCCATTGTGTCCTGAGGTAATTCATCGGACTGGTTATCTGGCAGTTGTGTGCGTGGTGTCGCTGCCGGTTGTGTCAGCTTTGTGCCCACTGGCTCCTTGTAACTGGCTGAGGACTCGGACCTCGTGCGTGATGTGCTGGTGCTGCTTAACCCACTGCTGGACGCTTGAGAGGTCATCCAAGTAATTATCTGGTCCTGTTCTTTTGGATTTGTGAGGGTTGTTGTCCTGGACAACATGGGTGGTATTGAGTGGGTTTTCTTGGGTGCTCCCCTGTGGCCTGTACGTGAACCGTCAGGGGAAACACCTCTTCCCTTGCCCCTCCCTCTTTCACCGGATTTCTTCCTCATTTCACTTATCCTTACAGTACACGCTGACTGGCAGCAGTACAGTGGCAGTACAGAAATGCTATACAGTACCACTATTCCCAGCAGCGACACAGAGCACAATGCTATACAGTGACGGGTGAGCGGTGTACCACTATTCCCAGCAGACACAGAACAGTGAACAGAATGCTATATAGTGTGGCTGAGCGAGCGGTGTACCACTATTCCCAGCAGACACAGAACAGTGAACAGAATGCTATATAGTGTGGCTGAACGAGCGGTGTACTACTGTTCCCAGCAGACACAGAACAGTACACAGAATGCTATATAGTGTGGCTGAACGAGCGGTGTACTACTGTTCCCAGCAGACACAGAACAGTACACAGAATGCTATATAGTGTGGCTGAACGAGCGGTGTACTACTGTTCCCAGCAGACACAGAACAGTGAACAGAATGCTATATAGTGTGGCTGAGCGAGCGGTGTACCACTATTCCCAGCAGACACAGAACAGTGAACAGAATGCTATATAGTGTGGCTGAGCGAGCGGTGTACCACTATTCCCAGCAGACACAGAACAGTAAACAGAATGCTATATAGTGTGGCTGAGCGAGCGGTGTACCACTATTCCCAGCAGACACAGAACAGTGAACAGAATGCTATATAGTGTGGCTGAGCGAGCGGTGTACCACTATTCCCAGCAGACACAGAACAGTGAACAGAATGCTATATAGTGTGGCTGAGCGAGCGGTGTACCACTATTCCCAGCAGACACAGAACAGTGAACAGAATGCTATATAGTGTGGCTGAGCGAGCGGTGTACCACTATTCCCAGCAGACACAGAACAGTGAACAGAATGCTATATAGTGTGGCTGAGCGAGCGGTGTACTACTGTTCCCAGCAGACACAGAACAGTACACAGAATGCTATATAGTGTGGCTGAACGAGCGGTGTACTACTGTTCCCAGCAGACACAGAACAGTACACAGAATGCTATATAGTGTGGCTGAACGAGCGGTGTACCACTATTCCAAGCAGACACAGAACAGTGAACAGAATGCTATATAGTGTGGCTGAGCGAGCGGTGTACCACTATTCCCAGCAGACACAGAGTGGCAGTAAACAGAATGCTATATAGTGTGGCTGAGCGAGGTACACAGAGTGGCAGTAAACAGAATGCTATATAGTGTGGCTGTGCAAGCGGTGTACTACTATTCCCAGCAGACACAGAGTGGCAGTAAACAGAATGCTATATAGTGTGGCTGAGCGAGGTACACAGAGTGGCAGTAAACAGAATGCTGAGCGAGCGGTGTACTACTATTCCCAGCAGCGACACACAATGACTGGGGGGGACCCTGGCTAGCGTGGCTGGAGCGCGAACTACCCTGCCTGCCTACCCAAAGCTAAACCCACAGACAAATGGCGGAGATATGACGTGGTTCGGGTATTTATTTACCCGAACCACGTGACAGTTCGGCCAATCAGAGCGCGTTCGGGTCCGAACCACGTGACCCGTTCGGCCAATCACAGCGCTAGCCGAACGTTCGGGGAACGTTCGGCCATGCGCTCTTAGTTCGGCCATATGGCCGAACGGTTTGGCCGAGCACCGTCAGGTGTTCGGCCGAACTCGAACATCACCCGAACAGGGTGATGTTCTGCAGAACCCGAACAGTGGCGAACACTGTTCGCCCAACACTACTGCTGTCCTTGTCTCTGCTCTACCTGAACTATTGACCCCTGTGTGTGCCTGTCCTGAGCCGACTCCCCCCACCACGGAAGTATTGCTACTGAAGGGAAGCCAGAGGTGATATGCCAGCCCAGGTCTGGGGATGGCAGAAGACAAACTAAAAGCCTCTCATCTGATTACTCTAGTACAGTCCACCAACAGCCTGCAGAGATCATTCGGAAGCAGACAGTTTAGAGGTATGCAGGGCATTGTATGGGATGCACACGCACAGCACACATACAAACACATTTGCATAGTATACAGACACACACATGTGCACACACAAACACATGCACAGAGTACACACACACACATGCACACCAAGCTTTTTATCTGTGTATGCTAATCCCTGATCTCCAAACCGATGCAGCCAAAAAGTGCTTGGCTTTACTATAGCCTATCACACATTCCCAACCCAAACTAACCCGACGCTCATTTATAGTATAGCTGAGCACCCAATACTGATTGCCAAACTGACACCACCGAACATTGCTTGGCTATAATATAGCAGAGGGCTTATTACAGATAAAATCTTTGCTGTGCCGCTCTGGAATCCCCATACAACTAGTCTGAGATTGGCAATACAATGGCAGAATGCTGGCACCTAAATTACGCACTCAGTGCCGCCATAGCGGGATGTTGCATTGCAGTCTGTGGCAGCACCCTAATAACCAGACATGTCAGGAGCCCATTTTAAAGGACTACTGTAGGGGGGAAAAAACAGTTAGACCTACCTGGGGCTTCTAGTGATCACCCGCAGACATCCTGTGCCCGCGCAGCCACTCACTGATGCTCCGGTTCACTTCTGGAATTTCCGACTTTAATGTCGGAAAACCACTGTGCCTGCGCCGCCGTGCTGACGTCACCAGGAGCGTACTGCGCAGGCACAGACCATACTGGACCTGCACAATACACTCCTGGTGACGTCAGCGGGAGCGAGGACACAGCAAAGCAGGCCCAGTGGTTTTCCGACTTTAAAGTCTGAAATTCCAGAAGTGAACCGGAGGCGGGGCCGGAGCATCGGTGAGTGGCTGCGCGGGCACAGGATGTCTGTGGGGGACCATTAGAAGCCCCAGGTAAGTTCAACTCATTTTCCACCGACCCTCCCTACAGTACTCCTGAGCCAAAGATACTTACCTAAAGATAGGGAAGCCTCTGGATTCTCTGGTCCCTTGTAGCTGAGCGCAGACCCCCGGACAATTGCTGACAAGGGCTAGTTTGTCATCTAATTGGGGTCACAGTCCTCTTTTGTCACCAAGTGCAGCTGTACCTGTGCAGCTAGCAGCATGACTGTGCTGGTAACAAAGAGGAGCACAGCCCCAATGTGCAGGAAGGGGGTCCGCGCTCAGCGGCAGGGGACTATTGGACAGCGAGGGAAGCCTCAACAGGTTCCAGAGGCTTCCCTCTCTCTAGGTATCTCTTTCTGAACCAGAGCTTCGGCTCAGGTTTACTTTAACTGTTGCGGTATATTCATTACTGGATGGTAAAAATATATGTGCGTACGACGTGCATGTAAATGTTACCTACACACTGGGCACATTGCTTGTGTAATGCACTACACAAATAGCAACACATGTTAAACAAGTAATGTAAGCATTGTGTGTATGTGTTTTATGCAAACTGTGTAATGCTGAGCATCTCCAAAGTAAGCCTTGATCTATTCAGTACACTGACACTGTGCATAGATTTCAGTGTGTGTGTGTGTGTGTGTGTGTGTGTGTGTGGGGGGGGGGTTGTTGAGTTGGACTGCCACTAGGTGGGTGAAGCAAGCTATGCTGGCCACTCTGGGCAGAGTTGTTAGGGCCCTTTTCCACTGCCTGTGATCCAATTCAAGAAGCGGATCACAGCCGTTTTTCTAGTTGCTAGAGCACCGCATGTAAATTCTGGTGCTCATTTTCCACTACAACGCTTCAATCTTGTTTCGGTTTTTGCCGAAATGCGATCGCCGGACAATGCAATTCTCATCGCAATTCTTGTTCCCGACAATGGTAAAGCGGAACGCGGATAGTGGAAGATGGAGCTTGCAAGATTGCAAGCGCAAGTCGCCTGCATTTGCTAGTGGAAAAGGGTCCTAAAGGGAACCTAAACTGAAAAGGATGGATTTTTCCTTTTAAAATAATACCAGTTGCCTGACTCTCCTGCTGATCCTGTGTCTCTAATACTTTTAGCCACAGCCCCTGAACAAGCATGCAGATCAGGTGCTCTGACTAAAGTCAGACTGGATTAGCTGCATGCTTGTTTCAGGTGTGTGATTCAGCCACTATTGCAGCCAAAGAGATCAGCAGGAATGCAAAGCAACTGGTATGGTTTAAAAGGAAACCTCCATATGCATCTCAGTTTAGGTTCCCTTTAAGTTTGAGTGACGCAGCAGCTGCTGCAGCACCACTGATGATATCAGCAGCGAGCAATCATGTTGTCTGAGGTGATGCTGCAGCATTGCTGCTGCTGAATCTTAGCCTCAGTCAGAGACAGAGAGACACAGACCCAGACACGGTACACTACAACTTTGTTTTACTTTCCCCGGAGCTTCCTCCAGTCCCTCGCCGTCATCCCATTGCCTTCAGTTTGTCCACAATCAGCTCCGGTAACTGGCTTGTGTGTGAGTGGTGGGGGGCATGGTGGTGGGGGTTGAATAAGGATTGGCGCTATGTGGTGGGGGGGGGGGGGGGCGGCACAGAGGGGTAGGGGCGCCACAGGTTTTCTTGCCTGGAGTGGCAAAATGGCTAGAAACACCCCTGTGTAGAGGGATTCAACATCCAAAGTAATCAGGAGCGCTCCCTCAGGTACACTAGTAATTTTATCTATCTCCTCTAGAAAGGTAGCAGTATCTCTGAGATAGGACTTTCCTGCCACCACAAAGGGTCTCAATAGTTGATCCAAATATCTTGAAACTGGTGAAAAAATAGAGTCTATCCCTGCAACTATCGGACGACCAGGTGGTTGTGTTCGATTCTTATGTATCTTAGGACAGATATAGAACACTGGAATTACAGGATCCTGTTGAATTAGATATTGACATAATCTTGTATCTATGATGTCTTCTCGGTATGCTTGAGTAACAGTGTCTTTTATCAAGTTATGAAATCTCAATGTGGGATCATGTTCTAATTTGCAGTAGGTGTTCTCATCAGATAGTAATCTATAGACTTCTTTTTTGTAATACTCCATGTCCATTATGACCACTGCTCCCCCCCTGTCAGCCTGTTTTATGGCTATTGTTTTATCCTCACACAGTTCCTTTAAAGCACTACGTTGATCTTCACTAAGATTATGTTTAATATTGACATTGGGTCCCATATGAGTGCCAGTAAATAGCTGATCTATCTCTTTTCTAATATTCTCCACAAATCTATCGATAATTTGACAGGATGTTGGATTGAAATTACTCCTCACACGTAGTTTGGTATCATGTAGCCTAAGGCTATCTTTGTAGCTATTTGTTTCAAAACTTTGTGGTCTGTCTTGAGGTAGGCTGAAGTGATATTTTAACCTGATTAATCTGTAGAATCTCTGTAGATCAATATCCAAGTCCACACGGTTTGGCCAGTTAGTCGGTGCATATGATAATCCCTTCTCCAGGAGCGACTGTTGAACAGGGGTCAGGATCCTCTTGGAGATGTTGACCACTATTGTTTCTGTTGGGTCATCCTCGGTTTGTTCGCTTTCGGCTGTCTGGATCTTTGTCTGAGACGATCACGGATAGTGATTTATGTAATACTAGACTAGATGATATGTAGAAAAATTTTCGAAAAAGACGATACCCGGAGCCTCTGTTGGATAGGGCCAGACAGAACCTTGATAGAGCAGACAGAACGAATAGGAGGAGGAGTCAGAACAAAAGGATTCCCTTTGTTAGCCAGTATAATGTCTATAGTGAGGATATAGCCAAAATAGTCCGTAGACACTGGCATTTACTTAGAGACAACTTTCCTAATATCCATGAATTTAAAACCCCCCCACTCATGTCATATAAACGAGCACCCACCTTGAAGGACAGACTAGTACATGCAGATTTAGGTACCAGAAAATTATTAACAGCATCCAGTAGACCCAAAGGGACATATCCCTGTATGGGATGTGTCCACTGCAATAATGTCATCAAAGGTAGCTATGTAACTCACCCATATAGTGGAAAAAAAATTTATATTAATGGCCACTTTGATTGTAATTCTAGATATATTATATACTGTCTAAAATGTCCTTGTGGTCTATTATATGTAGGTCAGACCACACAAAGGATGAAGGATAGACTGTCTTCCCACAAAAGCACCATAAGAAAACCGGCCATGGAATTAAGTGTCCCATATCATTTTAAAAAAGCAGGACATACAGTGAGCCAGCTAAGATACCAAATCTTGGAGCAAGTTAATCCTTCACGTAGAGGTGGTAATAGAGATAAAAGACTGCTATATCGCGAGGCGGTTTGGATTAGAAGGTTAGATACATTAGAACCTAGAGGATTGAATAGGGATTATGACATGACGACACTGTTATAGCTCTGTTGGGGTTAATATGTTTGAATCATGGTTCCCTTTGGTGATTGTCTGTTGCCACTGTTGTTTGTTGTGGTTATCTGTTGCCGGGGAGACGCTATTGTCACGTGGTGGGGCGGAAGGCGTTCCTGTTTTTGCGTCATGCTGCTTTAGGAGATCACGTGTGCGGATATTTTTTCCGCATGCGTGTCCCTATGACGTGTGGCCAGTGGGCGGCTCTTGAGTCGCAGCGTAGCATGCAGTTCCCCATCAGGTCCGCCGGTGATGGGCGGTCCTGCGGGGAATGCTTCAATCATTGCGTGCACGCCATTGGTCGGCGCTTTAGCAGCATGGGGCGACGCAGGTCTTGCCGTTCCGCCCTGCCATGTGAGATGGGACGTCACTGGGAGCGTGCATAATAATGAGAAGTTCCCCATCAGGTCCGTGAGACCAGGTAGAAGGTATTGGCTATGTATGTCATTGGTCAATTTCTCCATTGATAATATATAAAAGGAAGGTGTTTAGGAGTAAATAGTTAGACACGGACAGGGCTTGAAAAAGGAGGTATCTCTCCGAAACGTCGCCTACTTTTGCTGTCATGTGTCTTGACATTTTTTAATCAATAAAGAGCTTTAAAACTTTCTGATGGTGCCGGTCTCAACCTTTTGAAGAAATTGCATTGGGAGTGAAGTGCTGACCTTCCCAACGACCAGGCACATCGGTAAAAATCTTCTGGGGTGCTTATCCAACCGCATTTACAAGTTAAGGGAGGAAATGACATCAGGATTGGCTTCAGCAGGAGGCAGTTAAAGCAGACCAGAACATCTTCAGAACGTCCTCTGCATAATAATCTTTAAAGAAAAACGTTTCGTTGTTACAGCTGATACAAATCCTAAAATAAATCTGAACTGTTTCTACTTCCTGATTCATGGAAGCAGGCATATTGTTAATAGCATGTGCTTTCAAATGAGCTTATCTGCCATCTCTGCCATGGCAGTCATGTGGCACAGGGCAGAGATCAGATTACAACTTGAGGGAATCAGAGGGAATAAAAAAGGCTAAACTCTCTAAATACATACAGGGGGCATTTCTTTATGTTTTCCTGTCCTGTACAAGATTTCAGGTTCACATTAAGATGGAAACCGCCTGGAACAGTTTTCTCTTCATTTACTACTAGCTGATGACACAGCGTTGCCCGGGTATATACTGTATTGGATTGTTGTTGGCTCCACTCACTTTTTCTAACCCTTACACACAGTCACTCAATGACCAAGTTTATGAGCTTTGGGGTCCTCGGTATCAATAATGTAAATTTTCCCATTGAAATGAAACAAGTCTGATTGGCTGTTTGTGGCTTTGCTCTTTTTCTGAATTTGAACCCCAGTCAACCAATCACCAACTGTTCCAGGGTGGAGGGCTCTGCCATTAACAGTGTAAGAATGCCAGCAATTTAAATATTCCCCTTGAAAATCAATAGATGAATTTTGATTGGCTTTTGTAGGCTCCACCCAGTTACCCAGTGACCAACTGTTCCAAGTTTGAAAACCCTGCTATTAAGAGTGTAAGAATGGCTGCAGTTTACATTTTTCCATGTAAAATGAACGGCTGAAATTCGATTGGCTGTTTTATGCTCCATCCACCTTTCCTGAATGTTTCACCTCAGTCACCAAGTGACCAACTGTGCCAAGTTTGGGGACTCAGGCTTTATTACTGTGAGAATCGAGTGATCGCGGCACATAAACACATGCAATAAAATTACACACACTGTACACACACACACACACGTACACACACACACACGCACACACACGTACGCACACACACACACACACACACACACACACACACGTACACACACACACACACACACACACGTACACACACGCACACACACACACACACACACACACGTACACACACGCACACACACACACACACGTACACACACACACACACACACACACGTACACACACACACACACACACGTACACACACACACACACACACACACGTACACACACACACACACACACACACGTACACACACACACACACACACACACACTGTATACACACACACACACACACACGTACACACACACACACACACACACACACACACACTGTATACACACACACACAACGTTATGGTAAAATTATGCTGATTCTGATCAAGACTTAAATTAAATTGTTAAATTCGTGATAGTGGTCTTTTAGGTTCAGCTGATACAGGTCTTTTTATTTGACAGAAATGTACAGTGGGTTGATTTTGGTGCAATAGCGCTTTTTCCTACGCTGTCTGTTCCCGTAACTGACCTTAAAAGATCTTATTTTGTTGAGGGCGAGTGTAAACAGCATATTAAAAGTGCAGATGGCCGGCCCGTGCATCTGTCTCCGCGTCCTTTGCGAGGGACTCGGCCTGACTGAACACGTTTCTATTATGTAATATCGCTGAACTGTCATCCCCCATGTAGAAGCGATTGCACTAGAATGGAAATATTCTGCATTTAACCAACCGGAGACGTGAGTCGGGGGCCCCGAGAGCAACGTTAGCCGTGGATAGAAGAACATCGCTCACTCTGGAGATTGCGGTACAGGTCAGTACGGGGTAATCATTCCTCATAACTATGACAACACATCTCCAGAGATGTCAAGTTTCCAGCGGATCCTCTGTGTTCCGTACGGCATCACCTAACCGCTGTTTTCACAAGCAAAGACGTTCATTTTGTTTTGATCTATAGTGTAGACCTGACACAAAGATTGCTTTGGAAAATGATCGTCTTTTATGTTTTTTTTGGGTTTTGTATTTAGTTTTTTTTGCTTTTCTCTAGGCAAAATATGAAATCACTGTAAGAAAATTGCCAGAGGTTAACGCTGTGTTGAGAGATATGTCTTCCACTCATAAGTTTCTGTCTTTATCACTAAACATGAAAGCAAGAGGGAGGCACCCAAAAAACTAAATGTTCTGCAACTTTCACTATTAAATAGAAATCCTGGTCTTACCTTAAAGGATACCCGAAGTGACATGTGACATGATGAGATAAACGTGTATGTACAGTGCCTAGCACACAAATAACTATGCTGTGTTCCTTTTTTTTCTTTCTCTGCCTGAAAGAGTTAAATATCAGGTAAGTAAGTGGCTGACTTAGTCCTGACTGGAAGTGATTACAGTGTGACCCTCACTGATAAGAAATGCCAACTATAAAACACTTTTCTAGCAGAGAATGGCTTCAGAGAGCAAGAAAGAGATAAAAAAAGGGGAATTTCTTATCAGTGAGGGTCACAATGTCGTCACTTCCTGTCAGGACTGAGTCAGCCACTTACATACCTGATATTTAACTCTTTCAGACAGAGAAAGAAAAAAAGGAACACAGCATAGTTATTTGTGTGCTAGGCACTGTACATACACATGTCTACATCATCATGTCACATGTCACTTCGGGTATGCTTTTTACCTTTTAGGGACCGGCTGCCTAGCCCCCTCCCCTTAAGGACCAGGTCAATTTAACATGCAGGGGGGGGGGGGGGTGTTTAGGGGGGTCAGGCAGCCGGATCCCCAGGGTAGATAGCTAGATATGGTGTCCACAGTGTAGACAGGTGTCCCTCAAATTGCCAGCAGCCTTTACTTACCTTCCTGTGTCCTGCGATGAGCAGCTCTAGCCCCCTCCGCCCTGGCCGGCATCCTCGCTCACACTGACTCTCAGTTCCGTGTCCCGATGATGTCATCAAGCCGGGACCCGACACTTAAGTCAGAGCGAGCAGAGTTGCCGGCCAGAGCGAAGGGGAGCGACGATCGCTGGGGGAACATTAGGAAGGTGAGTGGATCCTCTTCTTCCCCTCCTACCGAGCTGCTCTGATAATGATCACTACGATACGCCAGCGACCGTAGTGATCACTTGATCAGGAGCCAATCGCGATGACAGCCTAATCTCCCCTCTCTGGTTCGCATGATCCCGTCGGGAGTGGTACAAGCAGGCTGCGTAAATCCTATGCCACATCAGGTTTACACAGCCACAAGTGCGGGTTTAGGATTTACTATCAGTGGTCCCCAAAAGGTTAAAGTGTACCAGAGATCATGAAATACAAAGAATCGATACTTACCTGGGGCTTCCTCCAGCCCACTAAACACTTGTGAGTCCCTCGCTGTACTTCCGCGGTCCTCCCCATGGATGGAAACGCTCTGTGGAAGTGCAGTTGCAAGTCTTAAAAACTGCACATGTGCAAATCTCTCCTGGCCATGGGAGCACCATCGGGGAGGCGCACGGCTGTGACCGCGCATGTGCAGTAGTCCGCGACTGAGCCGAGTCACAGACCTTTATATCAGGTGCACGCTAAGGTATGTAGACATGCACAGTTACTATTGCACATGGGGATAGTGGCTTGATCCCATGGGCGACAGCAGGGGCATAGCTAGAAATGACTGGGCCCCATAGCAATTTTTTTAATGGGCCCCCTACCCCTGCGACCTTCCAACCCCACGCACCTATCGGTGCCAGGTATGGGTGCCACTGTTCCACCAGTATATAGTTAGCCAGGTATGGGTGCCACTGCTCTTCCAGTATATAGGTTAGCAAGGTATGGGTGCCACTGACCCGCCAGTATAGGTTGGCCAGGTATAGATGCCACTGTCCCACAAGTATATAGTTAGCCAGGTATGGGTGCCACTGCCCCCCAGTATAGGTTGGCCAGGTATGGGTGTTAGCCAGATATGGGTGTGCCCTCCGCCCCCCCCAGCGCCTCCACTCATACGCTTACAAGATGCTGCTGCTGCTACTCCTCTTTGATGAGAGTCCACCGGTCCAAGACTCCAGGCTGGCTCCAGCACTCAGGAAGCCTCCGTTCCGTCCATGTCCGACTCTGCCCGCTGCCGGTCACAGCTGCCCGACTCTGCCCATCAGCCACTCCTCCTTCCTCCCTGGCCGGCCTGGAACTACAGAGTTATTGTCGGGTCCAGCTAGGGAGGTAAACAATGTATCAATCCGCCAAAAATAGTCCCCCATCTGGCTGCTATACGCAAGGACTCAGGGAGGGAGGTGGGTCCAGCACCCGGCTTTGTTAATTATGTTTAAATGACGTCCTCTCAGCTGCGGCCCGGGCCCCCTGTGGTGTAGGGCCGGGGCGGGCCACATAGCAATTGCTATGGTTGCTATGGCGATTGCTTCAGCACTGGGCGACAGTTCTGTGCAAAGGTCTAAACAGATGCATCACTAGCCTCTAAGCTAGCAAAGCATTCTGTTCCTATAGAGATGGTAGGAGGGGTGGTGGGCATTGCGCACAATGGAGTGGGAGGGGTGAGGAGGAGAACAATAGGCTCAGAGCACACTCACTGTGATTGCTACAATGAAATTGGCTCCCGACTGGCGCACAGAGCTCAGCTGTCATTGGACAGCTAAATGTAGCAATGACTTAGCAGCAGAAGCACACATAGACGGGCTGTTGAAATCTTTGCCAAAAAGTCTCCAAACAAGGCCTAGATTTCAATTGGCCTCATCCAGAACCTGTTAATCAAAACTTGGCTTCGGCAGAACTTCCTTTCACCATCTCTGAAACTTTCCCGGCAAGTCACGTAACACACAGAGCTCGGAACATAATCACTGTAACCAATGGCTTGTCATTGCAACGTCTTGTGTTTAGGAAGTCACACTGTAGTGTTTTCAAATGGAAAATACAAGAGAATTGCTGGAGGGCCAGAAGCAGAATATTGTAAACTGAATTTATCTAAATGAACTTCACAGTAAGATGGATTGCCAAATTCCTCCCAGAATGCACGGCTGCAGATTGGTTTGATAATGATGAAGAAGAAACAAAATCATAAAAAAAAAACATGTACTGCCTCAGTCCCCAAATTATGTGTAACTCAGTTATGATTGATTATTTTTGTGAATTAAATCCCTTGAAATGATGCGAGATTTTTTTTTTCAGTTTGCTTATTTGTTGTCAGTATTTGTCCCATGGCATGTCTGTGACTTGAACTGTATCGTTTAAAGCTTAGAGCTCATCCTGATCTGGGGAGTTTTGTACAGTGACAGTCTAAAGGCCAGTACACACGCTCAGAGCAAGATCATCATCAAGGCAATCTAGGCAGTTGCCTAGGGCCTTCCAGGTAGTGGCTTTCCGCTGTAGCTCTGCCTCTGCTCGTGTCAATCTCTTCTGATCTCCGCCTCTCCCCGCCCCTCTCAGTCTTCTTTCACTGAGTGGGGTGTGGAGAGGTGGAGATTGACTGGACTGGAGGCAGAGCTACAGCGCAAAGCTCTGCCTCCCCCAGGCAGCAAAATCCACGACCTGGAAAGTCGTGGAATTTTGCCCGGGGATTTTGGGGGTATAAGTACCTTGTTCTGCTTCGGGGATGCAGCATATCAGCTATGATCTTATTGCTTACGAAAACTGACCAGCTCCGCTGTCGGGGGTCTCCCCTGCCCCGGGCCACTTATTCCTCGACTGCATCTTCAGTCGAAGAGACTGCTTCCCTTAGCCTCGTGTGATTGAGAACTGTGCAGATGCAGTTCAGAATCACTCAGCACAGGGAAAGCAAAGTACTTGTTTATGAGAGCTTTCTTTTGCAGTCCTGAACTCGTCCCTGCTCAGTTCATTCCTTGCGCTACATCGGGAGACTTCCAGATGGCTGCAAAGAAGCGGGGAGAGGGAGGGGCAAGGAATGGGGGGAGGGGTCTCAACAACAACAACCAGCAGCAACAGGACACTTAGTAAAAGGTAATGTAGCCCACCATGGGCTTTATTTTATAGTTTTAATACAGTTTAGGGGTACTTTAAAAGACACCTAAAGTGAGAGGGGTATGGAGGCTGCCATATTTATTTATTTGAACGATGCACATTGCCTGGCAGTCCTGCTGAGCCTCTGCCTCCAATATTTTAAGCCATAGCCACTAAACAAGCATGCAAATCAGGAGTTTCTGACTGACTCACCCACCTGAAAAAAGCATGCAGTTAATCCAGTCAGATTCAGACACCACTGATACAAAAAAAGATCAGGACAGCCAAGAAAGGGTGGCATTGTTTAACAGGAAATAAATATGGCAGCCTTTAAAGGAGACCTGAAGTGAGAGGAATTTGGCAGCCTCTAAACGAGACCTTTTGTAAGCGAAAGCGCAGGGAAAATCGCTTTGACAAGCGCTCACCAAATGGCCAATGCTTTTGATAGCGCTGGTGATTTGTAATTTGAATAAGGCCTAAGAGTTCTCTTCCACTGAACGTTTCGACTGGAAAATCGGATTGGGTGAGATTTTCCTGCGCTCAGGAAATTGCAGGGGCAGCGTTATTATTGCTCTAATCGCAGAGCCCTGCTTCTCCATGAGTCCTCCTTAGCATTGCCATGCATTCTGTCATCATATTCAGGTAGGGAGGTCATTAACATAATTAACTATGCATTTTAAAGGACATCCTCTTTCAGTCCCTAGCAATCTATCTGGTGCCTTTGTTTAGTTCTGCTGCATTTCAGTGACCATCTAGCCCTTCCAAAAGACCCCCGACCACAGCTGTGATTGAAGGGGTTTTGAGCATGTCCACAATAGCCCAGACCCCTCTCTCAATCCTGGAGTGGACATAGAATGCCCCTGACTACGGGAGTGCGATTGAGAGAGGTGCACGGACCAATAGCCTGCTACCACAGCTTTGGCTGGCAGAGGGGCTAGCAGTGCACTGGAGGGTAGATAGACTACGAGGGGCTGAAAGAAGGTCCAGGTAAGTAAGTCTAATCACTCTCGCTTTGCAACGCTTGGCCCCCAGTTCGAATCTCAGCCCTATCTGCACGGAGTTTGTATTCCTCCGGGCACTCCGGGTTCCTCCCACATCCTAAAAACATACAGATAAGTGAATTGCCTTCCCCCTAAATTGGTCCTAGACTACAATACATACTCTACACAATACATACATAGACATAGGACTATGGTAGGGGTTAGATTGTGAGCCCCTCTGAGGGACAGTTAAGTATACTCTTTACAGCCGTCTCTTATCACAGCTGCGCTTCTGGCAATAAATGTACTCCTCAGACTCCTATAGAAAACAATTCGCAAGGCATAGCGGGTAACTTCCAAGCTACAGTACACCCTGTGCTCAAATACACACTGTGCCGGGAATAAACATTGGACACAGCACACAGGCGCGATGTACCAGGAGAGAGTGGTCCACTCTCTCCTGGTGCATCGCGCCTGTGTGCTGTGTCCAATGTTAGTCTAAATTATTCGAAGTGCTTATACCAGCGATATTTGTGATAAGCTTTTTGCAAGACTATATCCGGTGAGCAGGAGTCTGACGGGGGAGTGTGTGAACCCCCTTCCTGCATGAGGTGGAGTTTATTCCCGGCACAGTGTGTATTTGAGCACAGGGTGTACTGTAGCTTGGAAGTTACCCGCTATGTCTTGCGAATTGTTTTCTATAGGAGTCTGAGGAGTACATTTATTGCCAGAAGCGCAGCTGTGATAAGAGACGATTGGCAAAGGGGAGGATTTTATCTGACCTATTGACAGCAAGCAGCAAATTGGACAATAAGCACCTGATAACGCAAGGTGGTGAGCGCTGTATCGTTTTTTGATCATACTCTGTACAGCACTGCGGAGGATGCCAGCACTATATAAATACTAAATAATAAAAACATTTCAGCTCAGATATCCTTTAACCTTTAGCCGACACACGCCAGTTGGCGTGAACGCGGTGGCAACCTCAGGACCACTCAACACCAATTGGCGTGAAGTCCTGGGGAGAGGTTTTGCAGGAGATTGTGTGCGCCGGTGCGCGTGCATCTCTGCTTGAATGACTGAGCTCCACTCCATCATCAGTCTCCTAACGGGGGTCGCCACTAGCAGACTGTTAGATGGTGAAACCGCCGTCTATTTACACTGTATAGCGCTGCGATCTACAGCAGCGCTGTACTGGGGACAGCTGTGTGACACAGCTGTCCCTCTGGAAGCACAGGAGCAATCGGCTCTCATAGGCCGATCGCTGTCATTGGCTGGTGTGGGGAGGGAGGGGTGGGGAAACATAAATAAGTAAAATATATATATATATATATATATATATATATATATATATATATATATATATATATATATTCATTAAAAAAACCAACAACAAATAAAAAATAAATAAACAAAGCGCCAGCCATCAGAGGCCACCAACAAAAAGCTCTGTTGGTGGGCCGAAAAGGGGGGGGGGGGGAAACTCACTTGTGTGCTGAGCTGTACGGCCCTGCAGCGAGCCCTTAATCTGTAAAAAAATAGCCTGGGGGTGGATGGGGGGTTTAAAGCCTGTGCTACTTAAAGAGACTCTGTAACAAAATTGTCAGCCTTATTTCTTCTATCCTATAAGTTCCTATACCTGTTCTAATGTGGTCTGTCTTACTGCAGCCTTTCCAAGTTGTACAGTGGCTGTATTATCTCTGTTATATAATCTAATCTTCTTTCCTATGACGACTTTGTCGGACTCAGGCAAGAATGTGCAGCTTTGCTTGTTATAGGCAGAAGCTATACACACCCTCTCCATGCCCCCTGCAGACTCTGTATGAGTCACAGACTGAGCTCCTCTGAGCCTATCACATGCTGGTTAGCAGCCATGTCTTTTGTTTGTAAACACTGCCTAAAACTGGCAATTACAAGCCAGGATTGCAGCAGGGAGTGGCAGAAACAACACAGAGGGGTCCAGGAGAACATAATGAATAGAATGGTATGCTTTTTATTGTAAGAATTTTAGAGTACAGATTCTCTTTAAGTTGTTAAAAAATATAGACAAAATATAAAAATGATCTTGGTGCAACGCATGTATAACATATACAGCATTGATTCGCTATAATAAAAATTCAGTGGATGAAAGTGAGCTGACAGGAGGGTGACCGCGGCTGGCTAGACCTGATTTAGGGAGAATGTTTATTCTGACCACTTCACCTGCTTGTCACAGTGATTACCTAGCTAGGCAGTATCAGGGCTCCTGGCCAATATTACGGGACCACAAGTGTCCAGCCAATGCCAGGACGGCGAGCCTCAGGTGCGCACTATACAGCATGGAACCATATATAATGTGCACCACCTTTCAGAGCTGGAACAAATTAGATTAGTTTTTGCGTATTATGTACATTGACGTGGTTTGAAACTTCCGGCCGCGGTGCTCATTGATAAAGCACTGCCCTTTGAAGTGAATGGGCAGTGGCTGTACTGTCGGTTATCATCGTTTGCGTGTACACAGCATTCTGGTCCTTATTTTTCCTCTCATTTCAGCCGAACCCGGAAGGAACATGCTGCTTCCAGGGTCACTTATTGCCGCATCTCTGTGTCCCCCCTCCGGGGTTAAAACCGCCGAAAGATGTCAAATGCTTTTCTGCAGCACACCATCAGGTTCTGGGTGCTTAGTGATGCAACATAGGCAAAGTATAATGTATAAGCAGCGGCATCCATCTGAAAATGGCGCCTGTGAATAATGGCGCACAGTGTTGCCGCTAATCCGTTTGCCGCTTATCGCTATTTAACGTTAAAGCCTTATTGTTATTTAGCGTTAACACACAGAACCCTCTCTGTACCTACCACTAACCCATAAACCCCCTTGGTGGTGCCTAATCCTAACCACCCCCCTGGTGGTGCCTAACCCTAACCACCCCCCTGCTGGTGCTTAACCCTAAGACCCCCCTGCTGGTGCTTAACCCTAAGACCCCCCTGCTGGTGCTTAACCCTAAGACCCCCCTGCTGGTGCTTAACCCTAAGACCCCCCCAGTGGTGTCTAACCCTAACCTTGACAGTGTTACATTAAATCCATTCACTGTTTGGCAGTTAAATAACGTCTGCAGTTTGGCTTATGTAGGGCGCTATTGATAAATAATGTTAGTGTGTGCCACTATTGATAAATAACGTTAGTGTGTGCCACTATTGATAAATAACGTTAGTGTGTGCCGTTTTTCTTCCTTTTTTCCCTGTGCGCCATTATTATGCAGTACTATTGATAAATAGCGATAAGCGTATCTTTTTAATGCGGCGCCATGTTTATGCATAGGCGCTGTGCGCCAATTATTCACTGATCCCAAGCACAGTTCTCCAGCACACCAGTTGTAGATTAATTACAACACACTTTTATTGTACCATCAGCCACATGAAGTACCGACAATTGTTTTGGGGGCCTCGCAGTGTCCCCCTTTCTCAAGGGGCGTGTTTTTATGGTAAGTACCGTATTTTTTGGGCCATAAGACGCACTTTTTTTCCTCAAAAGGGGGAAAAAGTGACTGTGTCTTATGGTCCCAATACAAAAATGTCTGCCCACCACCGGGTACATTTCTCAGCGCTACGTTGGTCTGTGTCCTCCGTCATTCCCTTGTCCTGAGTCCCCATCTGCCCCCTGTCCTCAGTTCCCAGTGTCCCCTGCCCCAATTCCCCATGTCCCTGTCCCCTCCTCTATCTGTCTCTCTAGGGCACCCTATGGCTTGGGTGGCGAATGTGCAGGCTGTGGCTTACCGCATAAAGGTGGCACAATGCACAGATGAGCAGCAGTAATCCTCCGTAGGTAAGCCGCTGGGGGGTTCAAGCTCGCAACCGAAGTCTCTCTCTCTCTTCACTTTGCATAAATAGTGAAGAGAGAGAGAGACTTCGGCTGTGAGCATGGACCTCCAGCGGCTTACCTACGGAGGATTACTGCGTCTCATCTGTGCATTGTGCCACCCTAATGCAGTAAGCCACAGAATCCATGTGTAGTGGAAACAGGCCCTATGGGAAAATCTGCATCAGAAAAATCGCGTTTAGTGGAAACAGGCCGATAGACATTCATTGGAGTCAGTTTTTCTGCATCCCTTCTGCATCCAATCTGCGTGTAGTGGCAACAGGCCCTTGAAATCCCCCATGAGGAGATGGGCTAGTCCAAAAGCTGTCGGTTCTGTCCGATTTCTACTACCTACTGTAAGCGACAGGAAGATAGGAGAAAAGTAACTTATGGCTCATTTTACTCTATAAGAAACATACTTCTTATTTGTATATGTTCAGGGGCGTAGCAATAGGGGTTGCAGGGGTAGCGACCGCATCGGGGCCCTTGGGCCAGAGGGGCCCCATGGGGCCCTTTCTAAACCAAAGTATAAGCTGTTTATTGGTCCTATGGTAGTAATAATCACTTCTATAGATACTTTGAATGGTAGTAATCGTTAACACACTATTCCCCATCCCCTTCTTGCACCTCTAATACTGTAGATGACCTTGGCAGGTATTTTTGAAATGTATCAAGTGTTACGTATAGAGTGCTTGGGGGGGGGGGGGGGCCCAATGTAAAACTCGCACCGGGGCCCCGAGCTCCATAGCTACGCCACTGTATATGTTTACATGCATTTTATTTTATTTTTTTGCCATAGTGGTCCTGTAATAAGTAAGTAATATAGTAATATAGTAAGGCCCTTTAATCCCACTTACTTTCCATGTTCCTCTGTGTTTTAATCCAAACAATTGAGCTGCACATTGGGTGTAGCTGCTGGCGAGAGGCGCAGTATTGGTATTCCCAATAGTCTCACACGCCTGTAAATCTGATATAAGCACACAGGGATGAGCCAAGTGTGGCTGATGGGAACATGCCCTCATTTATCCACCAGCGTTTTTCTTTCCTTCGGATGCATAGAATTGACAAGTAAAGCAGTGCGAGGATAATCCTTCCCAGACTGCGAGAGAATCTATGTGAAAGCACTGCAGTGCAGCTCTGATATGTCAGGGGGTATTCTGCATACATAAAACATTGTGCCGTTCTGAGACAGGACCCCACCAGTCTGGACCGCTGCCATGCGGGAACAAAAGGCCCAGTATCACTGATCAGCAGAAATCCAGACGTGACTGCGAGGCTGAGAGCGATTACCACGTCAGTGCGCAGAGGAATCAGAGCTGCAGATAGCACATTTTTCTATAGCTTGTCAGAGATAACAAGGACAACCAATTATAAACATGTTGTGTCGGATTTATTAAATCAGAGGTGAGCTGTTGCTTAATTTAGGTATCAAGCACAGTTGCCAGGCTAGCAGGCAACATTACTCTATACTTCTTAATAAGCCTGTAGGAAGAAATAGAGATAGGGCAGCTAAAGAGAGGCCCATGCTCAAATTATTATTATTTTTCTTTTAAAGGACCACAATCACAAAAATGTTAAAATTTAAAATACATGAAAACACATACAGTAAATAAAAAGTACACTTCTCCAAGAGAAAATTACTTTTCTCCTATGTTGCTGTCACTTAAAGTAGGTACTGTAGTAGCAATCTGACAGAACAGACAGGTTTTGGACAAGCATCTTCTCATGGGGGATTGTGTGTGTGTGTGTGTGTGTCAATACATGAAATGCTGAGATTCCCCTATGAAGAGATGGGTTACTCAAAAACCTGTCAGTCCTGTCAGATTTCCACTAAATACAGTAAGTGACAGCAACACAAGAGAAAAGTAATTTATAGCTCATTTTATTCTAGAAGAAACATACTTCTTATTCGTATGTTTTTAAATTTTCACGATAGTGTTCCTTTAGCTGTCTCGTGTACAAGAGGTTTAAACCCCAACTACATCCAAAATTTAAGTTGTAAAATTCTGAAAACCAGGCACGTCACTAGGGAGCTAGGCTCAGGGTAAGTGCACCAAATCTATTGTGCTGTGCCCTTGTTCTCACCAGCAGTGCCTTAAATTTGGGGGGACAGAATGGCATCCCTGGCCGTTACCAAGGCACACGTTACCCCCTGCATACACTCCGTTACAGACATGTGGCTCAGGCTCCTTATGTCTCCTACCTGATCACGCACCTCCATTACCGGACACCCATCCTATGGATCTGAGTGAACTTGACTTGCCTAATCTCCATCCAGTGACTGACTAAGCATTACCTGGTACTCCTACTGTGCTGCCTGATCTGGTTTTCTTGTATTCCTGTATTGTCATATTGCTGTAGGTCACCCCTAAATATTGTCTGTAACCTAAACTAATGTCCAGCGCTGCGTAATATGTTGGCGCTTTATAAATACAATAAATAAATAAAATTAGCCATTGAAGCCCGACGGCAGAAGCCAGGTCAGCTGAGGGGCAGGAGCCACTCCAGCAAGCCTGCCAAGCAAGGCCAGATCTATACTTTTTTGTGCCACTAGTCCAAATATGTTGTGGCTTCTCCCTTATGTGCAGCAGCCCCCTCCCATTCTATGTGCAGCCCCCTCTTCCATGTGTAACATCCATGTACAGCCCCCTCCCATTCCATGTGCAGCCCCCTCTTCCATATGTAACACCCATGTACAGCAGCCCCTCCCATTCCATGTGCAGCCCCCTCTTTCATGTGTAACAGCCATGTACAGCCCCCTCCCATTCCATGTGCAGCCCCCTCTTCCATGTATAACATCCATGTACAGCAGCCCCCTCCCATTCCATGTGCAGCCCCCTCTTCCATATGTAACACCCATGTACAGCAGCCCCTCCCATTCCATGTGCAGCCCCCCTCTTTCATGTGTAACAGCCATGTACAGCCCCCTCCCATTCCATGTGCAGCCCCCTCTTCCATGTATAACATCCATGTACAGCCCCCTCCCATTCCATGTGCAGCCCCCTCTCCCATAAGTAACACCCATGTACAGCTGTCCCCTCCCATTCCATGTACAGCCCCCTCTTCCATGTGTAACATCCATGTACAGCAGTCCCCTCCCATTCCATGTGCAGCCCCCTCTTCCATGTGTAACATCCATGTACAGCAGTCCCCTCCCATTCCATGTGCAGCCCACTCTTCCATGTGTATCATCCATGTACAGCAGCCCCTCCCATTCCATGTGCAGCCTCCTCTTCCATGTGTACCATCCATGTACAGCAGCCCCCTCCCATTCCATGTGCAGCCCCCTCTTCCATGTGTATCATCCATGTACAGCAGCCCCTCCCATTCCATGTGCAGCCCCCTCTTCCATGTGTATCATCCATGTACAGCAGCTCCTCCCATTCCATGTGCACCCCCCTCTTCCATGTGTATCATCCATGTACAGCAGCCCCTCCCATTCCATGTGCAGCTCCCTCTTCCATGTGTATCATCCATGTACAGCAGCCCCTCCCATTCCATGTGCAGCCCCTTCTTCCATGTGTATCACCCATGTACAGCAGCCCCTCCCATTGCATGTGCAGCCCTCTCTTCCATGTGTATTATCCATGTACTGTAGCCAGGCCCGGATTTGCATCACAGGAGCCTATAGGCACAGATATCATGGCACCCTACAATTTTCCCTCCATGAACCTACAAACCACTGCCAAACTGCACCGCAAGTGTGCTGGCTGGCCCAGCTGTCACTTCTTTCTTAGGTCCCTTGCCCATCATAGGTAGCTAAAGGTGCCCCTTAGTATTAGGTATCTAGAGCATTTACTCTCCACTCAGGACTCTTAATAGGTGAGGGAGGCACTTGGGGAGGTTAGTGAGCCGCCTTTCCATTATCAGGCGCCTGTAGGCGTGTGCCTACAGTACCTTATGGTAAATCCAGCCCTGACTGTAGCCCCTCCCATTCTATGTGCAGCCCCCTATTCCATGTGTATCATCCATGTCAGCAGCCCCTCCCATTCCATGTGCAGCCCCGTCTTCCATGTGTATCATCCATGTACAGCAGCCCCTCCTATTCCATTTGCAGCCCCCTATTCCATGTATATCATCCATGTACAGCATCCCCCTCCCATTCCATGTGCAGCCCCCTCTTCCATGTGTATCATCCATGTACAGCAGCCCATCCCATTCCATGTGCAGCCCCCTATTCCATGTATATCATTCTTGTACAGCAGCCCCTCCTATTCCACCTGCTGCCCCCTCTTCCATGTATATCATCCATGTACAGCAGCCTCTCCCATTCCATGTGTAACCCCCTCTTCCATGTGTATCATCCATGTACAGCAGCCCCCCCATACCATGTGCAGCCCCCTCTTCCATGTATATCATCCATGTACTGTAGCCTCTCCCATTCCATGTGTAACCCCCTCTTCCATGTGTATCATCCATGAACAGCAGCCTCCTCCCATTCCATGTGTAACCCCCTCTTCCATGTGTAACACCCATGTACAGCACCCCCTCCCATTCCATGTGCAGCCCCCTCTTCCATGTGTATCATCCATGAACAGCAGCCTCCTCCCATTCCATGTGCAGCCTCCTATTCCATGTATATCATCCATGTACTGTAGTCCCTCCCTTTAATGAACAGCTGCCTTGGGCATCAATTTTTCCTTTTCATGTTTTCCATTTTCAGCCTCCTCTTCCATATACAGCTACCCCTCTTTCCTGTTCAGGTGCCCCGTTGGACTGCAGCTGCCCGAGGCCCGGGCCTTTGGGCCTTTCTAGAAATCTGGCCCTGCAACCCAGCACAGCAGCCACCCCAGCTCAGAAGCCAGTTAGGCCAGCACAGAAACCAGTTAGGCCAGCACAGAAGCCAGTTAGGCCAGCCCAGCACCCAGCCGGCAAAGCAGCCAGCCAGCCTAGCACAGAAACTAGGTGAGAGGACTCCGCCCAGTCAGGTTAAGGGAACACTCTATCTATTACAAAGCAGTTCATTTGGGCGCCGGAAAGATACGTAGAGGGTGCACTTCTTTTGCACAGACTGGCTGAGACTGGCTGAAGTTACCGAACCGTTACCGAAGAGGGAGAAGACTGAGGACGGCGGCATGGGAGCGATCCGTGCACATTGGGCTGGAGGAAGCCCCAGGTATGTATAAAACTTTTATTTTAACTCAGCTCTGGTTTCCTTTAACCCCTGAAAAAGAAACGTGGGACAAAAAGTCACCTGGGACAAAACCGGTCGGGTGCAGCTGACGCTTGTGAGCCAGGAGGAGAGGAGCGAGCGAATAAATTTTAGCAGGGGATTTGCATGGATCGGTCATTTGTAAGGCAATCTTCCAGCCACCCAAAGTCTGAAAAGCCCTCTTCTGTATTCCTGTAAAAGACATTTGATATCATATGAGCCTTGATTGATTACTTTTTCTAGAGGAATACATTTTTAAAGCAGTATCACACTATTGTGAGTTTATTTTTAGTTTCAAAGAGTTTATTAAACAGTTTCCATTTTAAAAATAACAAGCAAGAGTTTATTAAATGTTTGCATGCATGTCTGAAGAAGGCTGGCCACCTACAGACGAGAGGTGAGGGCCCAGTGGAGACCAGACGGGCATAGGATCCACCATACACGCATATGACCTTTGGGTATGGTCACGGTATTTAGGAACTCAGATACTGGCCAGTTCCTGCTCCCATGGGTGTAGTAATCACCCCTGCAAACCCTGCCATCGCAGGGGGGCCCAGAGGCTTGGGGGGCCCTCCTCCTTCCTCTCCCCAACAGGAAATGCAGCTAATAACAAAAAACTCCGGTTTGCTCACAAAAAAAGGGTCCAGGAGAGTGTGTAATTTTTTCCTGCTTCCAGGCGCTACTTCACAGCAGAAAACTCTCTGCTGCCATTCGCCGGCTCCTCATCACATGACCAAGGGGGACCCATGCTATTATTTTTCCAGGGAGGCCCTATTAAGTCTAATTACGCCCCTGCCTGCTCCATATGCTTCTGTTCATCAAAATTTGATGTTGGAGCACTCTGATTAAAAGCTTCTCCTTTTCATTTTTCACTTTTGTTATTTTTTTATTTAGCCCTGCACCTGGAGATGGGCTTGAATTAACTAGCAGCTAGAGGACTTTTGGATTCTGCTTCTTTCTGGGTCAGCGGAGACTTGCACATTAGGAGGATTTGATGCTCACCACCGATGGTCAGCTGCAGGTGGGGTGGAGAACCACTGCCAGAGAAACTCAAAGTCTGGATTGCAAACAATGGGCATTCAGGACAGTTTGCCATAATCACTGGCATTCCATTCTGTGACATAGTCTGGGCATTGAAAGTATACATTTTTTTTTTGTTCACGAGACAATAGTCACGTTGTAAATGAAAAAGCAAACAAAACAAAAACTTAATGAAGATTGCTGTGCCAAACATCTGCGCTTCAGCCTCACCAAAATCCACATATATGTAGCGTATCATTAATTATACAATAGGCTATAAAGCAAGTTAATTACAAATGTTAAATTATAAATGCAATATCTGCCACCAGGGGGTGCTAAACTGTTAACGGCAGCCCGGGGGTTTTGCCCAGGAGTCCTCTGCTGCCTTTACCAGGTTTTTTCGCGGCCAGTAGTAATCTTAGCTTCTTAGTGATTAATGTTCCTGGCAGAGGAGACAATGCCTATTGACTCCATGCTGAAGCCTTGTTGCCAGCGCTTTATGGAATGTTTTCATCCTTCCAGAATGCAGCCTCTCCCAGGAATAAAGAGCTGTTGTTTTGAGGGCCTGATTCCTGCATCCGTGATAGATGAGCCTATAGGAGGGTACCGACTTTATCTCACAGTACATTCAATCACTGTCTTTTAAAATCATTTTAAGAGTGGTTTGAGACAGCCAAACTAAAATAAGCATCACTTTACTTATTAAATATTATTTCTAGGTCACGTCTCATTATTTTTTCCAACCTTGGAGTAAATGGACTGTGGAACGCTAGATTCCCGTTCGTGGTATGTCATTTTTTCCCCTTGAGGTGCGTCAGTGGCAGACAGAGATTGAAGGAGGCCTCTGTGCATTAGTAACACTTAGCACTCCCTTCAGAGCTGATAAACGTCGTTCTACCTGTGTGATTCCTCACTTGCCAAGTGGTTGAAGCCACTCAGCCAACAGCTTGTCAAGTGGCCATTGTCATCAGAGGGCTCCTTAGCAGAGCAGTACTTCTGCAAAGGCCATGTAGCTCATGGTCTTGGGAGTGTGCTGCTCATGAGGGTACTGGAGTTCATTGACAGTTTTGGAGAGAGGATACGGCACCGAAGACATTTGTTGGTATCCCCTTCATGGGAAAATAAAAAGAACCCACAATTGTTTCAGAAAAAACTTGGATGTGACGAAAGTAACTGCAACCCATTATTTATTTTTTTTTTTTTTTAATTTATCAAAAAAAATCTGACTGCTTTAGAACAGGCATGTCAAATTCTAATACAAAGTCGGCCAAAATTGAACACTGGGACCAAGTCATGGGCCAACCTCAATGTCTAGTGGTAACCTCACACCCTTATAAAGTTCCCTGGTGTTTAATGACCTTCTCCCTCCTCTATACACTTCCCTGGAGTCTAGTGGTCTCCCTCCCCTATTCAGTTCTCTGTTGTTTAGTGGTCCCACCTCCTCCCTTATACAGTTCCCTGGTGTCTAGTGCTTCCCCCCATGTGGCTTCTTTGGTGATCAAAGGCGTCACCTCCAATATACCCTCCTGGTTTTCTAGAGTGGGCCAAACATAATGAAAAGTGGGGAAACCACTTGGGGGGCCAAATTTGATGGCTGTGATGGCCAGATTTGGCCAGAGTTTGACATGTATGCTTTAGGGGTTTTGATTAAACAGCCTGTTTAAAAAATAAAGCATTGAAAATGTAAAAATGATAGGACCCTTAACCTAAAATGCTGTACAGGTGGTCCCCTACTAAGAGCCAGTCCACACTAGGTCCGGAAACGTATCCGTGGCTGCGTTTTTCAAACCTGATGAAAAACGGAGTCCCGGATACTAATGTTGAAAATAGCAGCCAGCCTCACCCAAGTAAAAAACGGATCCGTCTGCGTTTGCGGGGATCTGTTTTCAAAACCTGAACGGAAGGTCCGGATCTGCTGCATTTTCACGCAAACGATCAGGACCACGGATACACGCAGGGGTAGTGAAAGCAATGAGAAAACGCATCTCCAGCTCCACAGGCAAAAAACGGATGTTAAAACGGATAGCCTGAGCTTTATGATTGGCCCAAAAAAATCCTCCCACTCCTTCCTAATGATGGAGACGTTTTCTGTCAGGGAAAAACCTGAACGGAAACTGATGCAAAACTGATGCACTTTCATCAGTTTGCAGTACGGTGGGTACTTCCCCTAATCTTCCCCTGATCCGGACTGCAGTGTCCGTCCTGCAACCGGGTCTAGTGTGGACCTAGCCTAACAAACAGGTTCCACTCTATCAGGTTCTTTGTGAGTTGAATTCATGTGTTATATATCCACTGGAACATGTGCTTTCGTATAACTCTGTGCAGTATAATCTCCTTATAGTAAACTCTGATATAGTAAAACTTGGAGTAGAGCAAATGTCCAGGGTCCGGGCCAAGCACAATTATAAGTATATGGGTGTAATGCCTGGTATAGTAAACCTAGATTTCGTATAGAATAGATATACAACTTCTGTTGTAGTAAACCTGTTTTGGGGCCCCTGTGGTACTCTGTATCTGGCTATAGTGGAAAGTAGGTGGGCGCAGGTGTCAAATGTCATTCAGGGACCCATGAGCCATTAGCGGTTGGCAGCCACTTGTAGCCTGCTCGCTATCTGCACATTACTCTGGGCCTGTGTGGATTATCTCAAAAGTACCAGCCGTGTGCTAGTCCTATGCTCCTATGTGTAAGCTGCTGCCTGATTACTGAGGCAATTGCCTGTCATCTGTGACTTGCTTGTGCATGACTGCAATGCTACAGTGTCATCCAGGCTACACAGAAATGTTGGCAGAGGAGCACACTATTAGTACTGTACCTGCATTTACTGGTGAGACCTATGCTTTCTATGCAAGCTGCTGCCTGGTTGCTGAGGGGAATTTCTGTCATCTGTGACTTGCTTGTGCATAGCTGTAATGCTACAGCATCATCCAGGCTGCACAGAAATGTGGACAGAGGAGCACACTATTAGTACTGTACCTGCATCTACTGGTAAGACCTATGCTTCCTATGCAAGCTGCTGCCTGGCTGATGAGGGGATTTTCTGTCATCTGTGACTTGCTTGTGCATGGCTGCCATGCTACAGTGTCATCCAGGCTGCACAGAAATGTGGACAGAGAAACTATAAGCACTGTACCGGCAATAACTTCTGAGACCTATGCTTCCTATGTAAGCTGTTGCATTATTATTGCATGGAAATCCCTGCATATTGAGCACTGTGCAATTGTGATCTAGCTTTGAGGGCCCGTTTCCACTATCGCGAATCTGTATGCGTTTCCTGCATGCAGATTCGCACAGCCAATACAAGTGGATGGGCCTGTTTCCACTTGTCAATTTTTTCTGAGCGTTTTTCTGTGCAGGATTTTTCTGCACGGCAGAGCCCTCAGAATTCACCTGCGTGTGGAATGCATGCGAATCGCCGCTAATGTATTTAACCCATTCAGGTTCCGTCGTTTTCACGTGAGAATTGTTCACCTCCCATTCATTAGCTTATATCTTTATTACTACTTATCACAATGCACTGATCTATATCTTGTTTTTCCGCCACCAATTAGGCTTTCTTTGGGGGGTACATTTTGCTAAGAGCCACTTTACTGTAAATGCATTTTAACAGGAAGAATAAGAAAAAAATGGAAAAATTCATTATTTCTCAGTTTTTAGCCATTATAGTTTTAAAATAATACATGCCTCCATAATTAAAACTCACGTATTGTATTTGCCCATATGTCCCGGTTATTACACCGTTAAAATTATGTCCCTATCACAATCTATGGCGACAATATTTTATTTGGAAATAAAGGTGCATTTTTTCCATTTTGCATCTATCACTATTTACAAGTTTAAAATAAAAAATATAGAAATATTTCATCTTTACATTGATATTTAAAAAGTTTAGACCATTAGGTAAATATTTACATTTTTTTTTTTTTTTATTGTAATGGTTTTTTTTTTTTTATAGTAAACATTTTATTTGGGTAGTTTTGGGAGAGTGGGGGGTAAACAATAGATTTATAATGTAATTGTGTGTTAATTTGTATTTTTTCTTTCTTACAGGTGTAGTATTACTTTTTTCATGAGTTTGTTTACATGACGTCACTCTAAGCGTAGCACACGCTTAGAGTGACTCATCGGAGAGGGAACGGCCAGAAAAGGCGCAGCTTCCGAGAGAAGCTGTCGCTTTTTCAGCGGGGAGAGGAATCAATGATCAGGCACCATAGCCCGATACATTGATTCCCTGGCTACCAAATCCGTGGCCGGAAGTGTGCGTGCACACGCGCGATCGGCCGCGGGAGCGCGCGGTATCGCGCATGGTTCCTGGACGTAGAAACTACGTCCAGGAACCAAAATAGGTTAATAGGGAAATCGCCTGCGGCTTTGGTATGCGAATTTTCATGCGAATTTACATGGAAATCAATGGAAAAGCACACCGGCACTGCCATGGTTAAATTCGCATACAGCGT
Source organism: Hyperolius riggenbachi (assembly GCF_040937935.1). Classification (NCBI taxonomy): domain Eukaryota; kingdom Metazoa; phylum Chordata; class Amphibia; order Anura; family Hyperoliidae; genus Hyperolius; species Hyperolius riggenbachi. The sequence goes on along the minus strand of NC_090655.1, from coordinate 14,332,668 downwards.
CATCCATGCAAATTCGCATGAAAATTCGCATACACCCGCATGCGAATTTTTACCGCGGCGATTCGCACCGCACAAGTGGAAACGGGGCCTGACATTGTTGGTGCTCACTTGCTGAAGCATTGAAAAGAAAAAAAGATTCACAATAATTGACTGAATTAAGATACAGTACTATAGTTTACTTTATGTGCTTGCCTATGGCATTATCTAATATAGTAAATTTCTGATATAGTAAACCAGCCACACTCAATCACTCAGTACTGGAGGAGGGCGGAGCAAGGCTTAATGAAGCAAAGAGGGCCCATTCAGGGACTTTTTGTGGGGCAGGAGGGGTCGCAACATAAGAGGAGAGCGTGGCTGCAGATCAGTGGGGAGGGGGGACATTCCCCCCCCCTCACCTCGGGCTCTCCTCTCAGCGCTTTCCCTCCTGCAATCATTAGTGGCAGCAGGCGGCAGCGGCAGGCTGAACACATGCCTCCATCTCGCCGGAGGTCTCCGACCTCTAAGAGCTTCATGCTGCTTCCTGTTTACACAGAAAGTAACATGAAGCACTTACTGATCGGAACCTCCGGCGAGATGGAGGTATGTGTTCAGCCTGCCGCTGCCGCCTGCTGCCACTAATGATTGCAGGAGGGAAAGCGCTGAGAGGAGAGCCCGAGGTGAGGGCGGGGGGATGTCCCCCCTCCCCACGATCTGCGGCTACGCCCTCCTCTTATGTTGCGACCCCTCCTGCCCCACAAAAAGTCCCTGAGCGGGCCCTAGCAGCCCCCCCCCCCCCCGCGGGGGCAGGGGTCGCATCCCCTATTGTTACGCCGGTGCTCATGGGCCAGAGTTTGACACCTGAATATCCAAGGACCAGAGTTTGACACCTGTGCTCTAGAATATCTTCCACTTTTGTTGTTCTCTGCAAAGACTCAAGGTGCTCTTGCCAGATGCAGCAAGGAAGCCCCAAAATGTAACTGAGCTTCCCCAATGTTTATCCTGGCCTATGGCAGGGGTAGCAGGATATGACTGGGGTTCATTCGCCTACTATATATAGGGGCGTAGCTAGAAATCATGAGATCCTACAGCAAAATGTTGGTTGGGGGCTCCCCCCTGAAAATGATTATAAGGCACATGATGAGAGGGGGGCACTGTAGTCATGGAGATGGGGATGCCTGAAGATGGTTTGCCAGTGGAGCCTGGAGATGTGTGTCTCTTCTTTCCGATGCCCCACTTATGTTACTCTTTGTGGGGGAAAAAGGTGGGGTCACATCTGACTACTTATACTGCATCTCAGGGGATCTGCCTAGGGAATCCATTAGGCCTATTGCAGACCCCCTTATCGCAACTTGCCCCTCACATGGGGGGCCCCCTTGGCTATGGGCCCCATAGCAGCCTCTATGGTGATCCCTACACCAATATATATACTCACACATGGCCCAGGTAGATTCTGAGTGCACTAAAAGTTGATTCTGCCCTACTTAGCTGTCCAAGCACATTGAGTCTTACAACACAACAGTCCAGCTCTTGAGAAGTGTTGGCACGTTTTGTTTCAAAATCTAGATCCAAGTATCACATGGACACCAGTCTAGCCTGGCCAGGGCTTGATTTACCATAAGGCACTGTAGGCATGTGCCTACAGGCGCCTGATGGTGGAAAGGCGGCTCACTTTCCTCCCCAACTGCCTTCCTCCCTCCTTCCCTATGCAGAGCCCAGAGTTGAGCGTAAATGAGAGGTTACTTACCCGGCTCTGGGCATTCCATTGATGAGATCTCCCTTCAGTCAGGGGTACCTCTAGCTACTTAATACTGAGGGCACCTCTGGCTATCTAATACTAAAGGGCACCTGTAGCTACGTATGACAGGCAAGTGAAGTAAGGGAGATGTGACAGCTGGGCCAGCCATCACACTTGCAGGTTCAGTGGGGGGTTTGTAGGTTCATGGAGGGGGAAGTCTAGGGTGCCAAGACATCTGTGCCTATCGGCTCCTGTGATGTAAATCCAGGCCTGAGCCTGGTCTGAGAGAATACGGAACAGTTTCTACAGAACTATTTCACTAACCAACCACTGTTCACAGCCTTCAACATTTTGGGTAAAGTCCTAAAGAAGATCTAAAGGGCGTTAGAGAAGATCTAAAGAAGAACATTCCCTCAAGCCAGGTCCTTTGAGTTCAAAAGAACTGTTCTGATTAGGCTACTTTTTTGAGATGGCTTATACATGCAAATTAATTTCCGCAGTGTTCCAGCAAGCTCAAAACTCCTCCAGAAATGATGTGCTTACGCGTAAGATCTGGTCTTGGTACACAAATCCATGCTTCATAACACAATTTAATAACCAGCACTGAGCTTGTGCAGATCTGTAATTATGTAGCTTTAAGTGTGACAATATAAATAGCATTTCAAAATAGCTCTCCCAAACATTGTCACAAATATTCTGGAAGTTTGGCCATATAGACGATAACCAAGATTTCAGAGTATTAAACTGCTGCATATGTCTAAATCAGTGGTAATGAGCAATTACATAATACAAGGGTAAATTGAAATAGTGTAGGCAATTAGATAATTACGCAGTAACCACATCAAACAGTTGCTTATGGGAAAAACCCTGTCTCCAAAAAAAACCATTAAGATGCTGAATTAATTGTAATTAAAAACAAAATGTGAGGAATTGCAAACACATTTAGCGGAAACCAGAAGGAATACAGAAACGAAGACTTTGAGGCTGCTTGAATAGTTCCCACAACCTGACTGCATTGTCCTCCTGAAAAAGAAGAATCAAAGAATACTTCTATCATAAAAAAACCAATAACCAACTAGTAGGTAAGAGCACTTCCAAGCAGCACCTGCCTTATAAATGGTGTGCAGAAGCCCGTTTGCAAATTAGAGGCCAATTATGTGCATTCAAACTGCAGTACAAATTATGCAAGGGCTGAACTGACACCAATAAACACCTCAAAATTAAGGGAGACCCTCAACTACATATATTAGGTTGATCTCTAGTATTACTGTATTAAAAACAACTTTCAAGAACTTTACCTTCAGTTGCACCGTTTGCATAGTTTGCATTCAGTTGCACTGATGGAGGATGTTCACTTCCAAAATGGTTTTGCATGCAAAAGCATTCCGTACTAGGCCCTTTCACCTCACTGAGGTCCCACTCCAGTCGAAAGGGGCCCTACCACTAATCTGTGACTTGGAAGCCAACTTACCTGTGGGATTTCAAAAATACGGGGCCGTGCACTCAAACCGGGCAGTACCTCACTCTGCAGAACACACCCCAAGGGGGGGGGGGGGGTCAGGAGCAATGCTAACAGCCCCCCAATGCTCTCACCTCCTGGGGGGACCATCAACAACTGCCCCACCAGCAATGAGATTCCCCACAAAACCTCCTCTCCAATTCATGCCTCCCCCCCCCCCCCCCCCCCAAAAAAAAAATAGTAGGCAAAAGCACTTCCATACTTCTATCATGACTGGTGGACCAGTAGATGTTTAGATCACTCCTTGCAATTTGGGTAACTTTCCATCTGTAGTATATGCCATTCCACTCAATGATCCATTCGGGAGATAATTAGCACCAGTTAAATACTTTTCAGTAGTGTTGATTGTAATTGGTAATTTCACTTTCGTGGATTAATGCGTAATTTTTGCAGTTGCCCCATTTACTTTAATTAAAGTGCCAACCCTGCTGAGAGGGAATGGGTAGAAGTGGAGAAGAACAAACACTGAAGTCCACGTTGAAGTAGTGCAGGAATCAGGCTCAAAGGCTAGGTGAGTATAATGACTAGTGACCAGAGAGGGAGCCACACCAATGGGCAGTGGGCGGGACCCCAGCAGGAGGAGAGCAGGGACCAGTGACTGGAGCTGCAGACAAGTCCAGAGCAGGAGTGAGAGCCCGACATGGCGATGGTGGACATGTCACACGGAGTCACAGATCTTGTCCTGGAATGAACCATGACACCAACATGCGCCGTTTTCCCAGCTCTCTCTACACATTCTCATAAAATAAGCCATATTTCCGTATCACATTGTTTTCATGGGTCTGATTTAAAACTATTGTATTCTTTTGTCTTTATAATGACCTTTGTGACTATTCAATAAAAAAATTAAATCCGCTTAGTTTTACAATTTTGTTGGAAGCGTAATAATTGCAGAGGAGTGCTGTATAAGGCGTAGTACCCTACAGAGTGTTATTTATTCTCTGATGCTATTTGTAAGTACACATTCTAATGTTCTGCCATCAGTTTTCAGATCCGATCTCCTGGTTCCCATTGTAGTTACGTAGCAACCATACAGCTCCCGCTGCAAGTCAAATTGTTCAGACAGTGGAAAAACAGTACATTCTCTGCAGATTATCATCATGTGGCAACTGTGTTTATTAATACAAACGCCGCAAAACAGGTCCAGATAAACAACATTTAATTCTGGCTCGGACCACCATTGCATCGCCATTCGGAGATTCGTGACCTTCATGAATTTATTACTCCTTAAAGTCCTTCTAATCCCTTGCTTCAAAGTCGCTGCCTATGCTTGCATAACAGAGCATGTCTTTTACCTACTAAACCCTCCGGTGTTTTAAAGAGGAATTCCAGTGAGAATAATGTAATAAAAAAGTGCTTCGTTTTTACAATAATTATGATTAAATGATTTAGTCAGTGTTTGCCCATTGTAAAATCTTTCCTCTCCCTTATTGACATTCTGACGTTTATCATATGGTGACATTTTTACTGCTGGCAGGTGATGTCAGTGTAAGGAGATGCTGCTTGCTTTTTTGGCAGTTGGAAACAGCTGTAAACAAATGTTATTTCCCACAATGCAACAAGGCTCCCACATTGTGATGTCAGCACCATGGTCCTGACATCATACTGTGGGAGGGGTTTCACCACATTATTAGCCATACAGAGCCCCCTGATGATCCGTTTGTGAAAAGGAATAGATTTCTCATGGGAAAGGGAGTATCAGCTACTGATTGGAATGAAGTTCAATTCTTGGTCACGGTTTCTGTTTAAAGAGAACCTAAAGTCAACCAAAAAAAATGAGATTAACTCACCTGGGGCTTCCCTCAGCCCCCTGAAGACGATCGGTGCCCTCGCAGCCCCGCTCCGATGGCCCAGGACCCGCCGGCGAACACTTCCGGTTTGGCCGTCACCGGCCGACGGGCATAGGAACGCGAGTGATTGTTCGCGTTCCCAGCCTGTATATCGCCCCCTATGCTGCTATTGCGGCCCGATCAAAGTTTTGAAGGGGACCCCATGATTTGCAGTTCCACCCCTGGCAGGTATGCTTCGCCATACAGCGTTGCAGAAGACAAGCCCTGGCAGGCAGGGGCATAACTACAAATCATAGGGCCCCTCAGCAAGATATTGATGGGGCCCTCCAATGTTCCCACCCTTACCTTGCCTCCCCCTGGTGCCCCTCACAGCCTGGGGGTCCATCTCATAGAACAAGTGTGGCCATCAGAATCGTCACACCTATAACAAGTGTAGCTACACAACACCTGATCTTAGGGATGGACCTCTTTATTGGAGTGAGGAAATTTAGTAGTTAGGACCCCCTCACAGCTCTGGGGCCCTCTGCGGCCGCATGGGCTGCTCCCCTGTAGTGACCGCCCTGCTGGCTGTGGTATTGCTGCAGGGTTCAAAGGAATCCAAGCACCTATCAAAATGCATCAAACAAACTTTTGATGGGCCTTTTTCCACTACCCAGCGATTTGCGATTTGATTCAATTAGTATGATCCAATTGCATCGCGATTTTGGTCCAAGCGCAATCGTCGTCCTGCCTTGTTTTGGATGTGATTGAGCTCTACTATACTGAGTATAGTAACTCAATTGCATAGTGGAAATTGAAATTGCAATTGTGTTTAATAGTGGAAAAGAGCCCTAAGGAAGGTTTGTAAATGGTGTTTGTGTGTGTGTGTGTGTGTGTGTGTCGGGGAGGGGGGCATCAGGCATTACTTATCTTTGGAGGGCCGCTCCCTAGCCCCAACCCGGTCTTTATTTTGTCATCCATGTACTCCAAGGGAACTCGCAGGTCCTGCAGATTGAAGCTCCAGATGGAGTCAGGCATCCCAGACCACCACAGTGCATGCTTGGAGATTTAATGCTTGCCGGGAGATGAAGTCTGTACTCGCAACCACGGACTACATCTCCCGGCATGCCTTGTGGTCGGAAAAGGAAAACGCGCCACCGTTCGGATGAGTTGGTGGAAATAAATCTGGCAGCCTCCATATCCGTCTCACTTCAGTTGTCCTTTAACGTTCGCCACAGTGGGATTGCAAGGAGCAGCACCTGGTTCCCTCAAAATTAAGGCTTTTAGAGTTTTTTGGTTTGCATGACTAGTAGACTTATAGGAAGGGGAGGAGGGTGTCTTTCAATAAAAGGTTTGGCCAAGCAGAGTCTTTAACCAAACCCGACGTGAGGAAACTCATTTCAGCTTTGATAAATACCTAAGTAGTGGGAAGACTCTGGATACCATAGAGTCTTCTCGGTTCTTTGTCTGTCCCATAATACCTACACCGCTCCTGGTTGTAGGCTTGGTTCAGAGGGGCGACTGAACCAGCCATCTGGCATTTCATCCATGCAGAAAAGCATTTGTCAGCTTTCAGAGGCTTTTAGCTGCAATCGGCGGTTTTCACACCAGTAGGCAGTCAGCAGAGGCGCAGCGGTAAACGACCCTTGAAGCAAACTGTTGCTTCCATGGTCAGGTCAAAGAACAGGAAAAATAAGGATAAACATGCAGCATTTGCGCAAATGAAGGTAATCAATGGCAAATAATGGTCATTCATTTGAATGGACAGTGATTAACAGCGAGCGCTGTGGTGGGTGGTAGAAGAGGTGTAAGCTTCTGTGTGAATCAAGCCTTACAGTACTCCTTAGGCAGTGTTCGTAACGATATTCAATACAAAACTACCCATGTCCGTTCTGAGGATGAGCTCTTCCAAACTGTGCATGCACAAGCGCAGACTCGCACGTGTACACTACAGATGTGTTTGTCTTTGAAACTACTTGGGAATGTGAGAAATTCTGGAGGCTGCCTGAGTCCCAAAGTGCTATTATCTTTAGCAGGTCAAATAACTTCCACCGGGGGCAGCGCAGCGCAGGAACGTCGGGCTAGAGCCCTCCCTCTACTTAGGTATGTATCAAACCTGAAGTGAGTTTCCTCACTTCATGTTCCCTTTAAGACCAGTTTTACACTTGTGGTGTGCGTTTTCCCCCAGCACAACCCACCGCAGTGCACCAAACCACAAACATAGGACTCTGTGGCACAGTGCGGCCACCGGGTCATATGCATAGTGCCACCTTTCCCCCCCCCCCCCCCCTTCCTGCATTCCCCTTGCCCAGTGACTAACTCCCAGCTGGACCGGAGGTACTTCACTATCGTTGTATTCTGTTGTTCCGGCCACAACGCCACCGCCAACCTTTTTAAAAAGTATGTGTCACCCATTGACTTACATTACTGTTACCCCTGCGTCGGCTGGGCAGTGTATTGGGCACTCGCGTCGCAACACGATGCCTTCAGATTCACATTATAAACTGGCGCCAGCGATGCGCACCACCAGAAATAGGCCTTAGTATAATCCCACGTTACTACGCATTGGGCTAAGCAGGAAGTGACGAGCGATTCCGTCGAGTCAGGAAGTGTTTTTTAAAATCCACTTGTCGCCATAGACTATCATGACTTCCGGGCCAACTCAGATCGCCGCAAGTCGATGCAGAAGCCATGCGGTTATGTCGTTTTGGACCTGCGTCGGGATGAGGCGAAAACATCACTTCTGTCGCGTCGTGCCGTAACGTAGCAATATGAAAGTCTCCACAGACTTTAGTGCGGTAAAAAAAAACGCACCACACCGCCCCGGTTTGAAAGGGCCCTAAGTGTGTTAGGCCCCATTGCCTTGCATTGCCATTGTCTTACCCTGCGGTAAAACGGTAACGCAACACAGGTTTTCGATGCAAATGTAAAAGGAGCCTAAGGGCCCGTTTCCACTACAGCGAATCTGCATGCGTTTTCTGCATGCAGATTCGCATAACCCATTACAGTAAATGTGCAAAATTTAGATATATATTTATCTAAATTTTGCATAGTTTTTCCTTGTTGGGGATGAGAGTTAACCTCCTGATTACCACTGCAGCCTACTAGAATTATTAGACATTTCAGCGCCACAACTTGTAGATTTTTGACATTACAGTAAATGGCCTGTTTCCACTTGCGCGAGATTCTTTGCGGTTTGTCGTGCAGAAAAAATCTGCATGGCAGAACCATCAGAATTTGCACGCCGCACACCTGCACGCGATTCGTTGGTAATGTAACTAAATAGGAAAACCGCAAGTGTTTTAGTCTTGCGGTTTTCCCGGAGTTTCCGCGTGCGTTTTCGCTTAAAAACCCATGTCAATGCTTGCCGGCATTGACATGGTTAAAATCGTGTTGTGCTAACCGCGAGCGATTCAGCGTGAAAATCCGCATAGAAACACCAACTAAACCGCATGCGGATTCGTTGCCACGATTTTCCCGTCGAAATCGGGCCGCACAAGTGGAAAGGTACCCTCAAAGAAAATAAGTGCGGCAGTTTCCATATTCCTCTATATTCAGGTTTTTCTTGAATAAATGAAGTCGTTCTTGTTCTGCAGATGCTTTATCCAGGTGACCCCTCTACCTCTGACAATACGCTACCCTCTCATTAACTTCTCAGGGCCATGCTCCCACAATGAGAAGCACAGGCACAACAAAGCATAATGAATGCAATAGCCACACAGGCCATAGAGATAAACAGTTAAGCACACTCCTGCTGAAATCACTCATTTTACAGTTCACTGCTCTACAAACATAGGAAGCTGAGCTTAAAAATAAACCCTTCTTCTGCATGCAGAACGTGGAAGACCAGATACTGCGACATCGCCTCCCTCGGCGTCCTGGCCGACCCAGAATGATATAGTGGCGGAAATTAACTTTGTTTTTTTTTCAGTTTTTTATCCGAGTAATATTTAGCACGAGAAGTCTGTCTATTGAGTTATGCTTAAAATCTCCTGCATATGGATAAGGGGGTGCGAGCTGCTGGGACGTCGCGGTGGAATCTGAATTCGCATGCAGCTATGCACCTGTATGTGGGCAGGGTTCAGTGAGCAAGCAGTTATGTGTGAAATTCAATTACAGGCTTTGAAAAACATCTCTTTATCATAATGGAGGGGGTGGATACCGAATACGCTCGCTGCCGAATCAGGGCTTAGCTTCGCAAATTCAGCCGCCGCCAAGTAGGGGATGAAATGAAATCCTTAACTGTTCAGCTTTACTGAAGGCAGCGTTATTTGCAAATCGGATGCTCGTGTGGCTGATAACGCCATGCGACAAATTTACTGCTATGCAACAAAGACATCGCTGTCACGGAGAGCATAAGGGGTCCTGTGCATTCCCGTTCCAATGCGGAATTTAACAGGAAGTCGCGATTAGCAAGTTCATATTGGTACATATTGCAGCACCGCTCGTTCAATTGGGTGCTGGGTGATGTGGATAGCAAAAATAACGGCAATTTATTTTCACCAATATTTTACAATTGACTTTTCTAACACTAACCCTACCTCCTAATGCCTAACACTAACCAGGAGAGGTGGCCTACGGTGGGCTGGAGGAAGCCCCAGGTAGTAATTCTGTTTTTGGAACCTGCTCAGTATCACTTTAAAGAGACTCCGTAACAAAAATTGCATCCTGTTTTTTATCATCCTACAAGTTCCAAAAGCTATTCTAATGTGTTCTGGCTTACTGCAGCACGTTCTACTATCACCATCTCTGTAATAAATCATCTTATCTCTCTCTTGTCAGACTTGTCAGCCTGTGTCTGGAAGGCTGCCAAGTTCTTCAGTGTTGTGGTTCTGTGATGCATCTCCCCCCTCCAAGCCCCTCTCTGCACACTGCCTGTGTATTATTTAGATTAGGGCAGCTTCTCTCTTCTCTCTTATCTTTTACAAGCTGGATAAATCCTCCTCTGAGCTGGCTGGGCTTTCACATACTGAGGAATTACATACGGGCAGAGCTGTCTGCACTCTGCAGGAAGAAACAGCCTGACACTTCAGTGGAAGATAGCTGCAGGGGGAAAGAAACACACAAATGATCTCTTGAGATTCAAAAGGAAGGCTGTATACAGCCTGCTTGTGTATGGATGTATTTTCTATGTGTGGACATACTGTACATCAATCTACTTCCTGTTTTGGTGGCCATTTTGTTTGTTTATAAACAAACTTTTTAAAACTGTTTTTAACCACTTTTAATGCGGCGGGGAGCGGCGAAATAGGAGATGTCCCCTTACGCACTGGTATGTTTACTTTTGTGCGATTTTAACAATACAGATTCTCTTTAACATTACTGCAAAAGGGCGCCTAGTTTCGCACCGAAAACCACCTGCTTTGCATATAGAGGCTTTTGTAATCATAATATACCCAATAAAGCCTATATCACATTTCGCTTTTATATTTACTCAGCATAAAATGCGCTACATATGTTGCGCCACAGCGGGTCGTCTGGGTTTAACCAAACAAGCTCGGCGCCTCGCATTTTCCTGTATTTGCTTTCATAATTTGATGTCAGATTTGGGTAGGTGCTGGAAGACAGCGTGAGGCCGCCTGACTTGATTTACACATTACCAACCACAGAGGACTCAACAGCAAATGAGGCAATCAATCTCGTCCTCCGCTGTCTCAAACCGCAGGTCTGGAATCAAAGCAGAGAGGATTGGAATCGCCGGGCAAACAGTATGCAGTGACATATTTACAACTCCTGCATCAAGTACAGAACTCCTCAATGTTTCAAGAGTAAAAGAAGAGAGCAACACACACCATGTGGAACATTCCCCCTCTGATAATACCACCTCTCATGTGACACCCAGAAAACTGCAAGAGAGGTGCCAAACTCAAATACTAAGTGGACTGAAATTGAACATTGGGACCATGTCACGGGCCAACCTATGTCTAATGCTCCCATTACCTATACAGTTTCCTGGTGTCTAGTGCCCCCCCCCACCCCTCCCCTATACAGTCCCCTGGTGTCTATTATTATTATTTATTGTATTTATAAATCACCAACATAATATGCAATGCTGCACAATAGATAAATGGGTTAACATACAAGGAGCTCACAACAATACAAGATCATGCATATGGTTTCTCTCAAAACAAGATCATGCATATGGTTTCTTTCAAAACAAGATCATGCATATGGTTTCTCTCAAAACAAGATCATGCATATGGTTTCTCTCAAAACAAGATCATGCATATGGTTTCTCTCAAAACAAGATCATGCATATGGTTTCTTTCAAAACAAGATCATGCATATGGTTTCTTTCAAAACAAGATCATGCATATGTTTCTCTCAAAACAAGATCATGCATATGTTTCTCTCAAAACAAGATCATGCATATGGTTTCTCTCAAAACAAGATCATGCATATGGTTTCTCTCAAAACAAGATCATGCATATGGTTTCTCTCAAAACAAGATCATGCATATGGTTTCTTTCAAAACAAGATCATGCATATGGTTTCTCTCAAAACAAGATCATGCATATGGTTTCTTTCAAAACAAGATCATGCATATGTTTCTCTCAAAACAAGATCATGCATATGGTTTCTCTCAAAACAAGATCATGCATATGTTTGCTCTCAAAACAAGATCATGCATATGTTTGCTCTCAAAACAAGATCATGCTAGTGGCCCCCCTCTCCTAAACAGTACCCTGGTGTCTAGTGGGAATCAGTTGAAAAGGGCGCCTGAGCCATCTGTATTAAAAGGGCGCCTCCAGAGGCGGGACAAGGTCCTCCAGCACCCAAGGCTGAGACACCAAAGTGCGTCCCTCCATCCCTGCCATCCCAGCCGTCACACGCTGATTGCTATTAGACTAAGAGGGGCCACAGGGCCCACAACCTCCCCAACACCTTAATATCTAGTTATCTGGCTTGCAGTTACTGCCTTGTATCCCCTTTTCTTATTTCTTTCTGCCTCAAACACAATTAGGAATGACAGCTGAATGAATTGTGCGCCCCCTCCTACACTGCGCCTGAGGCTGGAGCCTCTCCAGCCTATGCCTCGGCCCGGCCCTGAGCGCCTCTATAGACTTCAATGTTATTTCTGCAAACTTCGGCTACAAGTTGGTAAAAAGGGCGCCTGAGTTTTCATTTTGGCTACAAGGTTTTTAACTCAAGCAAACAGTTTATCAGCGCCAAGGAAATAGAACATATGATCGCTGCCGAGAATGAACAACGTCCAAAGTCCACAAAATTAGTATTAAGAAGTTAGCGCAGATGAAAGAGGAATAAATACAGTCAATAAAACTTCACCACGGTGATAGTCCAACGTCACATGGTCTCGTGGCCAACCATCACCAGAAATGAGTAAGAGGGGCTTACCAGCTGCCAACAACCCACATTATAAGGTTGTACGTCTCGTATTCAGTGGTAGTCCTAACAAACCTCAAGCAGATATGGATCCAAACTTCCACCACTCCCTCACTGCCATATATGGTATGGCATCCAGGAAGGCCAGTATATAAACACAACACAAAACGCCAACTCTTAAGTGTAAACCATTTATTGTAAAAACAATCGGTATAGACAGTAAAAAATAAGATAAAAACAAAGACTTACATACGGGGCACAGGAACTGGGAACCCCTAATAAAAACTTGCACGTGTAAGCTGGTCTACAGCCAATAAGACATTAACAGTGTCCCCTGTCTTCTTTACTAACCTTTATAAGGTTTTCAATTCGGCTACAAAAGGGCGCACCTTTGTAGCCTATACTTTTGATTCGGCTGCACAGTTTTCGACCCCAAGGTTTTTTAATTCTGCTACAAAAGGGCGCCCTTTGTCAGCCAAGATTTCTGATTTGGGGGGATGGGGTGTAAGGATTGGGTATCATAAGGGGGGGGCAGAAGGGTTAGTATTAGGTATCATAAGCGTGTGTGTGTGTGGGGGGGGGGTCTTAGGGTTAGGCACCACTAGAGGGGTGTTAGGGTTAGGCACCACCAGGGAAGGGTTCTGTGTGAGAGTAGGGAGAAGTTAAGTCATAGTAATCACTTTTTCTTGGCTATATCCAGAGCCTTTTTATAGCCTATACCAGCATCATTTTTATAAACTGAAACTAGCTTTACGTCTACACCAGGCACCTTTTGTAGCTGAATTTGGCATCTCACCTATACCAGGCGCCCTTTGTAGCCGAATGTGGCATTTTGGCTACACCAGGCGCCCCTTGTAGGCTCCCTTCCCTCCCCTATACAATTCTCTTAGGTCCAGTGGTCCACTTCCCATTGTGCATTGTGTTCCCTGGTTTATAATGGTCAACCTTTTATCCCCTAAACAGTGGTCTAGTGGCCCTCCTCCCTCCCCTGTTCAGTTACCTGGTGTCTAATGTCTCCTCCCTCTACCAATACAGTTCCCTGGTGTCTAATGACCCCTCCCTCCCCTATACAGTTCCCTGGGGTCTAGTGTTCCCCCTCCCACCGCTAAATAGTTTCCTGTTGTCTAGTGACTCCACCCCTTCCCTCCCCTCATACAGTTCCTTGGTGTTTCGTGCTCCCTCCCCCATATGGCTTCCAAGGTGATCTAGAACTTCACCTCCAATATAGCTTCCCTGGTAGTCTAGAGCAGGGGAGGACTGGCCAGGGGGGAAGGGGGGAGATTTCCCCCCAGGCTGCCTCTCATTTAATGATTTAGGGCTGGCACTGTGCCTGGTGAATTCAGGTTTTTGTATAAGGCAATGTGAAACACTAGGCTGAATGAGGGAAATAAACGCCCAATTACAGAGCAATTGCAGGGCAGGCAAGGTAGTAAATATACACAGCATGATACAGAGCAGAGGCTTGCCTGCAGGGTCTGTGGGAAAAAATCTGTCTGGTCTCTCACCATTGTTAACTGCATGTGCACAGCTACATAAGATATTGTCTAAGTTGAAAAGTTTTTGACAGTCCTTAGACTCCAGAAGGGCTGCTTGCAGTCAGACCCTAGACTCCAGAAGGGCTGCTTGTAGGATTTGTGTAAGAAATAGAAACCCCGACCGTTGTAACTCAAAATGTATTATGTGCCCCTGGTGCCGGTGCATTTATACTTTACCTGTCACGCTGTTCCTCGAGTGTCCTTGCTGTATTTCCCACGTGACTACCGGCATATATATATGAAAACGGGCCTCTAGTTTGTGTTTTCCCCCCAGGCCAAAAGCTCTCAGTCCTCCCCTGAGGCAACCACTGTAAAGGCAGGTGAGGAGATTATCCTGTCCCCACTCAGGATTAAGAAGTCGTTCTCTGTAGACAGTAGAAAGAAAAAGGGGTATCCTCCTCCACCAGGGGTGGATAAATATAACAAAAATAGAACAGAGGCGCCAAGTGTGTCCCTTACTAATTGCTGTTGTATGCTCCCATTGTTTATTGCCTGAAGAAGCGGGTAAAAAGCCTGCGAAACGCGTTGTGAACCCCCCGGAGTATACCAAATAAATTCTTTATTGAATAATACAGTCTCTTGGGTCTGCTTGTAGGAGGTAAGTCCACCACTACCTCCTAAGCAATTTTAATTTTTCTAAATACTGCTTTTATACTTTTGGCGCCTCTGTTCTATTTTTGTGGTAAGGATGAATGCTCGATTGTGATCGCTGCACGGGCGTAGAGGGGCGAAACTTCAGTGACGAACTTCCTGTCCAGCAGGGAGCGGGGGGGGGGGGCAGAATGGAGCTTATTACCGTATAAGCACACTCTGTCGCAAGGGGACATGGTGAGCTGCAATCATCTGCCCCGGGCTCTCCTGCCGCAGGAAAATCGCACCGCAGCATGTGTAAAACTAGCCATAAGGATAGCAGAGCAGAATAGCTATGTGTAACTGGAGGCTCAGATCATGTGAGTGCACGAGTGCTGATACTTACCGCACCTCAGTTCACTTCCGTTGTGTTCTGTGTCTTGGGTTGGCCACCCCATGAGTCCCCCAGGTGTCTTGGTTTGGCCATCCCATGTGTCCCCTAGGTGTCTTGGTTTGGCTACCCCATGTGTCCTCTAGGTGTCTTGGGCTGGCCACCCCTTGTGTCACCTACATATCTTGGGTTGGTCACCCCATGTGCCCCCTAGGTTTCTTGGGATGGCCACCCCATGTGTCCCCTACGTGTCTTGGGTTGGCCACCCTATGTGTCCCCTACGTTTCTTGGGTTGGCCACCCCATATGTCCCCTAGGTGTCTTGGGTTGCCCACCCCATGTGTCCCCTAGGTGTCTTGGTTTGGCTAGCCCTTGTGTCCCCTACGTGTCTTGGGATGGCTACCCCATGTGTCCCCTACGTGTCTTGGGATGGCCACCCCATGTGTCCCCTACGTGTCTTGGGTTGGCCACCCCATGTGTCCCATACGTGTCTTGGGTTGCCCACCCCATGTGTCCCCTACGTGTCTTGGGTTGGCCACCCCATGGGTCCCCTACATGTCTTGGGTTGCCCACCCCATTTGTCCCCTAGTCCACAAATCTCACCAGCACACCACAAATTAAAGCACACCATTTATTGTGGCAGTTTCCACAATATTCCAACAATTGTTGGAATATTGTGGAAACTGGCACAATAAATGGTGTGCTTTAATTTGTGGTGTGCTGGTGAGATTTGTGGACTGATTTGAAGTGTGGTACTGCCTATACCACTTCACCAAGCACCCCAGAAACTTGATGGTGGATGGTGTGCCCGCTTCATTTGGAAAGTACTCCATTTGTCCCCTAGGTGTCTTGGGTTGCCCACCCCATGTGTCCCATAGGCGTCACCCCATGTGTCCCGATCCTGAAGGAGCCCTGAATATTGCCCCAGGGATTTCGGGGGAATGAATAGATCGTTCTGACTTGGGGATGCAGCGTTTCAGCTATGATCTTATTGCTGAAGAGGACTGGCCATTCAAAAGAGGTATTTTTGGGGGGGCTTCAGACTCTCTTTAACCCAGAGAAATGATTACAGCTTAGTTATCAAAAGGTAGAGTCCTAATAATTGCTAATAAAGTACAATATTCCTCCAGTCCACCTGTGCATGCATGAAATGTGTTATTTGGAATTTGTGGACCATGTATGAGTACCGTTCCTGGCCAGGCGATGGTCAAGGCTGTAATTGTATTTTTTCCTCCCGTAGCCCAAATGTACTGTGGCCCCGCTTCCATATGCTGCTCTCATTCCTTATTTAACAACCACCCCTTTCCTCTTTTTCCATAAGAAACGTGTGCAGCAGCCCCTGTTGTTCACTGTACAGCTTCCTTGGGTGGCAGGTCCCCTTTTTCATGTCTAGTAACGCATGAAAAAGGGGACCTGCCACCCAAGGGAGCTGTACAGCTTCCCTTTTTTATTTGCTATCTGCTTTTCCAAGTTCAGCAATCTGGTCTATGTGCAGCCTCCCACTTGGGCAGCAGTCGCCCTAGGTCACAGCCTAAGAGGAGCTTGCAGAAACCAGGCCCTGGCTATGACATCACCAATTACACATTTACAAAATTGCTTTGTGTGAAGGATCTGCAGTCATTTTAACAGTACTATGTGGATAAGAGAAGAATTTCAGTTCTACCCATTCCACCTTTGTCCTTGCTCTTGGAAATGTTATTTACTGTGGTTATTGTATCGTAACAACCTATAAAAATAGTAGTATCGTTTTATTTATTTGGCATCAAAGTTTGGTTACCGTCCAACCGGTCTATTAATCTTCGATGTGTTTTTTTAGAAGATCCAAGAACTATACCATAAATGTTTTTTACTCTGTTTAAGTTTGCCAGAAGGACAGGGAATGGTTTATGGAGCAAGCTGCAATCCTGCAATGGTAGTAAATAGATGATTGGATAGAGCACAGTTGTTGCCTTAGTACAGCATAAAAATGCTAAGCAGGATATTCCATAACCGCAAAATTTAGGTGACTCGAGCCTGCTCAGAGAAAAGCACCAATGTAGTCTGTGGCCTACATCAGGTTCAGGAGAGTGCTATCCTTTCCAGGACCTCAACATGGCTGGAGTATCAAAACCAATTGCCAGGCAGGGCAGTTTCTAGGCTAAATTGTTCACAGGGGCGAGGGTGTAAAAATTGCACACACACACCCCCTGGTAGCAGGGGCGTAACAATAGGGGCTGTAAGGGATGGTAATGAAGACTGGCAATAGAGATAATATAAAAAAATATATCAAAATGAAGCCAAATGTGCACTCCTGCTACTCATGTGCACTAATGTTTTGTGATTTGAGTCTTACTTTTGCAGCTCCTAGTGACAACTAGTGTAGCGGAAGCAGAGGAGTACCTAGAAGGGTGCAGCCATGGCTCGTGCCATGGGCGCAACAGCACCATGGGCGCCATGCCTGCCCCCGTGCCTCTCTGTCACTCTTATCTCAGTCTCAGATCAGATTAATGCTGTTATCTGGGGAACATGGCTACTTAATTTATGTATGTAGGGCACCCTTGGCTTAGTGTTAGAAAAGAGCACAAAGCGGTAATAAGAAGAGATATATCCAAACGAGTAACTTCAGCAGTATCCTAAGCCAAAAGACACAGGAAACCATAACACATGTACACGAGTAAGGAGGCTGTTTTTAGAGGGAGTGAGGGCTCTTAATGGGAGGGGAGGGGGCAGTTTCAGTGTTTTCCATAGGCTCCATACTACCCAGATACGCCCCTGAGAAGGAGGGGCTTGTAATGGGAAGACTGCATGCGATGCCCCCCTTTTGGTCACATGGTCTGTGATTGTGTGCGACTGAGGCCTCTCTCCTGTCTGTGGCCGTCGGTTTCAGCTCTTGCTGGATTGGGTACTGCAGACACAGGTGTATGTATTTGCATCTTTTTATTGGCTGATAGTCTGTCTGTGGACCCATTTAGAGGGCGAGTTGCTGTCTTGGAGTGAGCATTCGCTTCTTGTGTTTTACCCCCTTTACATAACCGGCTCCAACGTTCCAGCGAAGATGTCCTCTCTCCTCTGCAGCACACCCAACGTCCTCTCCTTGGTAACAGTGGCATCTCTTGTCACATGACGCCGCTGTTACCAAGGAGAGGATGCTTTGCATGCTGCAGAGGAGACGACATAATCGATGGAACATCAGAGCTGGTGAGTCTTCTGCTATTATGAACATTGCCGCACTCCTCTTCAGAGGGAGGGAGAGAGGCGGGGCACCTAGGGCAGCCAGTGAGCCATCTATCACACACGTGGGGGGGCGGCAGCAATGCTTTATCGTCCTCACAGTGCTGCGCCTGGGGGCATATGTTCCCCTTTGCCCCCCCATAGCTACGCCTCTACCACAAATCAATAGCTGGCTGCAAATTGGAATGGAGTCATTTTTTTAATAACACCGGATAGCAAAAACATTTGTGCAGCATGGATACATCTTTATAGATGCATTTTAGAGAGTGTGGAGAACCACTTTAAATTGAGCCCTGGCCCACAGTGGGTTACTGAGGGGCGCACCGCAGATTCAGAAACTTAGGATAAGGATCTGGTCTTTGCAAGGCGGAGGTTCGATCGCTGCCCGGCTCTGACGATCATGTGACGCACGGCAAGCACAATGTAGCGCCCGTCTACTTAATCCCGCTTAGCGAGAATTCACTGCGATCCGCTCTCCTGTAAATTAATTCACCAGCCGGATTGTCTCTTTTTAATGCCATCTTTGCATTTATTGCCTGCGCAGAAAAAATGTTATCTTGGGCAAATGTCACACAGGACTATAATCTATTATTGTCACATTTCTTATTCAATTCTCGTAATCATAATAACCTTTTATTCACTATCAAATGTGAGAATCACTGAACTTTACAAGCAAGACAGGAACGGCAGAAGCATCGGATTGTGCTCGGCTGATTCTTATTCCGTGCCGCCCTTTTCCAGGGAACGATGCTGTCTGCAGGAGCAGGGAACTTGTCCATGCCTGTCAGAGTCTAGCCCGTGGGCCGAATATGACGGCACAGAGTTATCAAATGTGGCCGGCAAGTGGTTTCCCCACTTTGCATTATGTTTGGCCCACAGGGGAGGACTGAGAGCTTTTGGCCTGGGGGAAAACACAAACTAGAGGCCCGTTTTCATATATATATGCCGGTAGTCACATGGGAAATACAGCAAGGACACTCGAGGAACAGCGTGACAGGTAAAGTATAAATGCACCGGCACCAGGGGCACATAATACATTTTGAGTTACAACGGTCGGGGTTTCTATTTCTTACACAAATCCTACAAGCAGCCCTTCTGGAGTCTAGGGTCTGTCAAAAACTTTTCAACTTAGACAATATCTTATGTAGCTGTGCACATGCAGTTAACAATGGTGAGAGACCAGACAGATTTTTTCCCACGGACCCTGCAGGCAAGCCTCTGCTCTGTATCATGCTGTGTATATTTACTACCTTGCCTGCCCTGCAATTGCTCTGTAATTGGGCGTTTATTTCCCTCATTCAGCCTAGTGTTTCACATTGCCTTATACAAAAACCTGAATTCACCAGGCACAGTGCCAGCCCTAAATCATTAAATGAGAGGCAGCCTGGGGGGAAATCTCCCCCCTTCCCCCCTGGCCAGTCCTCCCCTGGGTTGCCTGGAGGTAACCCTGGTTTGTGAGTATAAATTTGTACTCTCTCATTACTCCATTTGTTTAACAACCTATTACACTATATTGGGCTCTCGGTTTTCTTTTTTGCATATTCATCCTTACCACATCACCATAGACTTGCATTGCTGCATAATTCATGCAGTAGGCACGGATAGTGCTGCAACACACTGCAGAGTTTGAGGTGGCTTTGTGGCGATTTTGCTACTTCCATCCCAATGCACCATGCCACCATAATGTGTAAGTTCCCATAGACTTACATTGCCCTCGCGGGGAGCTGCAGCAAGGGAGCATACCGCAATGCAAGGAAATGCGCTAAGTGGGAAAGTAGCCTTAAAGCTCCCTGTTTGGTTGAGCTTCAGCACTGGGTAGGTGTAACATTTGGTGGTCACCGGTGTGGAGCTGATCAATGTAAATGAGGAGATGGAAGTTTTATTTAGGTTTTTCCTCTGGAACACCATCACTTTTTTCTTTGGGTAGGAGTAGAGTATTGTACCATGTCAGCCATCAGTAAAAGTAAGGAGTTTTGTATCAGGATGATACCATTTATGGCTAACTTAACCTCTTTAGGACCACAGGTTACTCCCCCTCCCCCCCCCCCCCAAAAAAAAAAAACAGGACATTTTTTGTTAAATAGGCCACTGCAGCTTTAAGGCCAAGCTGCAGGGCGCATGACACAGCACACAAGTGATTGCCCCCCTTTCTCCCCACCAACAGAGCTCTCTGTTGGTGGGGTCAGATCGCCCCCAGGTTTGTTTGTTTGTTTTAAATAAATATTTATTTGATTATTTTTTTAATTAAATATTTTTTTTAATTATTTAAATTCCCCTCCCCCCCCTCCCCCCATCTGCCTATCACAGCGGTCGGCTGTGATAGGCTTCAGCCTATCACAGCGGATCGCTTCCCCCCAGGGGGACAGTCGTGTCACACGGCTGTCCCCAATACAGCGCTGCTGTAGATCGCAGCGCTGTACAAGCAAATTATCACCACTCAGAGACTGAAGGTGGAGCTCCGCTCTGCCCACCAAGCAGGAGATGCACCAAGAGCATGATCTCCTGCTAAACAGAGCCCCATGACTTTACGCCGAATGGCATAGGTGGTCCTGGGGCTGCTGCCGCGTCCACACCCATCGACGTGACGCGGTCGGCAACTAGTTAAATATATATAAGAGTAAGCTCTCGGCTTTTGAGTCTTCGTCAGACTCGTTGGGGTCGATTCACTATAACAAATAACCTGCCTTATCAGAGTTAACATGCCTTACCAGAGTTAACGTGCCTTATCAGAGTTAATGTGCCTTATCAGAGTAGCATAGGGAGCGCACCAAACCTATGCCTGCTAATTGCCAATGACGAGAGCTCCACTCATCCTGCCCTGAGCCCCTGCGGGTCCAATCATTTTAAAGGACATTATCCCTGAACTTTTATTGGCCCAATAGGCTGCCTGACAGTAAACTTGACAGGAAACTTGGTAGGCAGCCTATTGGGCCAATCAAAGTGCGGGGATAATGTCCTTTAAAGTGATTGGACCCGCAGGGGCTCAGGGCAGGACGAGTGGAGCTCTCGTCATTGCCAATTAGCAGGCATAAGTCTGTAGCTCTCGCTATGCTACTCTGATAAGACGTGTGAACGCTGATAAGGCATGTTAACTCTGATAAGGCATGCTATTTGTTATAGTGAATCAACCCCTTTATCTTTGGGTTGATGGGTATTACACATGTTATGCGTAGTCTCTCCAGTATTGCCAGTCTATCCTGCAGGCCCATCTCTTTTGGGGAGAGCAGCAGGAGACAAAGGGGGCAATTGCCCCAGGGCCCCAGAGGCTGTGGGGGCCCGTTAAGGTGCCCCTCCTCCCCTCGCTATGGTAACCCATGAGAGCGGAGATACTGTGTGCTTACTCTGTATGGGAAAAAAAGGAGGTGAATGATAGGAACCCCAACAATGTTTACTAAATGCTTTCTAGGGGACATGTGATGGACACCTGATGATATTGTGTGATGAGGGAGATTGGATCGAGCCTGGCAGCTGGCTCAGGGGCTTTGATTTGGTTGGAAGGAGGGGGTCGGGCCTTCCCCCCCCTTCCCCCGCCAAGTTTCTTTTGCCCCAGGACTCCGACTGTAGCTAGAACTGGCCCTGGAGAGCAGCAAGAGGTCATCTACATCTATATAGAACTCTCTGAGGTTACACAGATTGATATAGTTACCATACACTCACCTAAAGGATTATTAGGAACACCATACTAATACGGTGTTTGACCCCCTTTCGCCTTCAGAACTGCCTTATTTCTACATGGCATTGATTCAACAAGGTGCTGAAAGCATTCTTTAGAAATGTTGGCCCATATTGACAGAACAACAACAACACAGAACATTTATATTGTGCTTTTCTCCTGGTGGACTCAAAGCGCCAGAGCTGCAGCCACTAGGACGCGCTCTATAGGCAGTAGCGGTGTTAGGGAGACTTGCCCAAGGTCTCCTACTTAATAGGTGCTGGCTTACTGAACAGGCAGAGCCGAGATTTGAACCCAGGTCTCCTGTGTCAGAGGCAGAGCCCTTAACCATTACACTATCCAGCCACCAGGGCACAAAGCTCCCGTTCCAGTTCCATCACATCCCAAATATACTCCATTGGGTTGAGATCTGGTGACTGTGGAGGCCATTTTAGTACAGTGAACTCATCGTCATGTTCAAGAAACCAATTTGAAATGATTCAAGCTTTGTGACATGGTGCATTATCCTGCTGGAAGTAGCAATCAGAGGATGGGTACATGGTGGTCATGAAGGGATGGACATGGACAGAAACAATGCTCAGGTAGCCCGTGGCATTTAAACGATGCCCAATTGGCACTAAGGGGCCTAAAGTGTGCCAAGAAAACATCCCCCACACCATTACACAACCACCCTGCACAGTGGTAACAAGGCATGATGGTTCCATGTTCTCATTCTGTTTACGCCAAATTCTGACTCTATGGAGACTCATCAGACCAGGCAACATTTTTCCATTCTTCAACTATCCAATTTTGGTGAGCTTGTGCAAATTGTAGCCTCTTTTTTCCTATTTGTAGTGGAGATTAGTGGTACCCGCTGGGGTCTTCTGCTGTTGTAGCCCATCTGCCTCAAAGTTGTGCGTATTGTGGCTTCACAAATGCTTTGCTGCATACCTTGGTTGTAATGAGTGGTTATTTCAGTCAACGTTGCTCTTCTATCAGCTTGAATCTGTCGGCCCATTCTCTTCTGTAGCATCAACAAGGCATTTTCGCCCACAGGACTGCCGCATACTGGACGGTTTTCCCTTTTCACACCTTTCTTTGTAAACCCTAGAAATGGTTTTGCGTGAAAATCCCAGTAACTGAGCAGATTGTGAAATACTCAGACCGGCCCATCTGGCAACAACCATGCCACGTTCAAAATTGCTTAAATCACCTTTCTTTCCCATTCTGACATTCAGTTTATAGTTCAGGAGATTGTCTTGACCAGGACCACACCCCTAAATGCATTGAAGGAACTGCCATGTGATTGGTAGATTAGATAACTGCATTAATGAGAAATTGAACAGGTGTTCCTAATAATCCTTTAGGTGGGTGAGTGTATATCCAATCCCCCTATTTTTGGAGAGGGAATATCACCTGGAAGATATCCATACACCTGAGTGGGGACAGGGTCATATTCCCCATCCCACGTCCTCACAGCAGGGCCGGATTTACAACTCAGGAGTCTGTAGGCAGTGGCATTCAGTCAACCTAAGCTCTGCCCCTCAACACAGGCCACACAACCAACCCTGGACTGCATGCAGGCCATCAAATTGCTGGGGGTGGGGCCACAGGCTGGCAACTGAACTGTGTGCGATGGGGGAGGCGATCATGGGTGGGTCATGGTGCTGACGGGGATTGTGCTCCCAGCTTTTAAATTGCAAAATAGTCCCATTCAGAGACCCTTCTTTACAGTATAAGGCACTTGTAGGCACGGGCCTACAGTGCCTTATGCTAAATCTGTCCCTGCCTCACAGTGGTTGCATTGACAACAAAAAGAGTTTGTGAATATTTGATCTCCTATATTGTAAGCAGTCGTTCTGACATATCACTCTATTGGCTTTCTGTCCCTGTTCTTCAAGGTTCCAGACCTTCACCTTCTGGATACTCAAAAGATAAGGATCGTTTGGACACGCACATGTGATTATGTATGTAACCATCACATGCTCTATTTGAATTCTTGGAATTGTGACAGCTTTGTTGTTATTAACTTAATGTCTTTTGTAGCGCTTGTAAATTTCTGGGCAATTAGCCACCCTGTTAAAGGTAGTGGAGAGGTAAGAGTCCGATCTGATGACTAATGGAAAATCTGAGGTTTTTCTCCCCTTCAGTGCGGCTTCCTAGGTGATTTTTCTTGACGCATTTCACATTTGAAATTGTTGCAAATAATATACAACGGAATGTTTTCCCTATTTGTCTGTTATACCGTTCATTTAGCTTTGGGCCGCG
This sequence comes from Hyperolius riggenbachi, assembly GCF_040937935.1. Lineage (NCBI taxonomy): Eukaryota > Metazoa > Chordata > Amphibia > Anura > Hyperoliidae > Hyperolius > Hyperolius riggenbachi. Next base: position 14,308,697 of record NC_090655.1, on the reverse strand, counting down.
GAAATCTTCGGCAATAGAACAACCTAAATCAAAGCTATTGAGATGTTGGACAGTTTTAGAATGATTGAATGGACCTTATTGATTCTTTCAAACATTTTTCGCTTGATCATCAATATGCTTGGAAATAGAGCTCCTCGGGGCGTCTGGTGAGCAATCAAAAGCAGCATAACACATTGAAAGCAACGTTCATATTTAGAAATAAATACAGCTGCAATCCTGAAAACCAATATTCCAAAGCAAGAATGTGCTTCATTATTTCTTGAATGGAGCACAAAGGTGAGGATACGCTGTAACCGGGACAGGATTAAAAGGGCACAGGAGTCCTTGTGGTAAAAAGGATGCCGCCATAGGCACCCATTATAAAAGCCGCGATTTGTGGCAAAGAAGGAAATGTGGGCACTCAGAGACACCAGATAAAATCGCAGGCGCCAAGGCTTGCCGATATTCAGATTAAGGCATTACATAGCAGGCGTCGAGGAGAAGGTTAAGGTTAGGAGAGGGGAAGGTTAAGTGTTAGGCATCACCGGGGGTGGGGGGGAATAAATGTTGGGCACCCCCTGGGGGGGGGGGGGGTAAGGGTTAGGCATAGGTAAAGGGAGAGTTAAGGATTAGGCATCAGTAAAGGGAGCTCTTAGAGTTAGGAATCGGTAGAGGGAGGTCTTAGGGTTAGCCATCGGTAGAGGCTGGTCTTAGGGTTAGACATTGGTAGAGGGAGGTGTTAGGATTAGGCATTGGTAGAGGGAGGTTTTATGGTTAGGCATCGGTAGAGGGAGGTTGTAGGGTTAGCCATCGGTAAAGGCTGGTCTTAGGGTTCTAAGGGTTAGGCATTGGAGGAGGGAGGTCTTAGGGTTAGGCATCGGTAGAGGGAGCCCTTAGGGTTAGGCATCGGTAGAGAGAGGTCACAGCGTTAGGCATCGGTAGAGGGAGCTCTTAGGGTTAGCCATCAGTAGAGGGAGGTGTTAGGGTTAGGCATCGGTAGAGGGAGGACTTAGGGTTGGGCATCGGTAGAGGGAGGGCTTAGGGTTAGGCATCGGTAGAGGGAGGACTTAGGGTTAGGCATCGGTAGAGGGAGGGCTTAGGGTTAGGCACTGGTAGAGGGAGGCAGGGCCGGATTACCGACCAGGCAACAAAAGCAGTCGCTTGGGGCCCCATTCAGAGTCAAAGGGGCCCCATTAGCACATAAACCAGCCCTTGCCATCCTGTCAGCGGTGGTTGGATGGTATAATGGTTGCAGGGACTCTGAGCAGTGCAGTAACTATGGAAAGATGCATATCATTTTAAAGCTCTCTTTCTCCTCTTTCCAATGATATCTAAACGGCTGCTCTATGCCTTTTAGTTTTCGATAATTTTGCGATTGAAATCGCGGCCACAGGACGACTTTTCTCCAAAGTCAGCGGTGGCTGGAAGGTATAATGGTTAAAGGGACTCTGAGCAGTGCAGTAACTATGGAAAGATGCATATCATTTTAAAGCTCTCTTTCTCCTCTTTCCAATGATATCTAAACGGCTGCTCTATGCCTTTTAGTTTTCGATATTTTCACGATTGAAATTGCGGCCACTGGACGACTTTTCTCCAAAGTCAGCGGTGGCTGGAAGGTATAATGGTTAAAGGGACTCTGAGCAGTGCAGTAACTATGGAAAAATTCATATCATTTTAAAGCTCTCTTTCTCCTCTTTCCAATGATACACAAACAGCTGCTCTATGCCTTTTAGTTTTTGATATTTTCACGATCGAAATCACGGCCACAGGACGACTTTTCTCCAAAGTTGGCAGCTCGATTCAGCACAATGCAATGAAATATAAGGAACCCAGGGGGATATAATTACAAACATCATGCTGGTAGGTGTGAGGATGTAATGAATTAGTTGTGGGTATGCTTAAAGGCATATCCACAGGCACTGCTTGGAGTCCCTTTAAGGGCTCTGCCGCTGACACAGGAGACCAGGGTTCGAATCTCAGCTCTGCCTGTTCAGTAAGCCAGCACCTATTCAGTAGGAGACCGTAGGCAAGTCTCTCTAACACTGCTACTGCCTATAGGGCGCGTCCTAGTGGCTGCAGCTCTGGCGCTTTGAGTCCACCAGGAGAAAAGCGCGATATAAATGTTATTTGTCTTGTCTTGTCAAATGATGCCGTGCGCTGCTGATTGTCTTCAGAGCCAGGCTCTCCTCCTAGGTCCCCCTCCTGCTACTGTGCGCTCTGCCGCTGCCCACTCCACCCTCCCTTCCCACAGAGAACCACAGCTGCAGCAAGAATGATAGCAGCAGATGGCAAACGCTCACTCACCTATCCATGATCCAAGCAATAGAGATCCCGTCATCTGAAACCCATCTGTCTCTTCTACAGTGCAGCCGCTCGCTCTGAACTTCCTGATTCTCAGATCAGACATGAAGTAGGAAGTAGTAATAGTAGTAGTAACAGAGCGGCAGCACTCTAGAGGAGACAGATGGGCTCCGGATGACGGGACCTCTATTGCTTGGATCGCAATAGGTGAATGTGATTCATCTGGTGCTGTCATTCTCCCCCACTGCGGCTGCCTTCTCTGCTGGACTATCGTATTCACTGGGATGGAGGCTGCATGGTGGCTGTCTAGTTTGGGAGGAAATTGGTTGTTCGGTGGTGGGAGTGGTTATGTAATTCTGTCTGGGGAACGGCTTCCGGTTTGGCGGTGTCCAGAGCTTTCTGCTATTGCCAGGCTGGAGATGCAGGGGGAAAGTGCTGCTGCTGTGATATCTGGTGCCCTCTTCACAGGGGTGCCCCAGCCCCTGAGTGCAAATGTCCCAGCCATTCATCTCTCACTCTGCATTTTGCCGCTGCTATTCCCTGCATTGTGCACCCACAGAGGAAAGCGTGCTGTTGCCCATAGCAACCAGTAGCTCGGCTGCCCGGTGTGTGCGACATATTGCTGTGCAGCTGCATCTTCTGATTCTATTACAACATGATGGGGGGGCCCAAATCAGTTACTTTGCTTAGGGCCCCATTTAGCCTTAATCCGGCTCTGGAGGGAGGTCTTAGGGTTAGGCATCAGTAGAAGGAGGGTTCTGTGTGAGAATAGGGTTAGGTTAAGACATAATAAAATATCGGGAAGTGAGACCTTGGACACCATAAACCGCAGAGCAATCTCAGATCAGTTTCAGCATGGAATCTTTCCGGAATCGGCTTGGTGATGCCACCTTGGTATTGCAGAATTCTGGTAAATTGGATTGTACCACCCTTAGAAAGCTGCCCTTTGAAAGCAAACCGACTATAGGTTCTTCTTACATACACACAGGACCAGAGCAAATGTGTAATAAGTAAGGATGAAGCTGAAATCTTTGTTTTTTCTTTTTAATCAGTATTTTTTCTTTTTTTATTTAAATGCTTCTCCCTGGAGCTATACCAGCTCTGCCCCCTAGCATCTAGGCTCTGTGAATATAAAAAGGGAGAAAGATAATGATCAAGGGAGTCCCCCTCAGCTATATTTATCAGCTCCTGCTGCTGTCAGCAATATGGGAGTTGTGCCGTGTAAGGAGGGGCGACATTGCCCAACCCTACTTACAAAACACTGCACCTTCTACTGGTAGGCCCAGAGCTTTTCAGAAACCCCCTTCAGCCCACTGGTGTAGCTGGCAAAAAGCAAGAAGGATTTATGGAGCCAGCTGATTGCCAAAATTAGAGTGAAAGAACACACAGAGTGAATAAAAAGTAAGAGGGAGCCCCCTTCAAGATTTTCTTGTAGGGTAATTTATACCCCCCACTGCAGGCACAGGACAAATACTTTTTACCGCCTAAAAAACATCAATTTGTTTAAGGCTATGTTTCCACTGTGCACATCATGTGTCTTGCGAGATGCTATGCCAACACAGCTGCGATGCGAGACGCACCCAAATCCCTCTAGCCATGACATGCATGGCTATGGGACCAGTGGTGGCGCTACACTGGAGCATGCTGGGGCACTCCCCCCCACCTTGGAATCACTGTGCCCCCCCCCCCCCCCTGCTCAGTAACATACAGTTAGCTGTTTCCAGGCTCCAGCAGCATACACTGAACAGGATAGGGTCTGTAAAGAACTCTCCATGTCAGGCAGTCTATGTAGGTGCTAAGTAAACCAGGGGTCTTCTCTATTTGCCATAAATACCTTGCGATCCTTGTAAGATGCCTTGTAATTAATGCAGATCATCAATTTTATCACCTGAGTAAGCAAAACATATCTAAAGCTTGCCATATAGTCCATGATTTTGATCGCCCCAAATGGACCCCACCAGCCAGCCATCGTGCCCCCCCCCCATCCCCCCCGAAATTTGAAGCTGGAGCCACCACTGTATATGATTCAGATGCTTGGCACGAGTTTATACTGCATGCCATCAGATTTTCCCCTACACATGAATTTCCAGGCTGAAAAATTGCATCTGCTATCGCCTGTGGGAATTGGACGGTAATCACAGCAGGGGAAAATTAGCCTAATAAAATGCATTTTGCTCTGGCCATGTGCGTATAAGAAAGACCTATGGTCGGTTCTGCCGACATCGGTTGAACAAGCATGCAGCAGATCAGGTGTTTCTGACATTATTGTCAGATCTGACAAGATTAGCTGCATACTTGTTTCTGGTGTTATGCAGACACTACTACAGCCAAATAGACCAACAGGACTTCCAAGCAACTGGTATTGTTTAAAAGGAAACAAATAGGGCAGCGTCCATATTCTTCTCACTTTAGTTGTCCTTTAAAGGTTTACTGTAGGAAGCAAAGGGGAAAAACAGTTGAACTTACCTGGGGCTTCTAATGGTCCCCCGCAGACGTTCTGTGCCCGCGCAGCCACTCACTGATGCTCCGGTCCCCAACGCTGGTTCACTTCAGAAATTTGCCACTGCGCCTGTGCGGCCTTCTCCTCCCTCCCGCTGACATCCCGGGAGTGTACTGTGCAGGCGCTGTACGGGCTGCGCCTGCGCAGTACGCTCCCGGGACATCAGCGGGAGTGAAGAGAAGGCCGCGCAGGCGCAGTGGTTTTGTGACTTCACAGTCGCAAATTCCGTAAATAACCGGCCGCGGTAATATTTGACGTTGTGTGTCTTACTGCCTATAACCTGTTTTGTCTGTTACCCCTGTTGTCATCATTATATGTAACCTGCTTTATTGTAATATGTTGGATCTATATAAATCCAACAAATAGTAATAACAAAATCCATGAGAAGTTTGCCGGATTGTAGTTGCACATTTTTCTTCAGTCGTTCAGCAGCCCTGAAGAGGATCCAGGCCCTAAATCAGGCCCTATATGTAATGAAAACAAACTGACAGTTGCTGCTTCCTTGGATATATTTATAAGTATCCTGCTGTATAGTTTAATAGCCAGGCAATGATATGCTTGTAGAGTAAATAAATTAGCTATATTCCTTTCCGCAGCGAGAGGTCCGAGCAAACAGAGATAAAAATCTGCTGGGGGATATTAGAGACGGCTTGTGGTTGAACGCACAGGTTCATAACTAATTTACATTTTTTTAATTATGTTCCTTTATAGTTGGCGTGAGTTAATGGTTCTTGTTTTTTTTTTTTTTTGTATTTTTTTTTTTAAACATTAACAAGCGTTTTTTTTCCCCTCCCGACTGTGGCAATGATCTATGCCATGCGTCAGTCTTTATCTTACTATTAAGGAGAGGCAGTGATGGAGCGAGAGTCTCTTATTGAGTCTTCATTATAGCCCAGATAATGACTTGAGGATTACTTGGTCAGTCAAGGTCTGATCCTCACATTAATCAGTGTGGAAGGCTGAATATGATGGATGGCCGGGAGACGTTGACGTGACAGGGGGCTTTGCCTTTAGAGGCAAACTTAACACACTCAGGAAGTCCAGGCCATTATTGCTCGGCTTACCTGGAAGTCAGTTTTTACAGTTTTCATATTTTAGTCTTTCTTGTATAACTTGTTTTATGCACTCTCTTTAAAGGACGACTATCAAAGCTGTTGTTTCTGCTGCAACACCTGTCCTATAGAGGAGAAGCTCTGGTGTGAAGATTGGCATCTGCCATGGGATGTGGAGAGTGTACCTACTTGCTTCTATTGAACTAATATCGACCTTTGGTCATTTTTGTAATATAAGAAGGATTTGTGTGTGAGTTCATATAGAGGAGCAGTATCGGTATGAAAAATATTAGTTGTCTTGGTTTTTTTTTTTTTTTTTTGCTTCTATTACCATTTTTTCTTTATTCAAACATGGTCCCAGGGCCAGGCCGCGGCAGAGGCGAGAAAGGCTCCAGCCTCAGGGCGCAGTGTAAGAGGGGCACATACAAGGCCGGGCCGAGGCAGAGGAGAGAGAGGCTCCAGCCTCAGGGCGCAGTGTAGGAGGAGGCGCACAACTCACTCAGCCTTATTATTTGCAGTAAAACACAGATAGAAAGGAACCCAGAAGGAGAGCTACCACCCAGTTCCAGAAGGATGCGGGACACCGAGCGGGGGCGGTTATTTTCCCCCATGCGCATATGCTGATTGCAGGACTGCACCCCAACTTTGTGCGTATTCCTTCTCACAGAATTTGATTCCACCTGTACTAACGATACTGCACCATCAGGCTCCTGTCTTCCCTCATCCAACAGGTTAAGGGACTCCCAAGGGGCATTGAGGAAACATCCCCGTCACCTGACCCACCACATATAGTAATACTGGTAGGTGGAATGGCTGGCTTACCTCTCCTGAAGATAAAGTGTCCAGTGCTACTTAACAAATTTCATAGAATTTATTGCACAGAAAAATAGGGATTGACAACGCATTTCATGGGCTTTCTCCACTTCCTCAGGTCAATAGAACTCACAAAACATTGCTGCGCAGCTAGCAGTGATCAGTGCCTCAGTCAGTGAAATGTGCTGATTATCATTATTTTTGGGTGCCTCCACCCACCAGAATTACTTGAGGGTTTGCATTGTTCTCAGCAGTTGCGTTGCTAGGATCCTGAAAGGACCGGGGCTCCCATGGGCACCAGGAAGGTCCAAAGCTACATACACACACTAGATTGAACTCAGCTGAGGCGGCCGATAAAGGAACGTTTTCAAGCTACGTACCCACGATCATGGCCAGATGGATCAGTGTTCTCCACCGACAGACGATCGTTCCCCAATCCCTCTGGCCAAATCTGCAAGTGTTCATCAGAAATGAATGACGCGTAAACAATAATTTCCACAATCACTGCAAAACCCGCAAAAATCGAAAAAGGAGATGGTGGTCGTTCAAAAAACAATGATTGCCATGGGTGGCGTGCGTCGTGAAACATTGTTTAACAGATTTTAATGAAACTATGTTTGCGAAGTCGCAAAAAAAAAAAAAAAATCATTTACCTTGAAAAATCATTCATAAAAATTGCTTAGTGGGTATAAGCCTTTAGTTTAAATGGTCCTTATTCTGGGAAGAGAGGTGAATTTGTATTTTATTGTGAGCAAAGTGTTATAGATGCTGGTCAATACACTGAGTATGCAGAATGTATTCTTACCATACAAAATAAAATATATACAAGTCTACATCTTGTGTGGCATGTGCTGTGGTGTGAGGAGCACATACTTGCTTGTGGCATATAGTATGGGTACAGTATGGGTGGGGCAGTATGGCAATAACTACAGCTGGTAACCTTTGAATCATGTACCTTTAAATTATACCTGTGAGTTAAGTCAAATCATTGTGGCCACGTCCACGTTTTGCCACAGATCTTCCTCTTTTTTTGTGCGAATGACAGACCTTGGTGTTTTGGGTTCCTAGCAATTCCCTTGCACCCTTGTGTTATATACATTGGGTAAGGGGAATGTTAACCACTTAAATACCAGCGGTCTCTGCCCCCTTAAGGACCATCCCGCTTTAATGCATAATTCCACCTTTGCTAAAATTGAACTAAAATGAACAGGGATCTGTGCTACTCAAATCTATCTTTGTAACTTAATGTTAATAAAATTAACTTTTCATTTCAATTTGCGACCAGGCATGAATTTACAGAACAAACCTTAAAGTACCCCTGAACTGAGAGGGGGTTACTTGCTGTTAGTAACATTTTATGTGCGGTGCTGTGACATATGTCACAGTAACAACCTCTCAGTCTACTGCCCCCTGTGGTCCCCGCACTACTCAGCCGAAATCTTCAAATAGAAAGTTGAATATGGCTTGGGAGGAAGTGGCAGTTATCTTCCATAGGAACACCCCCAATCACGCCCCCCTCAGTGCGGTAATAAATTACTTGTTAAAAACAAAGACTCCACAGCACATCTCACCTACCCCGGGTCCCCATCGCTGTCTCTTCCGTCGTGTCAATTCTCCAGTTTCGCCGCAGTGTCCTGTCGTAAATGCCAGCATTTACACAGCAATGGTGCTGACCCAGAAGTAACCCAGAAGTGCTTGCAGGTCAGAGCCATTGCTGTGAAAATGTCAGTAATTACGAGGGGACACTGCAGCAGAACGAGAGAGGACGGAAAAGACAGCGATGGTAACCTGGGGTAGGTAAGTTATGCTGTGGGGTCTTTTTTGTGTGTGATTTATTACATTTCTGCAGTACTTTAAAGGGAATCTGAAGTGAAAATAAACTTATGATATAAATATTTGTATGTGTAGTTCAGCTAAGAAACAAATCATTAGGAGCAGAAGCATAAGTCTAATATTGTTTCCAGTACAGGAAGAGTTAAGAAACTTCAATTGTTATCTAAGCAAAACAGCCATTGAGCACCACGACTTCCAAAGTCGCAGAGAGCTCTGTCTTCTTAAGCTTGTTATCTCAACTGCCAGTCACTGTATTTGTTTTTGTTGCAGAGGAAAGTTCAAAAGTTCACTAGCCTGCTCTGTAAAATAATTTAGAATGCTGAGTAGTGTGTAAACTGCAAATATTTGAGAATTATGTAATGTTATAAAAAATACTATATAACTGAAAATAAAAATATGAGAATATTTTCTTTGCTACTAATGTTCTAGTAATTATCCGTACTACACAACCAATTCGTTAGACCATATATTTTTTTTTTCGCTTCAGTGTCTCTTTAAGCTCGAATCACATTTTTTTTCTTGTCTAGAATTTATACTGTCTGCAGTTTAGACATCCCAGATATATTCCTATTCGTGTTCAGAAGAAAAAAAATATTGTTGCTTGGTTTCCACCCCTGCACTAACTGAGTGGCAGCAGTTTTGACTCTCCCAGGCTCTGTATAATGAATTATGAAGTGTCTGTGAGTTTATTTGCATAAAAGCAGTATATTCAAGTAGAAGTAATGTTTCCCATTAATCCTAGCATGGCGATGTCAATGTAATGGACTGCGTATTTTCTGAACAAAAATAAAGTTTCATACGCATAAAAACAAAGTAATCAGGTTCCTGGCCCTGTGCCTTGAATAAAACTGAAATAACATGAAATTAATCCTTCCAATTTATAGAGCAGAACTGAAAGTACTGAATTTACATTTACTTTGTAATGTTTTATAATTAATGGTGTAATTCACTACTTACCCAGCTGATGAAGGAGCCTTTGTTGAACCTTATGGGCATTATGCCTGTTATTGGCAAAACTTTTTATGCAAAACAGGAAAAAAGGGCGCAGGAGCCCTTACGAAAAAAAAAATGGCACCACCATAGGCGCCTATGATAAAATGCGGATTTTTAGCGGCATATGAAGGAAATTTGGGTGCATGGCGAGGGCGCTAGTGGGTGCCTCAGGGTGCACAATTTTACTTTTTTGCCGCAAATTGCGGCTTCCGCGGCTATGAAGGTAAATTTGGGCCTGGAGGTAGTAAGAGGGGGATTTAGGCCTAGACGCCACAAGGGAGTTAGCTTTAGGCATCACTGAGGGGGAGGATCTTAGAGTTAGGCACCATGGGGGAGAGGTTAGTGTTAAGCACCACCGGGGGGGGGGGGGGATTCTTAAGGTTAGGTACCACTGGGGGGCTCCGATGCGGTCACAACCTCTGCAACCCCTATTGCTACGCCCCGGCTTTCTGCCATTAAAACTGTTTCAGTCACACACTTGAAACAAGCATGTGTTTAATCTTGTCAGATTGTTGTCAGAAACATCTGATCTGCGTGCTTGTTCAGGGTCTATGGCTAAATGTATTAGAAGAAGAGGATCAGTGGGGCTGCCAGGCAACTGGTACTGTTTAAAATTCAATAAATACGTCTGCCTCCATATCCCTCTTGCTTCAGATGTCCTTTAAAGTGGACCTGAACTCTTGCACAGGAGACAAGGAAACACGGAGAAATCCTCCCTGTGCCCACCTTGTGTGTGTTTACTTTTAGAGACATATGCCACCTTTGTGTTTCTATGTAAAATCCAAAGGGCCTTTTTTTGTTTTCTCTCTCTCTCTCTTTCTCTCTCTCTCTCTCTCTCTCTCTCTCAGATTTCATGACATTTATAGGCCCTGTTCAGGTTTTTTCTTTTTAAGCATGGAAACCCCCAAAGATTTCACAGGGGAGCCCCATGCAGTCAAGTTGCACCCCTGATATGGGCTCTCTCTAGAGCAGGGATGTCAAACCGGTCCTTCGAGGGCCGAGGTCCTCACACATTTCTGAGACAGCTCAAATTCATTGATGGGTCTGAATCAGGACAGGTGTGGCCCATCAGGTAGAACACATTCCTCTCTTTCTCAGTCCATCCTAAACACTGGCATGGATCTGGCCCTCCAGGCCTGGAGTTCAACACCTGTGCTCTAGAGAATGGACTGGCAACAGACCCGGATTTATATCACAGGAGCCTATAGGCACAAATGTCCTGCCGCCCTAGACTTTACCCCCCATGAACCTATAAATACCCACCGAGCCGCACTGCAAGTATACTGGTTGACACTTTTCCCTGAGTCCCCTTATCTATCAACGGTAACTACAGGTGTCCCTTAGTATGATGTAACCAAAACTATCCTTGGTATTAACCTCTTGATGACTGCAGTGCTAAACCCCCCTAGTGACCAGGCCATTTTTAGTGAAATGGGCCACTGCAGCTTTAAGGCCAAGCTGCAGGGCTGTACAACACAGCACACAAGTGATTATCCCCCCCCTTTTCTCCCCACCAACAGAGCTCTCTGTTGGTGGGGTCTGATCGCTCCCCCTGTGTTTTGTTTTGTTTTTTACAAATCTTTTTGTTGTTTTTTTTTAATAAAAATTGCTATTCCTTTAAATTTTATCCCTCCCTTCCTCCCTCCCTCCCTCCAGCCGACGAAGCATGGCGATCGGCTGTCATAGGCTTCTGCCTATGACAGCCGATCGCTCTCTTGTCCCCAGTACAGCGCTGGTGCCGATCGCATGTACATGTAAATAGATGGCGATCATGCCGTCTAACAGTCTCCCTAGCGTCGATCGCCGCTCGGAGACTGAAGGCGGGGCTGAGCTTCGCCCCCCGGACAGGAGATGCGCACGCAGCCTGCGCGTGATCTCCTGAATTAGCTGGCCCCAGGACTTTACGCCGATCGGCGTTACGCGGTCCTGGGGCTGCCGCTGCGGCCACGCCCATCGGTGTGACGCGGTCGGCAAGAGGTTAAGTAGCTACAGGTGCCGTCGACTGAAGGGAGATCTGGTAAGTGGAATGCTGAGATCCAGAAGAGTATCCTCTCATTTACAATCCACTTGGGACTCTGCATAGGGAAGGAGGGAGGGAGGCCATAGGGGAGAGGAGTGAGCCGCCTTTCCATCATCAGGCGCCTATAGGCACATGCCTACTGTGCCTTATGGTAAAGAATCCCTGACTGACAACAAACTACACCCTCCTGAATGAAATATAAGCTGTTTGGCAGGGGAACAGCACTGTATAAAGAGATTGCTTTGTGCTCAACCAAACTGGAATTGCTGCATTTCTCTACTATTATGACCCGTAAAGTCGAGGGTAATATTTGGAAAATCCTTGTTTCATCTCACCCCATTTCTATCATGCCTGGATTCTTCATTCTCTTCTTCATAAACAACAATTCGGAGGTAACATGAGAAAATAAAATGATGCTAATAGATTATTGTGAAGCTGCATGCCATATAACAAGAGCTCGCCGTATATAGGCTGTAATATATGCATATCTATACGGCATGCTCACCAGTGATTTATAGTCTTGTCAGTTCCTGCTACTCTGCCTAGATCGCAGGCAATGGCTCACAGATCAACTCGGAATTCATGTTAATAAAAGGTTATATGCAATGTTCAAATGGCCAACATTAATTACTGCTCTGGGTAATAGTTTTTTTTTTCTCTGGCGTGTTAATGTGATTCAGATGTGATGCAGTGTTTGCGGGTCTATTCAGAAAATATTATAATGATAAGGTTTTTGTGGCAAATATTCATTTTAAAGTCAGCCTGTACTGTCATTTTAGCAAAACAACCAGGCGCAACAGTTAAAGCAACAGGTACAGCCATACTATCCCAGGAAAGCAAAAAACATATATAAGTAGATAAATACTTGTTCTACTTACTGTACATAGTATATGCATTGTACTGTCCATATTTTGATTTCAGTACATTTTATATAGTATATAAAGATAACACTGTTCCAGGTATTTTCCATCTTTACTGCCTCTGACTGAAGCCAGTCCTGATGCAATTTCCTTCCTTAGCGCCCTTTTCACTGGCAAATGGGTTTTGAAGGAATGCAATGCGCCTACGCATTACTTCCGCTCCCATTCGCGTCACTTCCATCTCTCGATGCGGAAGTGAATAGGAGGAGAAGGGATGCGTATATGGTCTTGTGAGAATCTGCAGCATGCTGAAGATTCTTGGGTCACGTCACACCGCTCCACATAGCCAGCACGCCTATGTAACCGCATCACATCACGTGTAATGGAGACGGGCATTTTCCATTTCCTCCCTGTTATTTCCTCCCTTGCTCTTTTTTTGTCTCCTGGAAACTGCACTTTCATATCTAGCTTGCTTTGTAAACACATGTGAGCATAGCACAGATCATATTTGAAAAGCTTCTGCAGAGGGGCAAGGTGTATTTCCCTCATACACAGGTATCAAGCAATATATATCAAATAACAATAATAATCCTAGTCTGTGTGAAATTCCCGGTTTCCTCCCGGATCAAAGCACACCGGATCTATCTAAGGGTCTGAGTGCTAACACGTAGCATTCGCAACAGCAGACACTTTGCAAGTGAAACCACGCCGCTTAAGAAGCGGAGGAGACCCCTCGGCCACGCCTCCGCTCATCAGCCAATCGGAGACGCCGAAAGTCTCCGCTGACGTCAGCCGACCAGCCGGTCAGCTGACGCGCCTCCTTCCCGCATAAAGTTCTCGCCTGTGCGCGCGCGCGCGACAAAGCTACTCTGTGAGCCACTGACAGTCCCTTCCTCGGCGTGCTAGACGCCGGAGGGACGGTAGACCTGCCTGGCAGTGAAACCGAAGCAGCTGCAGAGGCATCCAGATCTGGGCAATTCGCCCACAAAATCCATGGACAGATGGGTCCACGGTTGTTCAGGTACGGGCAGTGGTTGCAAAGTGCCTACAGGAGCATGCCTGGACGGTTTACTCCTGGCACACACAGAATAATCTCTGACAAATTCCTTACAATCAGAGACTATGGATGGCCACCAAACACATCTGTCCAGGAGCTCCTGTGTTCTGGCAACCCCCGGATGTCCTGCATTCTTATGGGAATGGAAGACATGAAGAATTTTATATCGAAACTGTCATTTTACAAAGAGAACTCCCTCAGGTTTCTCCTCAGGAGCCTCCTGCTGATAAGAGCTTAGAGTAGAAGCCCAATCCTCCCAAGTTTCTGTAGCAGACAGTATCACTTTTTCGGGGAGGATGCTTTCAGGGGTCGAGGGCTGTATTGTCTCGGGTTAAAAACATCTGGATAGTGCAAGAGAGAAGAGAAAGGCATCGATACTAATATCCAGCTCCCACCCAACTATGATGATCACACAATTCAGTTCAGGGGTACAGCAAGAAAAGAGTATTGCTAATGCCCCAGATAACTGACTACTCATGAACTTGGGTCTGTGTGCTGAGTTGGAAAAGAAAAAAAAAAAGAATAAAAAGAAAAAAAAAAGAAAAAAAAAAAAAAAAAACATCTGGATAGTGCGTCTGCCTTGACGTTTTTACTACCAGGTTTGTAGGTAATAATGAATCTGAACCTTGTAAAAAAACAAAGACCAACGGGCTTGTGTAGGACTAGGAGACGTTTGGCACCTTCAATATACTCTAAGTTCTTGTGATCGGTGTAAACTGTTATAGTATGTTCAGCCCCCTCGAGCCAGTGTCGCCATTCCTCAAACGCGAGTTTGATGGCCAACAGTTCTCGATTCCCAATGTCATAATTTCTCTCAGCAGGGGAAAATTTCCTAGAGAAAAATACACATGGATGCAACCTGCCTTGCAGACCAGAGTGCTGAGACAATACAGCCCCCACTCCGATCTCTGAAGCATCCACCTCAACAATGAAAGGGAGCGTGATATCCACATGTCTCAAAATGGGAGTGGAGCAGAACAATTTCTTAAGTGATGAGAATGCAGATTGTGCTTCTGCTGACCAATTGTAAGTATCTGCTCCCTTGATAAGTTCTGTGAGGGGTGACACTACAGCAGAAAATCCTTTAATAAACTTCCTGTAATAGTTGGCAAACCAATGAATCGCTGGAGTGCCTTCAACCCTAAAGGCTGTGGCCACTCCAAGACAGCAGAAACCTTCTTGGGGTCCATAGAGAGTCCGGCAGTGGAAATTATGTACCCCAGGAAGGGAACCTCAGAAGCTTCAAAAAGACATTTCTCAAGTTTGGCATACAAGGAATTTTGTCGTAGTTTCTTTAGTACATATTTCACATGCTCCCTGTGCTCAGAAATACTAGATGAGAAAATGAGTATGTCATCTAAGTATACAACGACGAACCGCCCCAGAACCTCTCTGAAAACTTCATTAATCAGTTCTTGGAAGACGGCAGGTGCGTTGCACAACCCGAAGGGCATCACCAGATACTCGTAGTGCCCGTCGGGTGTGTTGAATGCCGTCTTCCACTCTTCACCCTCTCTAATGCGAACCAGGTTGTATGCTCCTCTGAGATCAAGCTTGGTGAAAATACTGGCATCAGTAATCTGAGAGAACAAGTCATCAATCAGAGGGAGGGGATAATGATTCTTTACAGTAATTTTGTTCAACTGTCTGTAATCGATACAAGGCCGAAGTCCCCCATCCTTCTTTTTTACAAAAAAGAAGCCTGCCCCGGCCGAGGACCTAGAAGGACGGATGAACCCTTTGGCCAAGTTTTCTTTAATATACTCCTGCATAGCAAGTTTCTCTGGCCCAGAAACGTTACACATAAGGCCTCTGGGAGGCATCCAACCTGATCTCAACTCAATGGGGCAGTCAAAACTTCGATGAGGAGGAAGTTGATCTGCTGCTTTGAGACAGAAAACATCAGAAAAGTCTGAATACTGAGTAGGCAACCCCTCCACATGAACCTTGGTAGCACAAATGGTGACTTTTTCCATACAATGATGATGGCAAAAAGAGGACCAGCTCAACAGTTACGAGGCGCCAGGTGTTACCCGGACCTAATGCTGTTGTGTACTCCGTCCACTATTGCCTGAGGAAGCGGGCCCTTGCCTGCGAAACGCGTTGCGACTGCCCCCCGGAGTGTACCAATAAATTTAATTTGCTCTAAATACACAGTTTGTTGTGTCTGCTTGCTGGAGGTAAGTCCACCACTGCCTCCTCAGCAATTTTTAAACTTTTTAAATATTGGTTTTATTCTTTTGGCGCCTCTGTCTTTGTCATATCGAATATCCACCCTTGGTGGAGGGGGATACCCCATTTTTCCTGTCTACAGAGAGCGACTTCTTAATTCTGAGTGGGGACAGGCTAATCTCCTCACCTGCTTATATAGTGGTTACCTGGAGGTAACCCATGTTTGTGAGTATATTATTGTACTCTGCTTTATTTTCCTATTATCAAAACCTACTACACTATATTTTGGCTCTCGGTTCTTCTCTTCACATAGCTCAACAGTTGTCTGGAACTCCAGTCGATCTGAGGGGAATGTTTTTGAAGCCACGGCATACCAAGAATCACTGTGGAGGTAGCCATCTTAAGAACAAAGAATTGTATTTGTTCTCTATGCAAAACTCCAATCTGACACAATAATACAGGAGTGTGAGAGAGAGGTTGTTTGTCCTGTAGTGGTGAATCATCCACTGCAGTAACCACAATCTGACGTCCCAAGGAGAGGAAAGGAAAACCAAACTTGACAGCAAAATCATAATCCATAAAATTAGCTGCAGAACCCGAGTCTATAAAGGCCTGGGTGGACCGGACTTGATCCTCCCAGGTGATAGAACACGGGAGCAGTAAGCGATTATTTTTAGAGGTAAGACAGAATCGCCTAGGGTAGTACCTCCAGCTACACCTAGGCGATAGAGTTTTCCGCCTTCCTGGGACAATTTTGTACCATATAACCCTTCTCAGCACAATACAGACAGAGTCTTTCAGTACATTTCCTGTTTTTCTCAACCTCTGAAAGCTTAGATTGTCCGATTTGCATCGGTTCATCCTGAGGAGGAGAAGAAGGAGCAGAGAAAGGAATATGAGAGTGCTTTCTTGGCGGTCTAGCTCGAGCCCGTCTTTGATAACGGACTCGACGATCAATCTTGACCGCTAAAGAAATCGCCTCATCCACCGTCTTAGGTTCTGGGTGGCTTAACATTAGATCAGCAACAGCATCAGATAATCCTGATGGAAAACAATCTAATAAAGCATACTGCCCCCATCTGGCTGATACTGCCCATTTTCTAAACTCAGCAGCGTAAGTTTCAACAGTATTGAGCCCTTGTCGGAGCATTTTGAGCTTCCTTTCTGAAGTCATAGCTAAATCGGGATCATCATATATAATTGCCATAGTGTGATGATTTGCTCAGCTGCCTGTGCAGGCAGGAAGCTTTTTGACCATTGTGTAGGTTTGCATGCTGCACGACTCTGGAAAGAAGAGCTTCTGTCAGTTTTGCAGCTTGTGCTTGCTGAGGAATTTGCATACGTTGTCATGCAAATTGCCTGGCCACATTCATTGGAGGTGTGTACTATAAGTACTATGTGTTTCCCACAATGCTTGGCTGTTCATAAGGAGTCTTCCTGTGAAACACTCTGGAGAGCATCAGCCATGCTCTTTGTTTGAAGATCAGCTTAGAGTAATTCCTGGAAACTGTGCTAGGCAGGTTTCCTTAGTGCAGTTAGGATTGCTTAACTGTTTGTTTGTTCTGTTGCTATTGTCCTGTCCCAGCGGTGGTCGACAGGAAATGGTTCTGATCTCTGTTCTTGGAGTATAGCTGGTGCAGCGGTTGCTACCAGCTATCTCTTCTGATCTGTCTCACTTGGATCGCGCTAGCCACTTTCGCTAGCACTGTGGATCCTTCTGTTCTGTCTCCTGGGATCGCGCTAGCCATTTTTCGCTAGCGCTGTGGATCCTTCTGTTCTGTCTTCTGGGATCGCGCTAGCCACTTTCCGCTAGTGCTGTGGATCCTTCTGTTCTGCTACTCTGTACCTGGATCACACTCGCTTCGCGCTAGTGCTGTGGATCCTTCTGTTCTGTCTTCCTGGATCGCGCTAGCCACTTTTCGCTAGTGCTGTGGATCCTATCTCTCGCTTGTCCCTGTTTTCATGTGTCTGTCTTGTCTCTAGTGCAGTTAGGATTGTTTATCTGTTTTGTTTGTCTGTTGCGATTGTCCTGTCCCAACGGTGGTCGACAGGAAGTCGTTCTGATCTCTGTTCTTGGAGCATAGCTGGTGCAGCGGTTGCTACCAGCTATCTCTTCTGTTCTGCCTCTCTGGATCGCACTAGCATCCTGCGCTAGTGCTGTGGATCCTTCTGTTCTGTTACTCTGTCCCGGGATCGCACTCGCTTCGCGCTAGTGCTGTGGATCCTTCTGTTCTGCCTCTCTGGATCGCACTAGCATCCTGCGCTAGTGCTGTGGATCCTTCTGTTCTGTTACTCTGTCCCTGGATCGCACTCGCTTCGCGCTAGTGCTGTGGATCCTTCTGTTCTGCCTCTCTGGGTCGCGCTAGTCACTTTCGCTAGTGCTGTGGATCCTATCTCTCGCTTGTCCCTGTTTTCGTGTGTCTGTCTTGTCTGCTACAAACGCTCGGTGAGGTAACCGTTAAGCAAGCGTTCGCGTCCTCTGTTTCATGTTTGTCTGTGGATGGTTAGTTAGGCGTGCTTGTCTCTATTGTGCTTATCACGTGGAGACCGCGCATAACCGCGTGTACTGTTGCGAATGAGTGCGGTGTTCGCGGTTAGCTAGCGTTTGTTATTTTCCGTATCTCCTCATTGTATGATTTGCTGTGCCTTTGCTATCCTCGTATTCTGTTCTGATCTGCCTTGTGTCACTTCTGACAATCGCCGTTCTTGCGGTTGTGTTTCTGTTTCGTATCTGCTGTTGTGTGTGCGCGGTCGCGGGGTGGCGACTGGATTGGCGCACACACATACAACCTGTCCCTTTGCTCATTCTCATTCGCAATCGCTTCTCTTGATATTGCGTTCTGCGCTTCGTACAAATCCTGTCTGGCACTTGTGGAGGTACAGAGGATTGGTTCCTCTGCACTCCACAACGCCATCTGCCGACAGGAATTTCCCTCTACGGGTGCGTAGCACCTTTTGCTGGGTGCCTGCAATTATACGCTTGTGGAGGATTTCCGCCGTATCAGCGCACGCGTTGTGCGCTGCACACAGAGAAAGTTCCGCAATCGTTACACATAGCTTTAAAAAATTCCTGAACAGAAGTTAAAGCCTCATGACCAGTGGGAAGGCTGTAAGCCCATGTCTGCGAATCTCCAGATAATAACGTCTTTAAAAAAGTAACTAACTGAGTCTCAGAGCCTGAAGATACTGGGCGTAACTCAAAATATGATAAGCAACGATGTTTAAAGTTCTGGAAGTCAGACCAGTGCCCTGAAAATCTTTCAGGATGAGGCATCCTGAACTCACTGACTGTAGGGGATGACACTGTTATATTGGTCTTTTGAAGTCGGGTCACTACCTCAGATAATAAATTAATCTGAGTCTGCTGTGTGTTGACCGCATTGGTAAGATCGTTTACGGTTGTGGTCAACAATTTGACCTGAGTGCACAGTGTCTCCATAGACATGTTGGTCTGCTGTTCTGTAACGATTTGTGTCAGCACAAGGCAGAATTCTGATTATTAGGTGATCTGCAGTATCACCAATAATGCAGAAGTATACCTGATTATAAGATGATCTGCAGAATCACCTATAATGCTGGTATATCAGAAGTTGCCGTGACAACAAATACAAAAGGTGTAACAGGTGTAACGTGCTTGGTGCAACAGTAATGCAGATAGCTCACCAGAGGAGCTGGTGAGTACTATCAGTATAGTAAGCCTCACCAGAGGAGCTGGTAAGCACTTATCAGTGCAGGAGCTATTACCAGAGGAGCTGGTGTATGATAACAATGCAATAGTTCTCACAAGAGGAGCTGGTGTATGATAACAATGCAATAGTTCTCACCAGAGGAGTTGGTGGAGACTATCAAAACAGAAGTCCTCACCAGAGGAGCTGGTGGGCACTAATAGTAATAACCTCACCAGTGACAAGAGCTCACTGGTGAGTAGAATAGTCAGACAGATCGGTTTGGCAACAGACAGGAAGATACAGTACAGAATCGGCAGGCAAGAGGATCAAGGTAATACAGGCAGAGTTAGCAACAGGATCAGATGGCTATAGTACAAAGGCGTTCAGCGAAAGGGAAGTCAGAAGAGAGCCAGAGTCATACACAGGTATCAAGCAATATATATCAAATAACAATAATAATCCTAGTCTGTGTGAAATTCCCGGTTTCCTCCCGGATCAAAGCACACCGGATCTATCTAAGGGTCTGAGTGCCAACACGTAGCATGCGCAACAGGAGACACTTTGCAAGTGAAACCACGCCGCTTAAAGGGATACTGTAGGGGGGTCAGGGGAAAATGAGTTGAAGTTACCTGGGGCTTCTAATGGTCCCCCGCAGGCATCCTGTGCCCGTGCAGTCACTCACCGATGCTTCGGCCCCGCCTCCGGTTCACTTCTGGAATTTCAGACTTTAAAGTCTGAAAACCACTGCGCCTGCGTTGCCGTGTCCTCGAGCCCGCTATTGTCAGCAGGAGCATACTGCGCAGGCCCAGTATGGTCTGTGTCTGCGCAGTACGCTCCTGGTGACATCAGCGGGATTGAGGACATGGCAACGCAGGCGCAGTGGTTTTCAGACTTTAAAGTCTGAAATTCCAGAAGTGATCCAGAGGCGGGGCCGGAGCATCGGTGAGTGATTGCGCGGGCACAGGACGTCTGCGGGGGACCGTTAGAAGCCCCGGGTAAGTTCAACTCATTTTCCCCCGACCCCCCTACAGGATTCCTTTATGAAGCGGAGGAGACCCCTCGGCCACGCCTCCGCTCATCAGCCAATCGGAGACGCCGAAAGTCTCCGCTGACGTCAGCCGACCAGCCGGTCAGATGACGCGCCTCCTTCCCGCATAAAGATCTCGTCTGTGCGCGCGCGTGCGACAAAGCTACTCTGTGAGCCACTGACAGTCCCCTCCTCGGCGTACTAGACGCCGGAGGGACGGTAGACCTGCCTGGCAGTGAAACCGAAGCAGCTGCGGAGGCATCCAGACTGCCTGCAGCTGCTTCTCCAGGGATTGTTACACAGATCCTCTCGGACAGGAAATGTGTACCCAGCATGATGTCCTACCATATTATTATACTGTTTTGTGTGTAGCTGAGGATACCTTTCAGGAATCCCCCCCCTTGAAAATCCTGGGTTTGCCCCTGAAAATAGAGCCAGGCTGACTGAGATAAGATTTATTACAGCAGACACATTTATGATTATATTGGAATGCTTGCAACGCAGACTGCGTGTAGACTACATAATAAACACAGAGCAGTGGGTAAATGGAATTTGATTTTATGGCTGACAATCCTGATTTTCCTAGCATTTACTTCCTGGGATCTAACATGGAATAAAGGAGGGTGATGCCGGGTAAGCCAATTGTAGAATATTGGTATCCAGGCACCTATCACTTTAAATAACCTAACTCTCACACTAACCTCCCCCCACCTACTCCTTACACTAACCTCACTGTTTCAATCCGAGGAATTAAATATATAAATAGGAATAGATGCCTTATTATAATTTTTTTTTCACAAGTTCTTTAATACACTCAAAACTATAAATACCAATAGGGGAGCAATGGGTGTTAATGTTAAAAGTACTTCCACTTTAAAGAGTGTCATTATGGGGGTGTGGCACACATTCTCTGACGGTGAAACCCGGGGTTGCAGTGCGTACAGCGGAGCGTAATCTCACCTACGCTCCTCGGGGAGTCCTACCATCCTCATGCCACCTCGCACCATTGTCCTCTGAAATGCTATGCTAATACTGTGGTGGTGAAGAAAGTAGGAGGCGCCCTTGTAGTGTGTATTAGATGCAGTAATCGTTTAGCAAAATATATGAGATTTAGCAAAATATGTGAAATTTAGCCTACCTTATGAGAAGAGACTTCACTCAATAAGGGGATCAAGTTGTTTTATTGAAAATAGCACTTCAGACATGTCAGGGTGGATAATTAGGTACAGTGTAAACGAGGACAGAGGAGCCAAAAGAATAAAAGCAATTATTAAAATGTTTAAAAGTGCTTAGGAGGCAGTGGTGGACTTACCTCCTGTAAGCAAACACAACAAGCTGTGTATTCAAAAAAGGTAGATTACTACGAACACTGCAGTCCTCCTCCTCCACCATGTATTATAGTATGTTTACCTAAGTGCCCTAATGCCCACACTTTATCTTCTATGCCATAACCTTTTGCATACATGCATGCCCACCATACTATACCTGCCCATCCCCGCACCCTCTCTACCAATGTTTGCCCCCCATTGCAGGCTTACACTGTCTCCCCACATGCTCCACCCCACTTCTATACCATTCCTATACAAACTATAGCACCATTCTTTATTATACAAGAATGGGGGGACATTATGCCAGGTGGGACATTATGCCAAGAATTATTTTACTCTAAATGTGTTTTAATGGGAAAATAGGAAAAAATGTGGGAAAAAATTATTATTTTTCAGTTTTCGGCCATTATAGTTTTTAAATAATGCATGCTACTGTAGTTAAAACCCATGAAATTTATTTGCCCATTTGTCCCGGTTATAAAACCGTTTAAATTATGTCCCTATCACAATGTTTGGCGCCAATATTTTATTTGGAAATAAAGGTGCATTTTTTTCAGTTTTGCGTCCATCCCTAATTACAAGCCCGTAGTTTATAAAGTAACAGTGTTATACCCTCTTGACATAAATATTTAAAAAGTTCAGTCCCTAAGGTAACTGTTTATGTTTTTTGTTTTAATTTTTTTTTTAATTACAAAAAAATAATAAATGGGGAGTGTGGGAGGTAATGAGTTCATTTATTGTGTAAAACGAATGTATTTGTATATGTAAAATGCTTTAGGGTGTAGTTTTACTATTTGTGAGTTTGTGTTCATGCGACCTGTAAGCATCCGGAAGGACGCTTACAGGAAGCACAATGAGGCTGGGAAAATCACAATGATCACGCTGTTTCTCATTGAAGCAGCAGATCATTACGGGGGCTTAGATCAATGAACGGGAATGGATTTTCCCGTTCATTGATCTCCGGGCGAGCGGGCGGCGGCGTGCACGAGCGGCGGGAGCGTGTGCACGAGCGGCGGGAGCACGGACAGCAGCGGAGGTATGAATTTCTCTGTCCCTTGGTTTTATAAGGGTGGAAAAAGGGACGGAGAAATCCGTACCGCGGGGGGTAAAGTGGTTAAAGGGACTCAGAGCTGATAAAAAGAAAATGTTTTATACATACCTGGGGCTTCCTCCAGCCCCATCTGCTCGGATTGCTCCCATGCCGCCGTCCTCCGCTGCTCGCAGCTTTGGTACCGGGTCCCGTCACTTCCGTCAGTTGGAGCCAGTCTGACGTAAGAGAAGTGCGCTGTTTGCGTATCTCTCCAGCAGCCACTGGAGAGATACGTAGAGGGCGCACTTCTTCTGTGTAGACTGGCTCCGAATGGCGTAAGTGACAGCACCCGGTACCAAAGCTGCGGGGGGCGGAGGATGGCGGTGTGGGAGCAATCCGAGCAGATGGGGCTGGAGGAAGCCCCAGGTATGTATAAAACGTTTTCTTTTTATCAGCTCTGGTACACTTTAATACACAAATTCTGATTCCTGAATAACAAACACAATTTTAACCTAACTAGAGGAAAATATTGCATAAAACTTTACTTTTAATAAATATTACTAAAAACTGTTGTTTTGATTAACTAGGAGTAATTATTGACCGACAAAAAGTAACAGGTTTTGGCTAAGGCCCGGTTCACATTAGCGGTGGCTATCCGGAATAGCCGTGCCGGAGCCGCACCGCATGCTGGCCGGACGAAACGGACGCACGGCATAGCAATGTAAATCTATGCCAGGGTTCACATGTGTCCGTTTCGTCCGGACCGGAGCCGGACCGGATCCGGACTCCGGTGTCCGTTCCAACATGCGCTATTTTTTGGTCCGGCTCCTCCGGCAGCCGTATCCGGGGCGGAGCCGGACTGCACCATCCGGCCAATGGAAACCAATGAGAACCGGAGAGCGCACAACACACTGGCAAAAAATCCGGATGTTCTACCCCACTTCCTATGCGGATTTTTGCGGTGATATTGGCTGGGGACACATGGGCAAGCATTTTGGAGTGGAGCAGCACAGCTGGATCCGGATCCGGAGATGTTGGCAGCATGTCGGAGGTGGAGGTGAGTGCTAAACAGCAGAGGGCCTGATTCCACAGGTCCCCCTTCTGCTGACCTCCCAGACCCCAACATTTTTTTTTGTTTTTATACAGGTTGTTACTCTTTAAGAATCCGGATCCGGACCGCAACCGTGTTCATACCGCACGGAAACCGTATGCAACCGGACCGGATCCGGACAGGAACCGTACGGTTCAGGTCCGATCCGGCTCCGGTGCGGTCCGGACATCCGGTGCGGTTTTTGCAAAACCGCAAGTGTGAACCGGCCCTAACTATTCGTAATTACATTGATTCCCTAGCATCCATGGGCGTCCGCAGAAAATTTTCCAGGGGGGGGCAAAAAGGAGGGGCGGTAAGCTGTGCGGCGCGCGTAGCGCGCCGCGCCAAAAAATGGGTGTGGCCAAGGACCAGAATGCGGGTGTGGTCACGGGTGGAGCTAAATTTACATGAATTAGGCAATGGTGGGACATTAGACTAGGACAGTGGTGGCGGCGAACCTTTTGGAGGCCGAGTGTCCAAACTGCAACCCAAAAGTCACTTATCTATCGCAAAGTACCAACATGGCAATTTAAACTAAATACAAACGTTTTAACTCGTACATGAACATTATGGAAAATCCAAGTTGAAAATAAACTGTGAAGATAAACAATTTCATCCATCCTACTCCTGAAAAATGTATTCATCTTTTTAGAACGTCCCAGTTTTCATTTTCTGTTTTTAAAAAAACTAAAAAAGTAGGTTTAATGCTATCATGATGATGATTCAGCTTTTTCCATAGTCTCGCAGTCAGCAATCATGTGACCCTCAACAACACAAATTCAGCAATCATGAGGCCCCCATCAAGACAAATTCAGCAATCATGAGGCCCCCAACAAGACAAATTCAGCAATCATGAGGCCTCCAACAAATCATGAGGCCCCCAACAAGACAAATTCAGCAATCATGAGGCTCCCAACAAACCGTGAGGCCCCCAACAAGACAAATTCAGCAGTCATGAGGCACATAAATAGACAGCATTTCACAATATAGACAGAATGCCCCTTAATATGGTAGACACCTCTCACCTGGCTTCTGAATTTTCCTCTACTGGCGGTGATGCTGGGCTGGCCTGGCTGGCGGTGATGCTGGGCTGGCCTGGCTGGCAGTGATGCTGTGGCCTTTTTGGCAGTGATTCTGGGCTGGTTGACTGGTGGTGATGCTGGGCTGGCTGGCCTGGATAGTTAAGGTAGCGCCAGGAGCCCTCCAGTGTGGGTAGTGACAGGAGCCCCCCGAGTTCAGGTAGTGACAGAGACCCACAGTCTAGGTAGTGACAGGAGCCCCCCAGTTCAGGTAGTGACAGAGACCCACAGTTTAGGTAGTGAAAGGAGCCCCCCAGTTCAGGTAGTGACAGAGACCCACAGCTTAGGTAGTGACAGGGACCCCCAGTTCAGGTAGTGACAGGGACCCCCAGTTCAGTTCAGGTAGTGACAGGGACCCCCAGTTCAGGTACTGAAATGGACCCCCAGTTCAGGTAATGACAGGGACCTTCAGTTCAGGTAGTGACAGGGACCCCCAGTTCAGTTCAGGTAGTGACAGGGACCCCCCAGTTCAGTTCAGGTAAAGACAGGGACCCCCAGTTCAGTTCTGGTAGTGACAGGGACCCCCAGTTCAGGTAGTGAAAGGGACCCCCAGTTCAGTTCAGGTAATGACAGGGACCCCCAGTTCAGGTAGTGAAATGGACCCCCAGTTCAGGTAGTGATATGGACCCCCAGTTCAGGTAGTGACAGGGACCCCCAGTTCAGGTAGTGACAGGGACCCCCAGTTCAGGTAGTGACAGGGACCCCCAGTTCAGTTCAGGTAGTGACAGGGACCCCCAGTTCAGTTCAGGTAGTGACAGGGACCCCCAATTCAGTTTAGGTAGTGACAGGGACCCCCAGTTCAGGTAGTGACAGGGACCCCCAGTTCAGTTCAGGTAATGACAGGGACCCCCAGTTCAGGTAGTGAAATGGACCCCCAGTTCAGGTAGTGAAATGGACCCCCAGTTCAGGTAGTGACAGGGACCCCCAGTTCAGGTAGTGACAGGGACCCCCAGTTCAGGTAGTGACAGGGACCCCCAGTTCAGTTCAGGTAATGACAGGGACCCCCAGTTCAGGTAGTGAAATGGACCCCCAGTTCAGGTAGTGAAATGGACCCCCAGTTCAGGTAGTGACAGGGACCCCCAGTTCAGGTAATGACAGGGACCCCCAGTTCAGGTAGTGAAATGGACCCCCAGTTCAGGTAGTGAAATGGACCCCCAGTTCAGGTAGTGACAGGGACCCCCAGTTCAGGTAGTGAAAGGGACCCCCACGAACGCTACAGAACCCCTTGTGCTGTCCCCCAATGTAAAGTGTGCCCTGTGCGTGTACGTTACCTGTCTGTGTCCACCAATGTCTCAGCACTGCTTCACATACACACATCCTGGGTGGCTACTGCCATATACGTGGGTGCATGTTGATGTATACGCATACCCCGACAACTACGTAGAGCATATGTATGTGAGGCAGAGCAGAGACGGACACTGACAGGTAACATACACTGCACAGGGAACCCGGGGACACACTTTACATTATGGGGTCAGTGCAGGGGTGGATGTGGGGTCACAAGGCTGATTCTCGACAGAGTTCATGCTGAAATCAATCGAGAATCAGCTTGTGGTGTATGGGCAGCTGACAGATCTCTCTCTGATCAGATTAGTCAGAGAGAGATCTGTCTCTTAGTGGATCTGCCCACAATCGTTAGATCTATGGGCACCCTGGTCCCTGAGCAAAGTCCTAGATAATTGTTCTAACTTAGTGTGCCCTTGTTTATTTCCCCACCCTTCCCCCCACACTGTCAGCATGTATGTATTTATTGCTGCTCTTTCTCCCCAGCAGGTGGTCAGTCTCTGTTTTTATCAGGAGTGACAATCTCCTGATCTCCTGGCAGCACACTGATTAGAGCAGGGGATGTGTGAGTCTCCTGACAGGCAGCTATGCACTGTGAGCCGCTCAGAGCTGTGTATATCAGCATCCTACTGTTCATATGCTACATGCCGATATACACAGCTCTGGGCTCACACAGGGAACAGCTGCCTGTCAGGAGACTTGTCCTCTCTCCTCTACGCTGATTCCAGTCTCCCACCCCCCGCAGCTCGCCCTCACCTCTGCCATGTTATCACATTCAGGGGGATGCATTGTAGCAGCACTCGAGACCTCGAACGTCTGGCTGGTGGGGGCGGGGCAAAGGCGGGCCAGTGGCAGATCCACAAGCTCTGTGGATAGGATACTATGCTATAAGGAAGGGGCGGAGAGGTGGGGAAGAGCTGTGTCTCTATTGGCCAGGGGGCGGAAGGAGAATGTAGTAAGAGCGCTGTGGGGAGAATGAATGAACGATCGGGAACTTTAGTAAATGTTAGTAGTGGACGGCCAGGGGGGGGCAGCTGGCGGCCAGGGAGAGGCAACTGCCCTATTTTGCCATATGTAGGGACGCCCATGCTAGCATCTGATTATTTAAGCTGGGCATGAAGGCTCCACACCAGTTCACATGTTTCTCCCCTTCCAAAAATGGGGGGCTTCATCAGGAGAAAGGGGTTTCAGCACTCTACAATTGAAAAAGTAACAAAAGTACCAAAAAGTATGTGGACAGTACTGTCAAAATTATACTTGCTGGCTGGTGGCGTAAAAGGCATTTTATTTTTAATATGAAAATATCACCTAGGAGAAAACTTGAGAAAATGTCGATTGGATCTGACCCTTTTTCTCCAGGCCTTTTTTTTTCTCCTAGGGGATATCTTCACATCTTATCAATAAAATGCCTTTCAAATCACCAGCAAGCAGGAAACTACTCAGAATAATTTTGGTAGTACTTTCACCCACTTTTTGCTACTTTATCAACTGCAAAGTGCTGAAAAGTTTAACGTTTAAAATTTTAACTAGAACTTATTAAAACTAGATGAAAAAATTATCTCCTAGGAAAAAACGTAGGAGATAACATACATTGAATAAGGGCCGACATCTTTTTACAAGGGTTGCAATCCTTTTATTGTAGTAACATCACATTCCTCAGCTGTGGGATGGGGGGGAATTTATGTAATTGCTTCTGAACAAACTGTTGCTATCATTCTACAGTCACATGACAAGCAGTACAAGGAGTGCAAGGAGAGAGGAGGTTACAGATAAAGAATACTTAAGGTAGCCATACACTGGTCAATTTGCCATCAGATTCGACCAACAGATAGATCCCTCTCTGATCGAATCTGATCAGAGAGGGATCATATGGCTGCCTTTACTGCAAACAGATTGTGAACCTATTTCAGCCTGAAACCGTTCACAATCTGTGGTGGTGGTGGTGCTGCCACTGCCCCCGCCCGCCCGCATACATTACCTGCTCCACCGGCGCGACTCCCCAGGTCTCTGCTGTCTTCTCCGCTCTGGTCTGGTCTCTGGGTCTGGCATGCTTCACTTCCTTCTGCCCGGCAGGAAGTTTAAACAGTAGAGCGCCCTCTACTGTTTAAACTTCCTGTCCCGGCAGGAAGTTCAGTGAAGCCAGCTGGACCCGGAGACCAGACCAGAGCGGAGAAGACAGCAGAGACCTGGGGAGTCGCGCCGGCGGAGCAGGTAATGTATTGCCGCTCTATTGCGTCGGTCGTCGGGCACTCGAACGCCGCTAGCGACGCGCTCCCTACCCGCGGGCGATCGACGGTAATTTACCGCACGGAGCGATCGACGGGATCGATCTATTTCGGGACGAAATAGATCAAAATTTTGCGTGTAGCGTGAACGATGTGACAGCAGATTCGATCCCAGGGATCGAATCTGCTGTCAATCGGCGGGGAATCGGCCTAGTGTATGGCCAGCTCTAGTGTGGCAATTAAAAGCAAATAGCTGTTACTTTCTGTATGACTCTTGTACACCAATAATAATAATAATTTACCCCTAGTCACATTCTCCATCCAATGAGAGTGGCAGAAGTTCTATATGTCTCCACCTCTCCATAGTATGAGAGCTCTCATTGGCCAGAGTTCCACCAGAGGGAGAGGGGATCAATGGAAATGATAAAAAAAACACTCAGTTATCTTCAGGTTTTACATTATCCTTTAACTTTTACTTCTTAAACTTACTTCAGCTACTTTTCAGATATCCTTTTTTGTGGGCTTTTTACCATTCCAAAAATAAAATAACGGTGTTTATTGGTTAGGTCTTAAAGGGTAATTGCTGTGCAGTGCATAGCAGAGCAGCCAGAGTAAGTTTCATCATTACCCGCCAAACTTAATCACAATATGATTCTAGGCTGTGAGCGCAATCTGGTGATTTTCTTAAGCTAACTACAGAGGATGTCAGTGTGATATCTGTACATTAGATGCAATGCTGAAGTACTTCATAATTACAGTCATCTAGCTGTATAGATGAATATGAAACAGTATAACTGCATATTCCTGACCTGGGAATAGGCTGCAAAGAGAATATAATGGAGAGAGATCCATCCACCTGCAGAGAAAAAACAAAATCTGTCTTAAAGAGACTCTGTAACAAAATTTTCATCCTTATTTCTTCTATCCTGTAAGTTCCTATACCTGTTGTAATGTGCTCTGTCTAACTGCAGATTTCCTACTTGCACAGTGGCTGTGTTATCTCTGTTATATGATCTAATCTTCTCTCCTCTGTCGGGCTGAGGCAGTCAGGCTGGAATGTGCTGCTCTGCTTGTGATTGGATAGAAGCTATACACACCCTCTCCAGGCCCCCTGCAAACTCTGTATGACTCTCACACTGAGCTCCTCTCAGCCTATCACTTGCTATGTCTTTTGTTTGTAAACACTGCATACAAATGGCAATTACAAGCCAGGATTGCAGCAGGGAGAGGCAGAAACAGCACAGAGGGGCACAGAAGAGCATAATGAATAGAATGGTATGATTTTTATTGTAAGAGTACATATTCTCTTTAAAGCAGCAGGGACAGCCATACTATCTCAGGGAAAAAATGCACATAAATAAGTAGATTAATACTTGTTCTACTTGAATTGGTTTTTATACAGCATGTTTATCTTAAAAGAAAATGTCCTAAAACATTTAGGAAAATATGGTCTAACTGGATCTCTTACTATAAACTCAAGTTTGAAGATTAACTACTAATATTTATATTGGCCTTTTAACCAGTTTGCAGGGAGCTGCACTCGTATCAGGACCACTATATATCTATGTTTCTATAAGCCATCAGATATACTGTAATATATTGTTATTTCTGTCATTTATGGGTTTCTGAACCCAACTTTCTATATTGATAAGCCATGTTAATTGTTGTTTTATTGTCGCAGTGTCAACAAGTTTCGTTTGGCACAACTGTTGTAGTTATATTGTGCAAATACTCAATAAAAATTATTCTTTCAAAAGGCTTGTTCTACTTACATAACACATGTATTGTACTGTCCACATTTAAATTTCAGTGAAATTTATATAGTAAATAAGGAGAAGAAAAGTTTCAGGCATTTTCTATCTTTACCACCTCTGACTGAAGCTAATCCTGATGTAATTTCCTCTCTTAGGGCCCTTTTTCACTAGCAATCGCTAGCGTTCGCGCTGAACGCTAGCGATTGCGATTCAGCAAATGTACAAAATTTTGCAGGTGATTTCCCGACGTTTGCAATCACGATTTTGCTATGCTATGCATTGCATAGCAAAATCGCGGCAATAATCGTTCCGCCGCACGATCGCGATTAGGTAAAAAACTAATAATTCCTATGTTAAAAGCAAACTGTAGCGATTTGGAAAATCACTAGCGGTTTGCGATTCAGCAATCGCAAACGCCGTAGTGGAAAAGGGCCCTTACTCTTTTTTTCTCCTAGAAACTTCACTGTCATATCTAGCTTGCTTTGAAAACATATGTGAGCACAGCATAGATTGTATTTCAGCAGCTTCACACTGAACTGCCCTCAGCCATTTCCGTGAGGAGCAGGGATATGGGAGGGGAGATAGCAAGCTTCCTTCTTGTCGGCAATGTACCAAATATGGCAAGAGCTGACTAAGATAAGATTTATTACAGCAGAAACATGTTTGATTATATTGAAATGCTTGCAATACAGGGTCAGATTGTAGACTGCATAATAAACACAGAGCAGTGGGTAAATGGAATTTGGTTTTATTGCTGACAATGCCGCTTTAACCACTTTAGCCTTCAGTAGTTTTCTGCCTCCGGCAATTTTCACCTCCCATTCATTCGCCAATAACTAACACTACTTATCACAATTAATTGATCTATATCTTGTTTTTTCTGCCACCAATTAGATTTTCTTTGGGTGGTACATTTTGCTAAGAATTATTTTTTTGTAAATGCATTTTAACAGGAATATTAAGAAAAAAAATTGAAAACTATTCATTATTTCTCAGTTTTCAGCCATTATAGCTTTAACAAAATACATGCTACCATAGTTAAAACTCATGTATTGTATTTGCCCATTTGTCCCAGTTATTACACCATTTAAATTATGTCCCTATCACAATGTATGACACCAATATTTTATTTGGAAATAAAGGTGCATTTTTTCTAGTTTTGCGTCCATCGCTAATTACAAGCCTATAATTAAAAAAAAATATTAGTTGTATACCCTCTTCACATGCATATTACAAAAGTTCAGCCCCTTAGGGCCCTTTTACACTTAATCAGTTGCTCTCAGTTAAAACGGAAAGAAAACTGATTTTCAAAGCAATGCCCATGTTTTTCTATGGCACCTTTCACACTTAACGCGTTTTAACTGAAATCTTTGTCACAATGCACTGCTATGGAAAAAAGCGTACCAATGCGTACTAACACACACTAAAGCACACCAACTGATTAAGTGTAAAAGGGGCCTTAGGTACCTATTTATGTTTTGTTTTTTTTAAATTGTAATTTTTTTTTAGTTACAAATTTTATTTGGGTATTTTTTGGGTGTGGGAGGTAAACAGTTAATTTTAAATGTAATTTATTGTGTCATACATTGTAATTGGGACATCATTTAAATGGTGTAATAACCGGGACAAATGGGCAAATAAAATACATGAGTTTTAATTATGGTAGCATGTATTTTGTTAAAGCTATAATGGCTGAATACTGAGAAATAATGAATTTTTTCCATTTTTTTCTTAATATTCCTGTTAAAATGCATTTACAAAAAAGTAATTCTTAGCAAAATGTACCACCCAAAGCAAACCTAATTGGTGGCAGAAAAATCAAGATATAGATCGATTAATTATTACACCATTTAAATAATGTCCCTATCACAATGTATGACACCAATATTTTATTTGGAAATAAAGGTGCATTTTTTCGTTTTGCGTACATCACTATTTACAAGCTTATAATTTAAAAAAATATTAGTTGTATACCCTCTTCACATGCATATTACAAAACTTCAGCCACTTAGGTAACTATTTATGTTTTTTTTTTTTTTTTATTGTAATTTTTTTTTTAGTTAAAAATTTTATTTGGGTATTTTTTGGGTGTGGGAGGTAAGCAGTTAATTTTAAAGGTAATTTATTGTGTCTTTTTGTATTAACCATTTCACTTGCCCAGACGTAAAGCTCACGTCCGGGCGGCTGCTCTCCTGTGCACCCGCGCTTCGGTGCGCTCCCGCGCACGATCGCGGGCACGCCCCCATGCCCCCGTTGTGTACCCCGGTAGCCCTGGGATCAGTGAAAGAGAACATGGTTCCCGATCACCGATCCCTGTCCCCCGTGGAAAAACCGAAGCGCTCACCCGTGAGGCTTCAGTTCTGCCCGGAACAATTTCCGCATCCCCCTTGTAATTCCGCTTAGCGAGAAGTTCAAGGAAGGAAACCAAAAACGAAGGTGGCCAAATAGTAAAACTACATCTGCACATTTTTTACATTACAATTTACACACATTACAACATTAAAAATTGTTTATGTCCCACACCAAAATATTACCCAAATAAAATTTTTAATGGTAAAAAAATAAAAATTACAATAAAAAAAAGACATAAATAGTTACCTAAGGGTCTGAACTTTTTAAATATGCATTGAAGGGGGTATACTACAAACATTTTTTAAATTATAAGCTTGTAAACAGTGATGGACGCAAAACACAAAATACATTGTGATAGGGACAAACATTAAATGGTATAATAACTGAGACATACGGGCAAATAAAATACATAGGTTTTAATTATGGTAGGGTAGATTATTTTAAAGCTATAATGGCCGAAAACTGAGAAATAATCAATTTTTTCCATTTTTTTCTTATTAATCATGTTAAAATGCATTTACAGTAAAGTGGCTCTTAGCAAAATGTACCATCCAAAGAAAGCCTAATTAGTGGCGGAAAAAACAAGATATAGATCAATAAATTGTGATAAGTAGTGATAAAGTTATTAGCGAATGAATGGGAGGTGAAAATTGCTCTGATGCAGAAGGTGAAAAATCCCTGCGGGCTGAAATGGTTAAACATGTATGTGCATGTAGTTTTACTAATGGCCACAAGATGGCCACAGTGAGTTTTTGTTTTTGTATGCTGTGAGCGAGCACGCTTGCTCACATGATAGAAAAACTGCATGTGAATTTGTTTTTGCGTTTTCCGCAAAGAATTTGCACCGTACAAGTGGAAACGGGCCCTTAGAATTAGGCATCAGTAGAAGGAGGTCTTAAAGTTAGGCATCAGTAGAGGGAGGTTTTAGGGTTAGGCATCAGTAGAGGGAGGTCTTAAAGTTAGGCATCAGTAGAGGGAGGTCTTAGGGTTAGGCATCGGTAGAGGGAGGTCTTAGGGTTAGGCATCGGTAGAGGGAGGTCTTAGGGTTAGGCATCGGTAGAGGGAGGTGTTAGGGTTAGGCATCGGTAGAGGGAGTTGTTAGGGTTAGGCATCAGTAGAGTGAGGTCTTAGGGTTAGACATCGGTAGAGGGGAGGTCTTAGGGTTAGGCATCGGTAGAGGGAGGTGTTAGGGTTAGGCATCGGTAGAGGGAGTTGTTAGGGTTAGGCATCAGTAGAGTGAGGTCTTAGGGTTAGGCATCAGTAGAGGGAGGTTTCTGTGTGAGAGTAGGGTTAGGTTAAGACATAATAAAATATCGGAAATTGAGACCTTGGGCACCATAAACCACAGGCCAATCTTGGTTTAATTTCAGCTTGAAATCTTTCTGGATTTGGCTTAATGACACCACTTCGTCCGTAGCGATGTCCCCCCTAGAGTAAAATGTGCACCCCCTGGTGCCCCATGTTGTATACTTTACCTGTCGTCCGTCTCGATACATGCACCCCATGTGGTTGCGAGCATATACGTGGGTGGCTGTGTGGTTGACATCACTAGGCCAATTCCAGAAAGATTTTATGCTGAAATTTATTGGAAATTGGTCTGCGGTTTATTGTGCTCAACAGATCTCTCTCCGATCTGATTCGATCAGAGAGAGATATGTGTCTTGATCAATCTGCTCATACATCATCTGCTGTATGGGCACCCTTAGTCTCCACACTCCTTTCCAGCCGTTGAACCAGGGGTGTAACTGAAGAGCCTCTATGGTTAAACATAAAAATTTGAACCCAGTGGGGGGTGGGGGGGAGTGCCCCTCCAAACATGTTAATGTGTAGTCTCGGTTGATTGGGTTGTGTCGAAGGTTAAATGAAAATGGCCTATAAGAGTATTGCAATTAGGTCAGCCTATACATAACAGTTGGCAGGTTGTCTCCCCAAAAGATGTAACCAGGTAGCAGAATGTCCCCCAGATGAAAACAAGTATCTGTATGGAGAACACAGTAATAGGCGCCCATGTCACATGCCTTACTTGCACCCCTGTAGATACGCCTATGCATTGAACTCATAAAAGTCTGAGTATAATTGAACCATCAGTATTTTAGATGTGGACATTCTTCTGAAGCCTTTATTGCCTTCTCTCCCGATCAGGTCTTTTGTACCTCCATAGTAAGTGCTGAAGAATACAGAGCACTGGGGTACAACAGAGCGCAGACAGCTACCATTGGAGGCAATGCCCTGCAAAGAGCAAGCTAGATGATGCCTGGCAAATAGTTTCTTTGTTTTTTAAAATTAGGAGAGTAATTTGTACAAAACGGCATGCTGCCTAGAGCAACAATATAATTAGATTGCTTCCTACAGTCAGTAGCTTAACTGGAACTTAATCAGTTTAAAATATAATGAACAAATGCACATTCTTTATCTCTCACAACTTTGAACACGAAGGGTCAGGATTATTATTAGTGATTGGGAAAAAGTCCATACTGAAGCCAAGACAATATTAACGCAGACAAGGCGATGAGCAACTGCCACTGTTGTAATGGTTGAGCTATAGACATATTAAAGAGACACTGAAGCGAAAAAAAAATTATGATATTATGATTTGTATGTGTAGTACAGCTAAGAAATAAAACATTAAGATCAGAAACATCAGTCTAATTGTTTCCAGTACAGGAAGAGTTAAAGGGGAACTGAAGAGAGAGGTATACTGAGGCTGCCATGTTTATTTCCTTTTAAGCAATACCAGTTGCCTGGCAGCCCTGCTGATCCTCTGCCTCTAATACTATTAGCCATAGCCCCTGAACAAGCATGCAGCAGATCAGGTGTTTCAGTCTTTAAAGTCAGATTTGACAAGGCTGCATGCTTGTTTCTGGTGTTATTCAGATACTACTGCAGAGAAATAGACCAGCAGGGCTGCCAGGCAACTGGTATTGATTAAAAGGAAATAAATATGGCAGCCTCTGTATACCTCTTGCTTCAGTTCCCCTTTAAGAAACTCCAGTTGTTATCTCTATGCAAAAAAAGCCATTAAGCTCTATGACTTTCAAAGTCGCGGAGAGGGCTGTTTTCTGACTTTTATTATCTCAACTGTTAGTGAACAAATTTCTTTTTCTCTGCCAGAGGAGAGGTCATTACTTCACAGACTGCTCTGAAAGAATCACTTTGAATGCTGAGTGTTGTGTAATCTGCACATATTATAGAATGATGCAATGTTAGAAAAAACACTATATACCTGAAAATAAAAATATGAGAATATTTTCTTTGCTGCTAATCTTCTGGTAATTATTCATAGTACACAACCAATTCATTATATCATATTTTTTTTTTTCTGCTTCAGTGTCTAATGGGTCATTTCAATCTGAATACTGCCGCCTTTCTCCTACAGATTGACATTTTTTTTAATAGCTGTGTGATGTTAAAGCAAATATAGACTTTGTTTTAAAAAATCATGCTAAGGTGATCGCGATACTGGAAGTGGAACCACCCCAATTGGTTCCAACATTGCGGCGCTTTGCTGATTGCTGGGAGTGTGGTGACCAATGGAGACCAGAGACCTTCCAGAGGAGACAAAAAAAGGGAGTCGGGGACACTAGTAGCCCCTACTAGTGTAGTACGTCATGGAAGAGGGCCCAGTGGTCCATGATAAAGTGCAAGGTACTCACAACATTGGGTTGCAAGACAGGCAACCAGTGTAAAACCCTGGGAGGAAAGCCCATCCTCACTCGGGTTCTTTGTTCTTCAACCCAGTGGGTCGTGCTCCAAAAAGAAAAAAGTGTGCGAGTTTGAAAACCCAAAGACACGACCAGCCACCCAGAGGTTTTTGAGGCTGGGTCAAGAGATACCAGGTAGAGAGGAGGCGCCCCAAAGTATATGGTAATGAAATTAACGGCAATAACCGTACATCAAAAATATATATAAGAGGCTCACCTCACAGAAGAAGGGGCAAGCCCAATTCCAATGTTAATAATTATTTTATTAAATACCCTTGAGAGATAATAGGCCATATGCAATTCACTTTTTCACCCAAGTTTTCTCCAAGGAGGATCATTTTATATCTTCCTGTTAAAATAACTTTCCAGTACTTTTTAACCACTTGAGGACTGCAGGGCTAAACCCCCCTAGTGACCAGGCCATTTTTAGCAAAATTGGCCACTGCAGCTTTAAGGCCAAGCTGCAGGGCCGCACAATACAGCACACAAGTGATTCCCCCCCCCCCCCTTTTCTCCCCACCAACAGAGCTCTCTGTTGGTGGGGTCTGATCGCTCCCCCCATGTTTATTTTTTTTAAACAAATATTATTGTTTGTTTTTTTTCTTTAAAAACCCTGTTTCTTTAAGTTTATTCCCTCCCTTCCCTCCCTCCTCCCCACAGCCAGCCAATTATGGCGATCGGCTGTCATAGGCTTCTGCCTATGAGAGCCGATCGCTCTCTTGTCCCCCAGGGGGACAGCTGTGTCACACGGCTGTCCCCAGTGCAGCGCTGCTGCTCATCGCAGCGCTGCACCTAGTAAATAGACGGCGTGATCGGCGTCTAACAGTCTCCCGAGCGGCAATAGCCGCTCGGAGACTGAAGGCGGGGCGGAGTTCCGCCCTCCGAGCATGAGATGCGCGCGCACCATGCGCACGATCTCATGCAAAACAGAGCCCCAGGACTTTACGCCAATTGGCGTTAGGCGGTCCTGGGGCTGCCGCCGCGGCCACGCCCACTGGCGTAACGCGGGCGGCACAAGGTTAAACTAAAAAAGTACCAAAAAGTAAATGGTAAAATTTAAAAATATCACCTAGGAGAAAACTCAGGAGAAAAAGTGAATTGCATATAGGCCAATGTGTTTCACGAAAAACAGTCCGCATCCTCAGATCAAATAAAACAGTCTTAAAAACAGGAGTTTCCAAGCACGGAAAAAAAAGCCTTAAAAACCTAAAAAAAAAAAAGTTTTATTTTTTTGTTTGAATACCATTACCATATACTTTGGGATGCCTCCTCCCAACCTGGTTGCTGATTGCTGGCAACTGTTAACAACTGCACAAGAGCAGCCAGTGGGAGCCAGGCCTAACAGTATAGCTGTGTTTCTACCTTAAAGGACCACTCTAGGGAAAAAGTAAGCAGTTTAAATTTTACAGAACCGACAGGTTTTGGACTAGTCCATCTCCTAATGGGGGATTCTCAGGTTTTTCTTTGTTTTCCTGAACTGCGGTTGCTAAGTCTAACTGTCAAAATAGTAAGATACCAGTCAGTCTCTTTACTCATTCTCAGATCTGTCCGATTTTATCTGCTCACTTTTTACGCGATAGTGGCCCTTTAAGACTCTTACAACAATTGCTAGATAAAAATAATTGGGAATTAACGATTTATGGTTGGTTGTCAGACAATCCTTCCTTGAAAAGAAGCCCATCTATATGAAATGAGAATGATCAGTGATGGTTCTCGTGCTCATTGGATGATTTATATCCTGAGGGATCTGTTTGGGCAAATAGCCCCCTTGTCGGTATTCCCGAGTGTAGCTCGGGGGTACTTTTAGTGCAAATAGTGGTAACCCCAAGCTACATGCTTGGAGACTAACAGGGGGAGGGGGAGGGGGCGTGTACCATTTTTATGAACATATAAATATATATATACATATATATAAAGTTTAAATAAAAGAAAAAGAATTCTGCAAATAAAAGAAAAAAGTTAAATGTAAATGAAGTCAACAACCGTAAGGGTCCATTGACACTAGGGATTGCAAAATGCTAGCAAAATTGCTATTGTTTTGCGTCAGCGTTTTTTCTGCGATTTGCTCATATTTTTCATTTTACAATTTCACGATTTTTGAGTGATAGCGAGCCACACTTTTTTAACCTCCTCAGCGGTAAGCCCGAGCTGAGCTCGGGCTAAGCCGCCGCAGAAGTTTTCTCAGCCCCTGGTGGGCCGATTTGCACGCTTTTTGCTTCGTTACACGCAGCTAGCACTTTGCTAGCTGCGTGTACAAGCCGATCAGCGCAAAGCGGCGGCGATTCACCGCTACCTGCCGCGTTAGAGGGCCTCCCCCCTTGCGCAGCCGGGCCAATCACCATCAGGCTGCGTTAAGAGGTGGATCGGGACTCCCCCAGACGCCATGACGTGGATGACGACGATGACGTCATCCCGATCGTTGCCATGGCGACAGGGGAAGTTTGAACGGGATTTCCAGTTTGCTCTGATCGCCGGAGGCGATCGGAAGGGGTGGGGGGAGGCCACTGCACAGGCAGTACAGCGCTAGGCTAGCTACATGATTTAAAAATATATATATATATTTTTAAAAATGCTGCGCCGCCATCCTGGTGGTTTTAATAGACCACCAGGGAGGTTAACATTGCAATCCCAATTGCTCTAAAACCGCAAAAAGCTCTGCATGCACTGCGTTTGCATTCACCGCGAATCACCGGCGATCGCGGCAGTGAGATCACTGCCACATACTTATTACACTAGTGTTTTTAAAATCGCTAGCAATCACTGGCAATTCGGCGATCAGCGGTAAATCACCCCAGTGTAAATGGGCCCTAAGTGTCTTTTTCTGTTTCCTTGCAATCTGAAAATGTATTTATACATTGGGTGAAGAATATGCAGATAACTCATTATGAGATAAGTCTTGCTTCTAGTCACCTCCCCCTCTTTATCCACATCTCTCTCTCCCTTCTGCCTCCTCCTCCTCCCCCCAGCAAATGCATAGAGCTCAGTCCAGTAATGTATTCAGTAAGGAGGGATGCCATGCATTCTCACAAAGCAGGTATAGGAATCTGGCTCACATCCTTGTCATGTAATACTCGTCTCTCACACTGGGGGGCCGCGGCTCCGGCTGTGCATCTCTGCTGCGGAGGGAAGGGGATGTGTGTGGGAACACAGAGGATAATGCTGACCGCACTGTGTGAATTGTATACTGTATCTGTCGGGCATAATTGAAAAAAGAAATGGCAGGGAAAACATTTCAGCTGTCTATATATCTGTCTGCTTGTAGTTCAGGTTTAAAGAGGAACTCCAGCCTAAACAAACATACTGTCATTAAGTTACATTAGTTATGTTAATTAAAATAGATAGGTAATATAATCTCTTACCCATCCTGTTTTAAAAGAACAGGCAAATGTTTGATTTCATGACGACAGCCATCTTTTTGGTTGAAAGGAGGTGACAGAGAGCATGAGACACAGTTCCAACTTTCCTGTGTGCTGATCACCTCTCCCAGTTGCTAGGCAACGTGAATAACAATATAGGAAATCCCATCATGCTTTGCACAGCATCAGGGAAAAAACGCCTGGCAGTTTTCTTTGATGGGTGGAGCTTAGCTAAAAATGACGCTTTGGTAAGAAGAACAAAGTTCTGATGCTGTGAAACTGTTAAAGAAACACCAAGCCTTTTCAGTGCTGCTGAGTAGATTTTTAGTCCGGAGGTTCACTTTTAGTGAGACATTCTCTGCCAAAAGGAACGTTTTGCATTGGAGAGCTTCTTGTA
Organism: Hyperolius riggenbachi; assembly: GCF_040937935.1. Classification (NCBI taxonomy): domain Eukaryota; kingdom Metazoa; phylum Chordata; class Amphibia; order Anura; family Hyperoliidae; genus Hyperolius; species Hyperolius riggenbachi. The sequence goes on along the minus strand of NC_090655.1, from coordinate 14,268,826 downwards.
TTTGTCATGATGCGTTGTCCTCTATTTTCCTTCCCCCTCATTTTTAGTATAAGAACTTGTGTGAAAAGCAGCTAGACTGCTGGCTAGTTAGCTAACGTAATGGATGATCTGCCACGAGGGTGTGTATCACGGCAATCGGGATCCCCCATCGATCGCAAAGCATTTGCACATTGACGACAAGCAGAGCACCGCATGCAAAATAGGGATGGACAGAAACCCCAATTTCGAGTTTCACATTCCAACAAGTGTCTTTCCGATTTCGGCAGAATGTTTTTTTTTTGTTTTTGTTAGTAAAGTAAGTTAATTGAAAAAATAAAAAAAAAATCTATTTTTTGCGGATGTATGCTATTATGCGTAATCTGCATTTCCAATTGGCAACCGCAGTAAACTTTTGCCTTCTCTGATTGGCCTAATACTTTTGAGTTTTGGGATTGGTCTAAAACCTCCACAGTATTCCGATTTTCGTACTACAATACTGATTCTCTGATTGGTTCTCCAGTAGCGTACCTACGGGGTGCACAGAGTGTGAGGCGCCCCTAATGACAAACAGAGAGATGGGTGACAAACTGACCAGATGAAAAAGCAGCCAGCGGCTACTACAAACACTGCAGTGCATTTGGGCATCTGTGAGCCTGCCTGCCTCACCCCTGTTTTACTGCTGTGCTCACTGGTTGAGTGTGCCCTGTGCTCCTCCCACCCACATCCGATGTCACCCTTTCTACCAACAAATTTCCTTTAGGGTCACTTTGCCTAACTGTGTTTAGAGATGGCCCGAATGGTTCTGACGCAAACTTATTTGCGCAAACATCACGAGTTTGTGTTCGCATCAAATCGCGAACTTTATGCAAGTTTGACCCGCCCCCTATACTACTTCATTAGGCTAAACTTTCACCCTCTACATCACAGTCAGCAGACACATGGCAGCCAATCAGGCTGCACTCCCTCCTGGAGCCCCTCACTCCCTTACATAAGGCAGCAGTGTCAGCCATTTTCTCACTCTGTGTGCTGCTGTATTAGTGAGACAAGGGAGAGACATTGGAGAGATAGGGAAAGCGATAGTTAGGTCTGTTAGCATGCTGCTTGCTGATATTTGTTGATGAAAAGCACCCCAAAACAGCTCTTTTGAGAGCTAATGTTCTTGTGATGTGTTTTTGTGTGGCCCACTAACACTGCATATACAGCCCTGTCTGTAGCAGCTGGCCCTTGCTAATTTCTATACTGTGCCAGGCCCAGCACATTCAGGATCTAGTGTGACTGCCGCACATCGTATAATAATATTAGTAACTATATACCTTTCACTGCACCTGTGTGACCGCACGCTGTTTCATATACCAGTCACTGCATACCTTTCACTGCATCTGTGTAACCGCACGCTGTTTTATATACCAGCAGTCAGTGCATCCATTTTCACTGCACCTGTGTGACTGCACATTGTTATACCAGCAGTTACTGCATACCTTTCACTGCACCTGTGTGACTGCACATTGTGATACCAGCAGTCACTGCATACCTTTCACTGCACCTGTGTGACTGCACATTGTTATACCAGCAGTCACTGCATACCTTTCACTGCACCTGTGTGACTGCACATTGTTATACCAGCAGTTACTGCATACCTTTCACTGCACCTGTGTGACTGCACATTGTGATACCAGCAGTCACTGCATACCTTTCACTGCACCTGTATGACTGCTCATTGTTATACCAGCAGTCACTGCATACCTTTTCACTGCATCTGTATGACTGTGCATTGTTATACCAGCAGTCACTACATACCTTTCACTGCACCTGTGTGACTTCACATTGTTATACCAGCTGTCACTGCATACCTTTCACTGCACCTGTGTGACTGCACATTGTTATACCAGCAGTCACTGCATACCTTTCACTGCACCTGTGTGACTGCTCATTGTTATACCAGCAGTCACTGCATACCTTTCACTGCACCTGTGTGACTGCACATTGTGATACCAGCAGTCACTGCATACCTTTCACTGCACCTGTGTGACCGCACACTGTTTTATATACCAGTCACTGCATACCTTTCACTGCACTGTCACTGTTGTTCTGTCATTGAGCTACCTTGTTGTTCTGTCATTGAGCTACCTCAGCCCGACCATATGGGATTGAAAACCACCATCGCCTGCACTCTCGCCATCGTGCTCACCAGTCCAGCACGGCCATCACTACACAAACAGCTGTTTAGGGTGCGTTACACAGTGAGTTTGGTGTGTCAGTGTGAAGCAGTACACTGATTACACTACCTGATTGATGTATACACATGCAAGATGTTTTAAAGCACTTTAGGCCTCCAATTTAGCAATGCAATGTGATTTCTGCCTTTTAGGGATTGTAACACTGCTGTGAGTCAAATCCATAATTTCCCATGGGACTTTTGGCATATATCCCACTCCGCCATGCCTCCCTCCAGGTGTTAGACCCCTTGAAACATCTTTTCCATCACTTTTGTGACCAGAATTAGTGTTTGTAGTTTTGAGAGTTCGCCTGCCCATTAAAGTCTATTGCGGATTGCGATGTTCGCTGGTTCGCAAACTTTTTCACAAGTTCGTGTTTGAGGTTGGCGAACCTAAAATCGGAGTTTCGGGTCATCTCTAACTGTGTTTTGGGAGTAAACTTGGGGGCTCTGGCTTTGTGTTACCCTACAGTTAGCTCCACCCATATCTGGTCATGGCCACACCCATCATTTGGTGCAGTGCATACACTAATCCATTAGGGTGTAGGTCGTGTGTGTCTGTTAATAATAAATTGACTCTAGTTTTTGAAGTAGTTCTTGAGCCGGAAAAGGGTGGGCAAATTTCTGCACCTTGGAAGTAAACCATTTAAATGCAGCATTTGTTGTATGTGACAGGTCCACTTTCAGGCTGAAAACATTAATATAAAAATTGTGAAAAAAACCCCAAAGATTTCAGCTCAAAATGATTAGCTTCCCAGTGACCATTCATAGGTGACAGAATAGTAAGGAGCGCTGTCCGTGGTGCTGATCCTGTGCTTTTAGAGAGTCTGCTTTGAATGGGTTGCAGCAAATCTGTGAAATGAAGGAATACATTTATTTATTCAATTTATTTATTCAAGTATTTATATAGCGCCGACATATTACGCAGCGCTGTACAGAGTATATTGTCTTGTCACTAACTGTCCCTCAAAGGAGCTCACAATCCAATCCCTACCATTGTCATATGTCTATGTATGTATTGTAGTCTAGGGCCAATTTTACGGGGGAGCCAATTAACTTATCTGTATGTTTTTGGGATGTGGGAGGAAACCAGAGTGCCCGGAGGAAACCCACGCAGACACGGGGAGAACATACAAACTCCTTGCATATGTTGACCTGGCTGGGATTCGAACTGGGGACCCAGTGTTGCAAGGCAAGAGTGCTAACCACTATGCCACCATGCCACCGTGGATGAGATAAAAAATTGTATCTATAGCCTTCCTCCTAAATAGGGCTTTCCCAGAATCCCACACTTTTGATTTGTGTTTAAAATACAAAAAATGTAAGTTTAACCTTTTTTATTGTCCTGCTGAATGACACAGTCATTGTCCACAGCTACAGTCTTGAACCATTGACCTCTTATATCGTTTCCCTGAACTCAGAAATGCTTCTCTACAAGGCAGGAGGTTTTTTTTACAGCTTGTATTTAGATATTGGTGAGAGTTACACTATGGTCTGACTCATGTCCAAAGAAGAGGAAGTGTTGTTAGCATACCTGAATTCTTAACCCTTACTATGAATGAAGTCACAGCCCTGTTGCACCACTTCCAGTGGCCTTTAGTCCCAACCAGCTTCCAACCAAGCATATTGAAGTAAGCCAAAGCAGCTAGTTCACAAGTGGCTCGGTACAGCCGCACAGAAGGAGGACGTGGGAGGAGCCAGAGGTGTCCATCTTCTTGGGTAAGTATCTTTTTATTTTTAGAGCCTTTTTAGGTACTCTTTGAAAGCAGCGTCCCCCAACATTATTACAAGTTTTTAGTGGAACCGCACACAAAAGGCCAAGTCCTTAAAGCAAGGGACTAGATGTGCTGGACCTTCCCTCTGGGTACCACCAGAGTATGTACAGTGAAGCAATCGATTGAGGTCTGCACAATCTTGAAGTCGTTTTCAAGTCTTTATTAAACAAAATTAAAACATAATGCTATCAGCAGCAACAGTCAGCTGTTTCGGGCTCCTGCCCTTTATCAAGCCGCCCAGCATTAACCACATATAGCATGACATGCACTATATATACAAGTGAACAACCAATCACTAAACAGAAAGTCAAGAGCGGACCTGATGGGGAACTTCTCATTATTATGCACGGAGCTCATCACCTGACTACTCCTAAACATCTTATTGGTTATCACCCCTTTAACAAAATTGCAATTGTAAACATAAGGAAATTTGGCGGATCGAACTTCCACATCAACCCACAGCATAAATCATTCTATAGTGGTGTATACCTGCATAACATAACCACGGTCCGCTCTCCCGCAGACACCACCGATCACCCACGCCGCAGGGATGAGCCGCACACAGCATCCGAGCGGCGAACAGGGCCACGCCCCTCCATGACCACATGACTTACAGCGCAGGGGGACGGCGATGGGTTCGAGTGTGGCCCCGACCTACGCTAATTTATTTATGGGCCTCTATGAAGAGGCATTTGTGTATACGTCATCGGTGTTTCAAAAATACGCCAAGTGTTGGTGGCGTTACATCGATGACGTTTTTTGCGTGTGGGCGGGGCCGCACTCGGCTCTGGTCGAATTCATCAACTCCCTCCATATTAGATGTGCTGCCATCAGACTTACCATCAATTTTGATTTGGATAGGATCTCCTATTTAGACACTATGGTGTCAAGGCGAGAGGGCAGATTGGTAACCGATCTGTTCAGAAAAGAAACCGATCGGAATTCTATCCTTCCCTTTCAGAGTTTCCACCCGAGACATACAGTGTATAATATTCCAGGTGGCCAATTTCAAAGAATTGATAGAATAGTGGGGGAGGAGGAGAACAAGTCTAGGAGTCTGCTAGATATGGTTGATCGCTTTAAAAATCGTGGATACCCTGAGAATATTCTGACAGAGCAGCTTAACAAATGCAAAAGACCAAATCGTGATAAAAAGAGACAACGTGCTGATGGTAGGGTGGCTTTTGTTTCCACCTACAGTACCATCAGCAATGAGGTTGAAAAGTGTATACGTCGTAACTGGAATATTTTAAGTGATTCCCTCCCAGCTATTAGAGAATTTAATCAATTTCCACTATTCTCTTATAAGAGAGCACCCTCCCTGAGAAGTAAATTAGTACACTCTGATGTTAGTTCACGCAGGGGTATCAGAGGTCCGTGTGGTACATTTCCTTGTTTGTCCTGTCACCTCTGTAACAGTATTATTAAAGGGGATACCTTCAATCACCCAGCCAGAGGCAATCAATATAAAGTACGGGGTAGATTTACCTGTGACTCAAGTTGGGTAGTGTACATGATTAAATGCCCGTGTGGCAAATGTTATGTGGGTGAGACTACCCAGAGCCTTAAGAAACAAATGTCGTCGCATAAGTCAGCCATACGTAATAAATGTATGGATCAGGCGGTATCGGAACATTTTACACTTGCTAGACACAATGTTAGCCAATTGCGGGTAATGGTGATTGAGGGGGTCCCCCGTACTGTTAGGGGAGGTGACAGAGAAAGATTATTGTTAAAAACTGAAGCCAGGTGGATACGTGAGTTAGACACTGTCAGAACGGGTCTGAATAAAGATTATGACCTCAATTTCAATCTATAGTAGTATTTATTATTAGTGTTATTTAAATGTTCCTTATGTCGTTTTTGATATCTTTTGTTTTTACTTTTACAGATTATGTCATTTATTCCTGCGGGCGCCCCCGATCTCCTGCGCCGCCGGAGGTGGTGAGTTTCATGCAGCTTTTATTCCTATTGGCCCTGGTTGATGTTTACAAGCGTCTCCTAGGTGATGAGACGCGCTGACGTCACGGTTTGGGGCAGGCCGTTACGCACCGCTCCATTGGCTGGTGGCAACACACTAGTTGTGGTCATGGAGGGGCGTGGCCCTGTTCGCCGCTCGGATGCTGTGTGCGGCTCATCCCTGCGGCGTGGGTGATCGGTGGTGTCTGCGGGAGAGCGGACCGTGGTTATGTTATGCAGGTATACACCACTATAGAATGATTTATGCTGTGGGTTGATGTGGAAGTTCGATCCGCCAAATTTCCTTATGTTTACAATTGCAATTTTGTTAAAGGGGTGATAACCAATAAGATGTTTAGGAGTAGTCAGGTGATGAGCTCCGTGCATAATAATGAGAAGTTCCCCATCAGGTCCGCTCTTGACTTTCTGTTTAGTGATTGGTTGTTCACTTGTATATATAGTGCATGTCATGCTATATGTGGTTAATGCTGGGCGGCTTGATAAAGGGCAGGAGCCCGAAACAGCTGACTGTTGCTGCTGATAGCATTATGTTTTAATTTTGTTTAATAAAGACTTGAAAACGACTTCAAGATTGTGCGGACCTCAATCGATTGCTTCACCCAACATTATTACAATACATGCGCATTGTGGAACAATGTATTTACTGAGTACCTTCTATTGTGCCTAACATTATCTCAAGTACCCCTTGACACATACGATTTTGTTAGGTTTACTCCTATTTATTGGCTAACTCAGAAGAAAAAGAGTGAGCTTTCGACTAATAACCCTTCTTCAGACTCTATTCTTGCATGCTTTTGGAAAGAAAGAGGTGCAAAAAATGATAAAAGAATTAAAAGAATAAAATATTCATGGCAAGATAACTTACCTCCCATTCAAGAAGAATTACTCATATCAGAACCATTTTTAGGCATAGACCACTCAGGCAGATGCCTAGGGTGATAGTTGCTTGAGGGCGTATCAATGAGCTACTCCTAGCAGATTGTGCTTTATGCAAATTTTTTTCGCAACTGCTAGTTCCATTAAGACAGGGATGAATGGTAGATTTAACACCTAAATAGGCACTGCTGATTAACATAACAAAGGTTGGCTGAATAGTATAACAATGAATGACAAGTACTGTTCATGAGCTAATTAAGTTGTAATTGGCTTGATTTAGTCTGTATTGTTTGTTGCAAATCTTCTGGATTTCCAGGACAATATTCCAATTTGTAAAGACCCAGGCTTCACACAAACAGTATTTTTTTTTAACGAAGTGGCTACACAGTGCTCTTAGCATTTATAGGAAGGATTTGTTATGTGGGTTGAGTGAGTTTGAGCCCGTGAGGTGAATCTGTCCTGATAATAATGTATTTATCCTTTATAGATCTGTTTGAAGATACAATATTTTTGTATCTAACCTATCAACTAGTCACTGCTGTCTGCAAAGCCAATTAATGTAGGCTACATACTTCCTAGTCATAAGTTTAGGAAGGGGGGGGGGGGGGGGCAGGCGACAGCTGCCTTGCCTCCTTGGGCACCAAAATGGCCAGAAACGGCCCTGACTCAATATCACCTGATGTGGCAGGAAAACAACAATCTTTGTTACAGTAACAGTACAGTACATTTCGCTTCTTCCAGTGAATTTTATTGTAATTTCTTTTAGACTCTTAGATGCTGGCAGTTACTGGCGAAACACTTTGCTACCAAAGCCTGCTGTTCTCTGCTAAGTTATAATGAGGAATGAGGTGAGCCCTCCTTCCATGAATATTTCATTGTTTAATAATTTTATCCTTCTGGATGCCTCATTCTACTATTGTTTTTTTTCAGGTTTATTGGAGTTTTAAAAACAAACATTGTCCTAAAAGATCCAGTATAGGTTTGCTGTATCATGTATGTTCCTCAATCGTAGCTGGATAGTGTATTGGTTAAGGGCTCTGCCTCTGGCATAGACAACCAGGATTTGAATCTTGGCTTTTCCTAGATTTAGTAATCCAGCACCTATGCAGTGAGGAGTCCTTGGGCAAGTCTCCCTAACACTGCTACTGCCTATAGAGCGCACCCTAGTGGCTGCAGCTCTGGTACTTTGAGTCCGCCAGGAGAAAAGCACAATATAAATGTTTTGTCTTGCAATGTTAAAGCATAACTGGGCTCATATTCAACTCACTTTTTCTCTTATGTCCGTTGTAAAGAGTAGAAGACGAAGCACCAGCTCTGCTCTTAAGGTTTAAAAACGTTTTTTTTGATACCTTTGTTGGTCTCTGAGGAAGCACCAATTGCCGTGAAGCGGCTGTAAGGCCAGTATCGTGTCCCTATACCTTGCTTGTTGCCTGTATGCCTGTGTAATTACGATTAAACCTTAAGAGCAGAGTTGGTGCTTCGTCTTCTACTCTTTACAATCAGGGTCGGACTGGGACACTAAGGGCCCACCAAGAAAGTTTCAGCCTGGGGCCCACCCCCTCTCCTCCTACCTTTTTGGTACTTTTTTAAATGCAGAGTGCTGAAAAGTTATTCTAAACAAAGATGTAAAATTATCTCCTAGGAGAAAACTTAGAAGATGAAAAGGGCCTTGAACCCTAATAAAAGTTAAAAAAATGTAATAGATAGCGGAGATCCCGCCGCAGAGGCAAGCGGCATGGCCAGAGCCGGATTAAGGCTAAATGGGGCCCTAAGCAAACTAACTGATTTGGGCCCCCCATCATGTCGTAATAGAATCAGAAGATGCAGCTGCACAGCAACATGCCACGCACACCGGGGCAGCCGAGCTACTGGTTGCTATGGGCAACAGCCCACTTTCCTCTGTGGGTGCACAATGCAGGGAATAGCAGCGGCAAAATTCAGAGTGAGAGATGAATGGCTGGGACATTTGCACTCAGGGGCTGGGGCACCCCTGTGAAGAGGGCGCCAGATATCACAGCAGCAGCACTTTCCCCCTGCATTTCCAGCCTGGCAATAGCAGAAAGCTCTGGACACAGTCAAACCGGAAGCCATTCCCCAGACAGAATTACATAACCACCCCCACCACCGAACAACCGATTTCCTCCCAAACTAGACAGCCACCATGCAGCCTCCATCCCAGTGAATACGATAGTCCAGCAGAGAAGGCAGCCGCAGCGGGGGAGAATGACAGCACCAGATGACTCACATTCACCTATTGCGATCCAAGCAATAGAGGTCCCATCATCCGGAGCCCATCTGTCTCCTCTAGAGTGCTGCCGCTCTGTTACTATTACTACTTCCTACTTCCTGTCTGATCTGAGAATCAGGAAGTTCAGAGCGAGCGGCTGCACTGTAGAAAAGACAGATGGGTTTCAGATGACGAGATCTCTATCGCTTGGATCATGGATAGGTGAGTGAGCGTTTGCCATCTGCTGCTATCATTCTTGCTGCAGCTGTGGTTCTCTGTGATAAGGGAGGGCGGAGTGGGCAGCGGCAGAGCGCACAGTAGCAGGAGGGGTACCTAAGAGGAGAGCCTGGCTTTGAAGACAATCAGCAGCGCACGGCATCATTTGACAAGACAAGACAACATTTATATCTCGCTTTTCTCCTGGCGGACTCAAAGTGCCAGAGCTGCAGCCACTAGGACACGCCCTATAGGCAGTAGCAGTGTTAGAGAGACTTGCCTAAGGTCTCCTACTGAATAGGTGCTGGCTTACTGAACAGGCAGAGCCGAGATTCGAACCCTGGTCTCCTGTGTCAGAGGCAGAGCCCTTAAAAGGAACCCCGAGCAGTGCCTGTGGGTATGCCTTTAAGCATACCCACAACTAATTAATTACATCCTCACACCTACCAGCATGATGTTTCTAATTATATCCCCCTGGGTTCCCTATATTTCATTCCATTGTGCTGAATCGAGCTGCCGACTTTGGAGAAAAGTCATCCTGTGGCCGTGATTTCGATCGCGAAAATAGCAAAAACTAAAAGACATAGGGCGGCCATTTATATATCATTGGAAAGAGGAGAAAGAGAGCTTTAAAATGATATGCATCTTTCCATAGTTACTGCACTGCTCAGAGTCCCTTTAACTATTATACCATCCAGCCACTGCTGACAGGATGGCGAGGGCTGGTTTATGTGCTGATGGGGCCCCTTTGACTCTGAATGGGGGCCCCAAGCGACTGCTTTTGTTGCCTGGTCGGTAATCCGGCCCTGGGCATGGCGGCTATCTCCGCATATCAGCCGGCGGCCTCTGCAGCACAGTTACATGCTGCTGCTCTTCCTGGTCCTTCTATTACACATAGATTGAGGGCTACGCGCGCGCGCGCCAGGCGACAGGACCTTTATGCGAATAGAAGGGGAGTCAGCTGATCTGCCAAGTCAGCTGACTCCAACGGTACTTTGGATTGGCTGAGTGATGGGGGCCGCGCTGCGGGGCATCTCTGTATATATAGTACTAGTCTGTCAGTTGCCCCATGTCTGCTGTTGCGAATGCTAACGTGTTAGCGCTCAGACCCTAGTCAGATCCCAAAGTGTGGTAGAACCAGCTGGAGCTGGGGATCCACACTTAGCCAGATTCTGTTGATAGCTTAAAGTACTAATTGCATTGTATTATCTGTTATGACCTTCTGCTTCCTTTGACTACTCTCCTGCTTGTTGATTCTGTACCTCTGCCCATCTGATTCCGGTTGCCGACTCTGCCTGAACTTAACACTGAATCAGCCTTCTGTCTTTGTACTTTATCTGTCCGTACATTGCCTACTCTGCTTGTCTGACCTGCCTGTCCTCACCAGTGGGCCTAGCCACTGGTGAGGGATCTGTAGTAGCCTTCACCTACTCCTCAGGTGAAGCTCAGCTGCAGCACTGTCTCCTCAGGTGACCAGCCTTTGCAGCACTGTCTGTAACTCCTGCTCCTCAGGTGTCCACCAGCTGCAGCATAGTCTTAATCGCCTGCTCCTCAGGTGATCATCCTTTGCAGCACAGTCAGTGGTCCCTGATCCTTAGGTGTCCACTGGCTGCAGTATAGTCTTAATTGCCTGCTCCTCAGGTGATCATCCTTTGCAGCACAGTCAGTGGTCCCTGCTCCTCAGGTGTCCACTGGCTGCAGTATAGTCTTAATCGCCTGCCCCTCAGGTGATCATCCTTGCAGCACAGTCAGTGGTCCCTGCCCCTCAGGTGTCCACTGGTTGCAGTACAGTCTGAATCACCTGCTCCTCAGGTGATCATTGGCTGCAGTACTGTCTGAGTCACCCGCTCCTCGGGAGATCTCCTCTTCCTCATTACTGTTGCACCAAATTCTATCTCACATTGGTTGTCCTGTGTCTGGCTATACTAGCATTATTGGTGATTCTGCAGATCACCCCATAATCAGGTATAGCATCTGTATTATTGGTGATACTGCAGATCCCCAATAATCAGAAAATCTGTTTTGCTGACACCAATTGTTTGTCAAATGCTCTTATGGCCTTGATACCGAATGTGTGGGAACGCATCTACCGAATGTGTGGGAACGCATCTGCCCATGCGCAAGTACAGTCCACAAAGTAATATGGAGACACTTGTGCACTGTTTTTTCTCGGACAGCAGCATGACCATGAAGAAGAAGAAGAAGGTCCAAGTCAGCAGTGGTGGACTTTACAAGGGTTTGGGTAGCCTTCAGACTATCTGTAAGCTTTCCACTATAGCAAAGTCCCCATTATGTAGAACTCAAGCAACCGTAAGTCTCACTCTCAACTAACTTGCATGCCTGAGGGGATAACGGTGACTGTGTTTTAAAGGATTTTGTGGGGTGTTGCTGGGCAATGGGCATGAAATACTTACTGAGTGTCCAGAGACATGTTTTTCTGTCTTCCGTCCATGGCGCCCGGTGTGTCATGTGACCCAACGACGGAAAGCCGCTATGAGCGACAGGAGGGTTAGGAGATGCCACTGGACACTCGGTTAGTATGCTTAGGTACAGGGGTTGGAGAAAATAATGGAAACACCTTGAAAATCAACAAAATATATTTTAATATGGTGTAAGTCCACCTTTTACGGCAATTACAGCCTCAATTCTCCGAGGTATTGATTCATACAAATTGTGAATTGTTTCCAAAGGAATTTTAGCCCATTCTTCAGTTAAAACACCCTCCAGTTCTTTTAGAGACGATGGCGTTGGAAATCGACTTCTTACTTGTATCTCTAATAACGACCATAAATGCTCAATAATGTTGAGGTCTGGGGATTGTGGTTGAGGTCTGGGGATTGTGGTGGCCAGATGAGATGCTCAATTTCATTAGACTGTTCCTCGTGCCATTCTTTAACAATTCTAGCTGTATGGATTGGGGCATTATCATCTTGAAAGATGGCATTCCCCTCCGGAAACAGTTATTGAACCATAGGATGAACTTGGTCACCCAAAATTCCTAAATAGTCTTGGCTGTTAATTCTTCCATGAAGGGAAATCATTGGCCCAGCGGATTTCCAAGAAATAGCACCCCAGATCATCACAGAACCCCTGCCATGTTTTACAGTTGGGAGAAGACTGGATGAAATGCTTCTTTCGGCTGTCTCCCAACGTACACTCGGCCGGAGGTCGGAAATAAGGTAAACGATGATTTGTCAGAGAAAATCACGTTTTTCCACTGCTCAAGGGACCAATTCTGGTGGTTTTTACACCACTCTAAACGCTAAACGCTTTGAAACATTCGTCTTTGAGAGCAGAGGTTTTCTAATTGCAGTTCTTCCGTGGAATCCAGATTTGTGCAGCTCCCGACGAACAGTTTTTGTGGAAACTGGGTTCTGTAAGTGTTCATTCAGCTCTGCAGTGATTTTAGGAGCTGTGGTCTTGCTAGCTTTTCTAACAATTCGAGTTCGACAGTCTCTCTCAGACAACGTCACCTTTTGTCCACAACTGCACTTTGCTGATAATGTTTTTCCTTCTCTTTCAAAAGCAGTCATTACTTCAACAAATCTCAAGTCTGAGAGATCTGTGTAATGGATGGCGGAGATAGTGCCGCAACAGCAAGCGGCATGGCGGGTATCTCCGCGTCGCAGCCGGCGGTTTCCGCCGCACAGTTACATGCTGGTGCTTTGCCTGGTCCTTCTATCGCTGATAGACTAAGGGCTACCTTTATGCATCTAGAAGGGGAGTCAGCTGATCACTCGGTCAGCTGACTCCAGCTATGCTCTGGATTGGCTGAGTGGCTGGGGCGGCGCTATGGAGCGCGTTTAGTATATATAGGACCTGCCTATCAGTTGTTCCGTGTCTGCTGTTGCATATGCTACGTATTAGCACTCAGACCTAGTCAGATCCCAAAGTGTGCTAGAACCAGCTGGAGCTGGGGATCCACACTTAGCCAGATTCTGTTGATAGCTTAAAGTACTAATTGAATTGTATTATTTGTTATGACCTTCTGCTAGTTTGACTATTCTTCTGCTCTCTGATTCCGTTCTTTTGCCTATCTGATATAGTTGCCGACTCTGCCTGTTGCCAAACCTGCTTGTCTGACCTTCCTGTCCTCGCCGGTGAGTTAGTCACTGGTGAGGGATCCTCTACTAGTGTCACCTGCTCCTCAGGTGATCAGTAGCTTCAGTACAGTCTAAATCACCTGCTCCTCAGGTGATCAGTAGCTTCAGTACAGTCTGAATCACCTGCTCCTCAGGTGATCAGTAGCTTCAGTACAGTCTGAATCACCTGCTCCTCAGGTGGTCAGTATCTGCAGTACAGTCTGAATCGCCTGCTCCTCATGTGGTCGGTAGCTGCAGTACAGTCTTAATCACCTGCTCCTCAGGTGAATAGTCACTACAATATTATCTCCTCTGCCTGCTCCTCAGGTAGTAGTGGGTTCAGTATAGTCTGAATCACCCGCTCCTCGGGTGATCAGTACTCTTGTTCAGTGTATTTCTACCCGCTCCTCGGGAGACCTATTTCACTACTGTCATTTCTGGTTTGCTGGAGTTTGTTATATTGAGATATTTCCCTCTCCCAGCTCCTCTGGGAGAATAAGTATCTCTACCATTACTGTTGCACCAAGCACCTATCATTACATCGGTTGTCCTGGTTCTGGCTATACTAGTATTATTGGTGATTCTGCAGATCACATATAATCAGGTATAGCATCTGTATTATTGGTGATACTGCAGATCACCAATAATCAGAGAAATCTGTTCTCGCTGACACCAATCATTACACACGGCCATTTTTATAAATTATAACCAACTTTTGTTTATATATCTGTAAAAAAAACAACAATTATTTTAATTAAACATATCAAATAACAAAAATAATAAACAAAAAAAATTGAACACATGTCCAGTTTTGATTGACTAAAACGTGTTCAAAGATTATGATGCCAAAATTCCCATTATTTTGTCCAACCCCTGTAAGTAGCGTTTAAAGCTTTATTCCTCACAGGTTTGCTTTGAACTGATCTCTTTTGGCCTATTTCCACTAGTGCCAAATTTGAATATGAATCTGCAACATTTTCCCATGGATGAGAGGGATGGGGAAATGCTGCCTATCCTAACATTGGCGCAGGGCTGGATTTAGGCCAAGGCCACCTAGGCCATGGCCTAGGGCACCGCAGGAGCAAGGCCACCAAAGCAGCAGGCTAAACTGTTGCATCATTTGCAAGCTTACAAATGCTTCAATGCAGAGAGATTAGGCTAGCGTTGCTAGCCGCCTGTGCAGCAGCCCCCTTGCTCTCTGTGCATGCTTGCATTGTGGCGGGCAGCTATGGACTTGGGCAGCATTGAAGATGGAAAGGAAGAGGAATCTTCTGCACTGGAGATGAGCTGATGGCTGCTGCAGTGAGAAGGCAAGCTGGCTAACTGATACTGAAAGGGGGTGGGGGGAGGGATTAAGGGAGTCATCTGGCTACCTTTACTGGAGGTAAAATGGGAGGGGTCATCTGGCTACCTATACAGGGGAATCATCAAGCTACCAATACTAGGGGGGAGGGGACATCTGGCTATCATACTGGAGGGAAAGGGGGAGGGTCATCTGGCTACCTATACCGGGAGAATCATCAGGCTACCAATACTAGGGCGGAGGGGACATCTGGCTATCATACTGGAGGGAAGGGGGGATGGGTCATGTAGCTACCTATACTGAAGGGGGGACGGCTGGTGACAGTGGCCTTGCGCGGTTTAGAGTACAAATCCGGCCCTCCATGGGCTTGCCCTCCAAATTGCAGCCCACAGTTTAATCCCTTAGCAATTTGTGCTGCGGCTGTGCAGCAGAATTGGAGCCGTGGCTGAATCGGAGTCCGGCCCTTTCTGTTTCAGTCGTATACATTTAATTTTTTTCATCAATTAATGACACAAAACAACGTTATCATTCCGAAGCATCTTCCTCCATAATAAAGGAATCACCCACCATGTCATTCTATATCAGCCAGAAAGATATTAGTCACTTACATTTTCCTCTAATCTGTTGTCGCCTTCATTATCTGATGGTTTACCGATGTCTCCGACCCGTAACGCTATCAGTAAACAACTCATTATATCGCCATGACACACATCAGCGCTTAATGAATTTACTGTATCGGTGTTTAGGTCTCACCAATCAAAACTCATTCATCAGACTCAGACGTCCTCCATTGTGTGTCTGGTTGCGTTCCAGGGACTAGAAACTGCATCTCTTTATTCCTCTTCTTCTTTTATCTCTTATTAGTTTGTCATTATGCAACAAGCTTATTAATAAGACTCTATGATATGTCTGTTCCATAACGAGCGGTTTCTAAAGGTTATTTTTGTCTCCGTTTGGGGGATACCAAGTCGCACAGGAGGAGGGAGGAATGGAACATTGTTAAGTTTGTTGAAAATGCATCTCTCAGACGTGGGAGTCGTTAATTTGTTTAGCGCTTGAAATCGAGTCAACAAATCTAATTGTCTTATGTAAGGAGTGTTATTAATATTGTAGGAGTGATTAACCACAGAGGTGCAAAGAGAAGATGTATTGTGTGTGTGATACTGTGGATAAAATGCCCATTAAAGTCATGGTGGTCCATATTCAATTCACTTTTCTCCTGAGTTTTCTCACTGGAAATGTTTTCATAACTTATTAATGTCATACTGAAGGTGCCGTAAAAATGAACTAGGCTGTGCTATAACATGCAATATCTGGTAACATACCTGTGTGCAGCTAAAGTAAACCTAAATACATAAAAACTTCATCTAACGGACACATGGAGCCAAATTTAGATATACCGTATATTCCAGCGTATTAGACGACTGGGCATATAAGACGACCCCCCAACTTTTCCAGTTAAAATATAGAGTTTGGGATATACTCGCCATATAAGACTACCCCTCTTCCAACGCACAGCAAATTAAAATAAAAATAAAAAATCATGTACTGGTGCTGTGTATGAACAGATACTGGTGCTGTAATGTATGTGTTACCCAGTATATAACAGTATATAGTCAATTGACTTGTTGCATTGGTCAACTCTCCTTAAGTAGACCGGTCAGCTGTCCTTGTCTACCTGTTTATCAGAGCGGTATGGAAGAATAGGTTGCGCTCCCTCAGCAGGGAGATCTGAGAGGCAGTAACAGGATAGGGTGTATCACCCGGCATCAATGACACCCGGCGTATAAGACGAGCCCCAACTTTTCAGAAGATTTTCAAGTGTTAAAAAGTAGTAAACCATGGGAGAAGGATCCGCAAACCAGACTTGGTTGAGTGAAAAAATTGTCTGTTCTTTATTAAATAGTGTCACATGACAAAAATGGTAGTGCAATAAAATCACAGGATCGACTAACGCGTGTCGGGCTTACAATCTGCCCGACTATGACTAAGGGCAGATTGTAAGCCCGACACGCGTTAGTCGATCCTGTGATTTTATTGCACTACCATTTTTGTCATGTGACACTATTTAATAAAGAACAGACAAATGTTTTCACTCAACCAAGTCTGGTTTGCGGATCCTTCTCCCATGGTTTGCGCTTAAAGGACTGGCTCTCTAGATCCTGCACCGACTGGTATGTGTTACCATGGGGGTAGAGCGTTTATGAACTTGTTCTGTTAAAAAGTAGTCTTATACGCAGGAATATACAGTAAATAAATTTAGATGTGCACTTATATTTAAAGAGGAACTGTAACCAAGGCTGGAACTTCATCCCAATCTGTAGCTGATACCCCCTTTCCCGTGAAAAATCTATTCCTTTCTTGAATAGCTTAGCAGGGATGTCTGTATGGCTGATATTGTGGTGAAACTCCTCTCACAATGTGATGTCATGACCATGGTCCTGACAGTTTCCTGTTTGTGAGCCTTGTTGCATTGCGGGAAATAAAAGACGTTTCCACCTATTAAGCAAACAGTATCTCCCTCTATGCATATGCATATCTATTAAAAAAAACAACCTTTTAGCCTATGACATTGTTACAGGGTGTGGCTATAATGGCAGTTGGTGCTGTCTGTCTTTTTTTATGTCTGCCAGTAGTAAACATGATTACCGTATGTACAGGCTGATTGTGGATCAAACAATATGAACAAATTACATGGCGAATATCAATCATTTCTTGATCTCTCTTCTATTTTTTAACTTCTAACTTTGCGATGTATTGATTTATTTTTCCCCCTTTTTGCTAAAGTTCCTCTTTAACCACTTCACAACGGAGGGGTTTTACCCCTGAAGCACCAGCGCAATTTGTACATTGCAGCGCTGCTTCCATTCATTTTTTACTGTGATATGATTGGTTATTGGGGACTGGGGTCCCCATAACCAATCATTGCACTGCAGAGCGGGGGTGTGTGCGCGCGCGCGGGTCGCGGGGGTGCGCGATCGCGCGCTACACGTTTGTTTACATTAATGTGTTATCAATGGAGACTGCTTCTGTTTGAAGCAGCCTCCATTGTGTCCGCAATCGGCGCGTCTAATTGGATTTAGGAACGCTTGTTCCTAACATCCAATTAGTCACCTGCTGTGCTGGCTGGCTGGAGTGTGCGCGCGAGGTCCCCGCCCACTCCCAGCCAGTAAACAAATAAGTGCGCCTTTCTCCGTCCCTGGGGGTGAAGCAGTGCGCAGAGGGACGGAGAAATTTAGCACTGGGGGGTCAAGTGGTTAAAGAGGAGCTGTCAGCCATACAATCTCATACAAAAACACATATATAAGTAGATAAATACTTGCTCTACTTACATAACATACGTATTGCACTGTCCACGTTTTGATTTTAGCGATTTTTGTACAGTAAAAAAAGAGAAAATTCTTCTTAGCATTTCCCATTTTAACTGTGGCTATTTTGAAGCCAATCCTGATGTCATTTCCCCTCTTACTCTCCTTTGCCTGATTGTGTATGCATTGCCCACCCTTCACTATAGAAAGTGCATTGTCTCCGCATGAGAAATATTGGCCAATCAGAGAGGAACAGAGGTGTGGCAGGGGAAAACAGGAGGGAAAGAGGCTTCAGCCAATCAGGCTGCATTAGTTAAGTCTGAGGGGAAGTAGAGAAGCAAAAAAGGACAACCCAGCATGCCCTGCAACTTCCTTTTTGTGTACCAAATTTTGTGTGTACCAAATAAGAGTCAGGTAAACTGGGGAATGATCATTTATAAACAAGAAAAGTAATAGTGATTTTAACTTTTGGATTGCCCGGTTAGCATCCTTATTACCAGATAAAAATAAAGAATTGATTTTTTATTTTATGCCAGACAGTTACACTTTAAAGAGGAACTGTAGTGAAAATAATGTCATTAGTAAAATTGCTTTTTTTTTTTCTTTTTTTTTTTTAACAATATTCATTTATAAATAATTAAGTCAGTGTTTGGCTGTTGTAAAATCTTTCCTCTCCCTGATTTACATTCTGAAATGTTTCACAGGTGGTGGCATCTGTAGTCCGGCCACGTTATCTCTGTGGAATGTTCCTTTACTAAGAATTCTATGCAGACAGGAAGATATTGCTTGCTTGGCAAACATCATTTTTTTACAATATTCATTTATAAAGTATTTGCCCATTATACAATCTTATCTTGTCTGAAATGTATCCTTGGCAGTCTTTAGTCCTATCAGGTGTAGCTTTGCGGAATGTTTGTTTCTGAGAATTCCGAAGCCAGTGAAAATAATGTCTGGTCTCCCAGAATACTCTGGGAGTAGAATTCTGCATAGCTAAAAAGCCTAGGCTAAACATCATTGTGTGGTTGCGGTTACATACCAATATACAGCAATATATAGATCTTCAAAGAGTTTCTGATGCTGACCATAAAAGTGTATAGCC
Source organism: Hyperolius riggenbachi (assembly GCF_040937935.1). Classification (NCBI taxonomy): domain Eukaryota; kingdom Metazoa; phylum Chordata; class Amphibia; order Anura; family Hyperoliidae; genus Hyperolius; species Hyperolius riggenbachi. The sequence goes on along the minus strand of NC_090655.1, from coordinate 14,249,766 downwards.
TGAATACTTTACAGCATTTTACTATATGCCACTACAGGGCAAGTCTACTTTAAGGGGGAGCTCTGATGATATCAGAAGTCTACCAGCTCACGCAAGCCATAGAAAACAGCATCGGCGTAAAACTTGCCACTACGGGGCCTCATTTAAAGAGGAACTCCAGTGAAAATAATGTAATAAAAACAGTGCATCATTTTTACAATAATTATGTATAAATGATTTAGTCAGTGTTTGCCCATTGTAAAATCTTTCCTCACCCTGATTTACATATTGACATTTATTACATGGTGACATTTTTACTGTTGGCAGGTGATGTAGCTGCTGCATGTTTTTTTGGGCAGTTGTAAACAGCTGTAAACAGCTACTTCCCACAATGCAGCATGGTTCACAGACAGGAAACTGCCAAGAGTACGTACTCAGAATTTCTTTGTGGGAGGAGTTTCACCACAATATCAGCCATACAGCGCCCCCTGATGGTCTGTTTGTGAAAAGGAATAGATTTCTCATGTAAAAGGGGGTATCAGCTACTGATTGGGATAAAGTTCAATTCTTGTTTGGATTTTCTCTTTAAGTTCACAGGAAGGAAGGAAATATTTAAAACAAGTTTGATACTTTTATTTACTTTTTATATCTACTTTTTAATATATTTTCAATTTCTAGGTATTACAAAGTTATTTTGTAGATAAGTTAAAAAATTATCTCCTGGGAGACAACTCTTATATATCTTAGTTCACATGAACAAATAGGTTTCTTTTCCATGTTTCCTGGTAGCACAGGGGGCCAGCGAGTGCTTGTGGTAGACTCCAGATTTTTTTTGTGCATAGGAGGTGTCATTTCTCTGAATCGGACCTTCATCTTTTCCTCATCTTCACAAATGTGGGCAGGGCCGTTTCTTGGCACATCCATTCGAGGCGCTGGCCTGGAGCGCTAACTACTTTCCAGGGTACCATACTGTGCACCCTCCTATCTCATTTACAAAGTGTATGTGAATGGCTATGCCAGCCCCCATCCCACTTACTTTTACTAGTTGCTCATTCATTCTCTCCTGTAGCCTCCTTGATAGCTTTTGCCAGGGCCGGCGCTACCATGGAGGCAAAGGGGGCAATTGCCCCAGGGCCCCAGAGCTTGTAGGGGCCCCCAGTGGCTACAAGAGGAATTTTTTTTTTCAAATCGACCTTATAGTTTTTGAGAAAATCGATTTTAAAGTTTCAAAGGAAAAAAATACACATTTAAAAACCCACCGACTTTAATGGTTAATAGCAAATCCACCTTAAATGCTAGAAACCCTAAATCTGCAGGTTTGTTTCCCCCCAAAAAATGTATGTTTAGAGTGTGGGAATTTTTTTTTTTAAATTATGTGGGGTCCCCCCTCCTGAAACATTTTAACCCCTTGTCTACCATGCAGGCTGGGGTAGCCAGAATGTGGAGCTCCGACCGATTGGGGCTTCACACCCTGACTATACCAGCTGCAAAAAAGGTCCCTTAATGCTGATTTTTGTTCCGGGGTATCTGTTGGGGGGGCCCCCCAGGTTTATTTTGCCCTGGGGCCCCATTGTTGCTTAAACCGGCCCTGGCTGTTGCCACGGCGTAGGCTCCACTGTCCCAATAACTGGTACTGGAGGAACCCACTGTTATTTGTCTTAATAGAAATCCTCATTGACAATCAGTGTTCTTATCATGATCTCCCTGCAGCAGAGCTGATAAGTGCAAAAGAGATGTGAGTCTTCTGAGTGGGATCACAATGCAGGACTGACTGCCTGTCAGAAGACTCACATGACTGATCAGCTGTGCCCCGGGTAGATTGTGATAAGAACACTGATCCCCAATACATGGATAATTGACATGTAGATGCTTGGGGTAAAGCAATATGTGGATTCTGGGGGGTGGGGGAGAGGCAAGAGTTAAAGGGACACTTAAGTCAAAAAAAAAAAAGAGTTTTACTCACCTGGGGCTTCCAATAGCCCCCTGCAGCTGTCCGGTGCCCTCGCTGTCTCCCTCCGATCCTCCTGGCCCCGCCGGCAGCCACTTCCTGTTTCGGTGACAGGAGCTGACAGGCTGGGGACGCGAGTGATTCTTCGTGTTCCTGGCCACAATAGTGCCATCTATGCTGCTATAGCATATATCATATACCATATAGCAGCATAGAGGGTGCTAATGTGTCTGGGAACGCGAAGAATCACTCGCGTCCTCAGCCTGTCAGCTCCTGTCACCGAAACAGGAAGTGGCTGCCGGCGGGGCCAGGAGGATCAGAGGGAGACGGCGAGGGTACCGGACAGCTGCAGGGGGCTATTGGAAGCCCCAGGTGAGTAAAACTCATTTTTTTTTGTGTGACTTAAGTGTCCCTTTAAGCAACACATTAATGCTGTTGGGGAAAAATTGATAAATCAGGAATCATTTGTATTATCAATCTCTAGCAGATTCGATCAGAGGATTGAATCGGCTGGATGAAAAGGATCGACTAGTGTATGGCTACTTTAATTGATGGAACAGACACTTCATTGTACTCCACTTCCTGTTAAAGCGATATAAAACCCTGACATAATATTCAATAAAAATATGTTTTCCTACTTTTTACATGCCATACGGTTATCATATTTGCTTTTGTGCATAAGTATCATTATTCATTTCTAAACTATACGTTAATAAATTACCGTACGCTTATTTTACTCTGAGAGCTGACTTTGCATTTTATTTATAACTGCTTTATTTATCCTCTAACTTAATCAGAAAGCATCAGAAAGCATTTATGCTTGTCTGACTTTGTTCAGGGGACCCAACAGTGTTAGAGAAGGCTTTGTTTACATTTCTCACTTGATACAATTAAACACAAGATAACATTATGTAAAGTTCGGAAGCGGCCAGCTCTGCAGGCAGGGAAGCTTCTAAAGCCTGTGTTAATCCCTTTGAATGCAGTTCTAGTAAAACAACAAATGCTGGTTGTATATAATATGCTGTCAATAATCTATTAGAGCAAAGTAGAAATGCTGGGTTACATTCCGCTTTAATCTGGACTGCCTGATGAACTCTAACACTCTGGCGGTCGGGGCACACCCCCACTGAAAGTTCTCAATGAAAGCACTGTACCATGAGCTTTGGAAAATCCTTCCAACGAGTGTTTGGAATGAGAGTGGAGGAGAAGGAGCATGGCATTGTGACTGCTCCTTCCCTGAGGATATACAGACATTGAAGTACATTTTTATAATTTGGCACTATGATTTTTTTTTTTGAACAAAAATTTTTATTGAGTAAAGTAAATTGTACAAAACAACTCAAATGTAAGATATATCATACACAAATATCTTCTGATCATCTTATACAACAGTAATGTATATAGTTTCTGTCCATAAAGAGGAATAATTGAGACATAAACTGTAAACAAGAAATATATAGCAAGCTGAAGTAGAGGCCTGCATTGGGTCGGGTACCCGCGGGTTACCGAAATGCAGGTTGGGTACCCGTTTTGATTTTAAATTGAGTTGCGGGTTGGGTGCGGGTACCAGATTCACCAAAAAGCGGGTTGCAGGTTGGGTCCGGGTAGCGGGGCTGCAGGTGCGTGTCTGACAAATTAGACTCACGCAGGGCATCAGGTTGGGTATGCCGGGTACCCGTGGGTACCCAAAATGCGGTTCGGGTACTCGTTTTGATTCAATCTGTCTGTGGGTCGGGAGCAGGTACGAGATTCACCAGAAAGCGGGTTATGGGACGGGTGTGGGTAGCGAGGCTGCGGGTCGGGAGCAGGTACGAGATTCACCAGAAAGCGGGTTATGGGACGGGTGTGGGTAGCGGGGCTGCGGGTCGGGAGCAGGTACGAGATTCACCAGAAAGCGGGTTATGGGACGGGTGTGGGTAGCGGGGCTGCGGGTCGGGAGCAGGTACGAGATTCACCAGAAAGCGGGTTATGGGACGGGTGTGGGTAGCGAGGCTGCGGGTCGGGAGCAGGTACGAGATTCACCAGAAAGCGGGTTATGGGACGGGTGTGGGTAGCGGGGCTGCGGGTTGGGTGCGGGTATAAAAAATTAGACCCGCACAGGCCTCTAAGCTGAAGTACTGACTTATTGTCACTAAGTACCATTAGGTCTATCCAAACTGGGCAGCCAACCCTAGAACCAACCAATCAATGCCACTCAGGGCTAGTTGGGAAGAGTTGGCTCCACCGGTAGAGGTAAGTTATTGGCACAGAGGCTACCAGCCTGCCAATTACATGGATCTTGATGTAAATACACAGACTGGACTAGGCCACTATTTAGGGTATTTTTAAAGCGGATTCGAGATGAAAAACTAACTATAACAAGTAACTTGTCTATTATCTTATCTAAAGTTTAGATATTTTACACAGCAAATCTAGCTGCAAACAGCTTTAATAGAATATGATTATTTCTTCCTGTGATACAATGACAGCAGCCATGTTGTTTGTAAACGTTACACAGAGGCAGGCTTATCTGTATCTTGAGCACTCAGCCTGTGAAAAAAACCTAATCCCCCCCTCCTCCCTCCTCCCCTCTGCCTCTGAAATCAATGGCTAGTAACACCTCCTCCTCCTCCTGCCCAGACTGAGCTCCCATGAGCCCTTGCTCCTGCCAAGGCTCGCTGGAAACATTTGGGCGTGGTTTATTTAGTTTATAGGGAATTAGAGTATTAAAACAAAAAAAGTATTTAGCTTGAGGAATGCCCTATAAACAATAGGAAAGGAACACAATTATGCAATGTGTAAAAGTTCACCTCGGATCCACTTTAAGGGCCATATATATAGAGTCATGATACCAAATTATCCCACATTGGCAGGATTCACAAAGCTTTTCCACCTGTTTTCCTCTTTTCACCTTATCTATGTGACATTTTTAAGCTCCCAATAGTGATGATTGTAATCAGCTTATTACGATTACGCAAATTTTCACATCCATTTTTGCAATTTCACCTATACGTAATTCCGATTTGTACATTCAATTGATTTTGTAGTCATTCGTAATTTTGCATAATATTTTGCTTAATTTTTGCGTAATTTCGCGCCGACTTTGGCAGTGAATAGCAATACCCCCATACATGCTACTGGCACCAAAATTGCTACATATGTTATGGAGAATTGTGGGTACAAGTAAAAAAAAAAGGATTTTTTTTTTGAGAAATCAATTTTTAAAAATGCAAAGGAAAAAATGTTTTTTAAACTCAGTAAACTGTATTGGGCTTTGCTATTAACCACTAAAGTCGGCACAAAACGATGCGAAATTATGAAATATTACTATTACATACAAAATTAATTATGATTTTCCCTGAAATTTTGCATTACAATTACGATGCCAATTTAGATGTTAAATTTCGGCCCACCACTGGCTCCCAAAGAGCAAAAATATAATATAATTAAAGAGAACCCGAGGTGGTTTCTAAGAATGATATCCACACAGCGCACACAGAGGCTGGGTCTGCTTATACTGCCCAGCCTCTGTTGCTATCTCAGTCCCCCCTAAGTTCCCCCTGCGCTCTGCTATGCCCCCATAAATCAGCCGCGCTGTCGACACGTAGCGTGTCGCAGCGGGCTGTGTTTACCTATGTAGTGTGACTCTTGCTGCACCCCCCGCCTCCTGCATAGCTCCGGTCCCCACCCGAGTCCCTTCCCTCCCCGCTGATTGGAGGGAAGGGACGCGGGCGGGGACCGGAGCTATGCAGGAGGTGGGGGGAGCGGCGAGAGTGACACTGCATAGGTAAACACAGCCCGCTGCGTATCGACAGCACGGCTGTGATTTATGAGGACATAGCAGAGCGCGGGGGGAACTTAGGGGGGACTGAAATAGCAACAGAGGCTGGGAAATATAAGCAGACCCAGCCTCTGTGTGCGGATATCATTCTTAGAAACCACCTCGGGTTCTCTTTAATTATATTATATTTTTGCTCTTTGGGAGCCAGTGGTGGGCTGAAATTTAACATCCAAATTGGCATCGTAATTGTAATGCAAAATTTCAGGGAAAATCGTAATTAATTTTGTATGTAATAGTAATATTTCATAATTTCGCATCGTTTTGTGCCGACTTTAGTGATTAATAGCAAAGCCCAATACAGTTTACTGAGTTTAAAAAACATTTTTTTCTTTGCATTTTTAAAAATTGATTTTCTCAAAAACTATCCTCTGTGTGCGGATATCATTCTTAGAAACCACCTCGGGTTCTCTTTAAGGTAAGAAAAATAATATTGAAAGTTAATCAGGAACAACTGAGTGATTGTTTTGCTTGTAAATGTGATGAAAGATTATTTTTATCAATTAGGTGATAAATAAGTCATTTATGAGAAGGTTTGTGAATAGAGCCCAAAGTATCTGTGAATTTCAGTTTTAGTAAAAAATGCCTGTATAGAGGATTTGAGGTTTCCTCTATTAGAAGGTTTGTATAAGTTAGAATATGGCACTACGATAACCTCACTGTGGTTCGAAAGAGTCCAGTACATGATATTTTGCATGCAAACTATATGGAAGCCAAAATAATCCCCCCCCTTCTTTTCTTTGCTATGCTATGTAACTACCTGGCTAGCTGCTCCCAGCCTGTATTCCTGTGTTTCCAGTTTGGATGGTAAGTTTATGGTTCAATTAGTAGATATGCATATGATTTGCATCAGTTTTGAATGCAATGTGTGCAGTTAGCCTATTAGAGGTGCTGCATATATGAGCTGTTAGTCATTTCAGATGCAACCTTTTGTAGGATGCTGTGGCCCTCTCCTTGCTATTACTGGGGGTGGAGGCACCCAAAAATAGGTAATGTAATGAAACTAAAAAAAATATATGGTGGAGGAAGGGTGTCTTTACCACTCCAGATGGAAGAACCCAAACCACAGGGTTAATGTAAAAAAATTAAATTATTTATTCAGCACGATTAAAAGGACAACACGTTTCACGGGTCTCAGCCTGCTTCCTTCAGGTCAATACAAGTGCCTTTAAAATATGGTCACAAACGTGGATGCCAGAAATCATGCTTGGGACCATATTTTAATGGCACTTGTATTGACCTGAAGAAGCGGGCTGAGACCCTTGAAACGCGTTGTCCTTTTAATCGTGCTGAATAAATAATTTAATTTTTTTTAAATTTACCCTGTGGTTTGGGTTCTTCCATCTGGAGTGGTAAAGACACCTCCCTCCACCATATTTTTTTTTTGTTTTATTGCATTGCCTATCTTTGTGTGCCTCCACCCTCCCCAGTACTACACACATGGCCGGATTTCTGGCAAGGCCACATAGGCCATGGCCTAGGGCACCAGATAAACAAGGGGCGGCCTGCAGACAGTGGGCATTATTTGCAAGTGTCCAAACAAATGAAAGTGGTCAGGATAACTGCACTATTAGTACCAGCTGGCATCTGCCTGTGCTGTGCTACAGGCAGCTGCAGTCTGTTAACCAAACGTTTGTGAACAGTGTGTGACTAGCAAAAAGCCAGACCTTGTCCAATGACATAACAGCAGCTCCAGGCAGTTACAGAAGGCCGGGTCTCACACACTTGGTGTGGGGGATGAATGGACCAGGGGCAGCACCAGCAAATAGTACAGAATAAAGAAGGCAGCCTCTCACAGTACCCGTTTCTTAATTATTGATTGGCCAGCGCTGTTACCCTGGAGACAGCAGTGGGTACAGGACTCACTTTTACGTGTTGCTGACCCCATCCAATGTCCAATTGTGAGCCACTTTTGACTATGTGTGTGTGGTGGAAGGCTCGCCCATCACCTGTAGATCGCTTGATTGACCAGTTCCCCCATGTGACATGATTGCTTCACTTCACGTTGCCATGGAGACCTCGGCACTAGCCCCAATAGTGGACACCATCGGCCCAAACATTTTTGGATTGGTGTGTGTGGAGAGAGGTGGTAGGATACGGTTTCGGTTGGGGCGGCTGGTAATAGTCGGCCTTGGGCGGCAAGAAGTACAAATCTGGCCCTGACTACACATTACATGTCCTTTAGAGGTGTTCACCTTCCGGGTGTGGTGTTATCTACAACCAAGAAGGACCAACCAGGAGTGCGACTGTCCAGTTCCAGTAGGATCTGGAATACCGAGCCGGGACGGTTATTTCCCCGTTGGCAATATACAGGATCTTCTCAAAAAAATAGCATATTGTGATAAAGTTCATTATTTTCTGTAATGTACTGATAAACAGACTTTCATATATTTTAGATTCAAATACACACAACTGAAGTAGTTGCCTTTTATTGTTTTTCTTATTGATGATTTTGGCATACAGCTCATGAAAACCCCAAATTCCTATCTCAAAAAATTAACATATTTCATCCGACCAATAAAAGAAAAGAGTTTTTAAAACAAAAAAGTCAACCTTCAAATAATTATGTTCAGTTATGCACTCCATACTTGGTCGGGAATCCTTTTGCAGAAATGACTGCTTCAATGCGGCGTGGCATGGAGGCAATCAGCCTGTGGCACTGCTCAGGTGTTATGGAGGCCCAGGATGCTTCGATAGCGGCCTTAAGCTCATCCAGAGTGTTGGGTCTTGTGTCTCAACTTTCTCTTCACAATATCCCACAGATTCTCTATGGGGTTCAGGTCAGGAGAGTTAGCAGGCCAATTGAGCACAGTAATACCATGGTCAGTAAACCATTTACCAGTGGTTTTGGCACTGTGAGCAGGTGCCAGGTTGTGCTGAAAAATGAAATCTTCATCTCCATAAAGCTTTTCAGCAGTCTAATGTTTATCAGTACATTACAGAAAATAATGAACTTTATCACAGTATGCTAATTTTTTGAGAAGATCCTGTACAGTGGTTGCAGGGACTGCAACCCACCTTTGTGAGTATAAATACTTTTATACTACAATCTAACATCTAATACTACACAATACTGCACCATCTGGCTCCCGGTCTCTCTTTGTTATATAGCAATTCAAGTTCGGCTGGCACACCAATTCAAAGTTCCAAGCAGTTTTATTGTATTTTGTGCATACAATAAAACTGCTTGGAAATTTGAATGGGTGTGCCAGCTGAACTTGAATTGCTTGCGTTGGACTGATGTTGCTTCTGCATCAAGGCTGAGCACTAAACTATCCACGGCAAGGTGTGCCTATCCAAAACCTGATGTTGCTCTTTGTTATATAGGTGACCGTGGTCACAGTGACCACCTTTTCTACTCTCCTTGCTATGGCACTATGATTACTTGGAGATGCATTAAAACTTTTAGCTAAATTTATGGAGATCCCCAATAAGCCTAGCCGAGCACTGGCATATTCTGGTCTGTAAGAAAAATTCCATACCCAGAATTCCAAGCGGTAATGCATTGTCCCCTTTATATTACATTACAAAATATCACTTTCTAATTTGTATCCTGGAAAAGTCAGCACGGCTACTGATATTGTTTCATTTAATCCCAGTTAGCAGACATTATAAATCACATTAGAGGGTATTGATGCGTTGTTGCCGAAGTGATGGGAGTCTGTTGATTAAATCCTGGGGTTGTCTAATGATGCCGACTGAAATATTTAAATGCCGGCAGAGTCCTCGTTGCGATCTTGTTAAAGGCTTCTGCATTGTCTTGCCTTGTTTAGCTAATGGTAATTCAAATTCCACCACTGTTGGTAAAAACCTACTTTTCGATTAAGATGATTTGCGAGAGGTAAAGGAATTTGTAAAACTGAAATTACTCAGTCCTTAAATTAGTCAATCCTTCAAGAGAAGGAGAAAATAATATTTCCTGGACAGCATGTAGAAGTTGAGTGGGGTAGATCAGTGGTTCTCAAACTTGTATTGGTATGTAGCCCTTTTGAAATACTGTGCTCACAAAGTACCCCTTGATGCAGATTTATTTAATAGTAGTACATGGTATTTCCTTCTAAATAATTTCTATGCATTTACTATTCTATTTAATTGTTATTTATGTAAGTATTTATATAGCGCTAACCTATTACACCGTGCTGTACAGAGTATATTGTCTTGTCACTAGCTGTCCCTCAGAGGGGCTCACAATCGAATCCCTACCATAGTCACAGTGGCGTAGCTAAGGAGATGTGGGCCCCGATGCAAGTTTTACATTGGGGCCCCCTAGGCACGCTATACATAACAATTGATACAGCGCACCAAAATCTGCCAATGGCAACTACAGTGTCAGAGGTACAAGAAAAGGATGGGGAACAGTTTGTTAATGATTACCACTATTTAAAGTATCTATAGAAGTTATAATTATGAGCACAGGACCAATAGAGAGCTAATACTGTAGTTGAGGGAGGGCCCCACGGGGCCCCTCTAGCCCAAGGGCCCCGATGCGGCCGCTACCTCTGCACCCCCTGTAATGCTATGTTTTTGGCGTTGCTAAGGCCTCACACTCGACTCACACTAGCACACAGACTAGGTAAATACATAGCTTACGACTTCACACTGTATTAGGATATTTATTCAATTATTTACATTATTTACAGGTATAGCAGTGAATCATGGATAAGCAATAGAGTAAAGAATCAATACATTACCGGATATTGCATCATCACTCCGTATCGGGGGACCAGCGATCGTCAGGAGGCAGCGCATACAACCATCACGGCTCGTCAGCAGTGTAGGAGTCCCATCAGAGCAAGGGAAATCTCTCTTTCTTATACTCATAGCTCCACCCATTTTCCCTATTGCATCCTGGGGATGCACAGGCATGAGCCTTGCTATGATTGGATGACTTATAGTCAATATTCTCATGAACAGGACTAGTTCTGGTTAAGTCCCGTGTGAACGTGCAATTCCTGAAACAGTTAATTCAGGGTTACGCGCTTATTGCAACACAATGTTATATAACCATATCACGTGCCACGCATGCTCAGTACTTGTTTGCAGAGGGTATAGTCGACCATCAGCCTATCCACAACTTGGAAGTATGATTCATCCCTCATGCCCACTGCGTGACCGCAGCACACAGCCGTATGTTTTTATAACTTGCAGTAACCTTGTGTTCTTGCCAATGATTTTCTATGGAGAATGGTCCATCACTACTAAAAGATGCAAAATATGTCCTCTCTACCTACTGACTAGCTTGCTAATGTGTTTCTTACCTAACAGCCAGTCATTCACACAGACTCTTCAGACTTGTATCACATTCGGTCCTTAGTGATGACCATTAACATATGAAACCATGACAACTTTTTCCCTTACAACAGATCCCATATGCCACATACCAGTTCCATCTGGATAGGATAACTATAACAATCATTACAATCAAAAATAGGATGAACTATCCACTTCATCATTGTTTCTGCTGATGGCGAATAACCCATAAATACATCCCACCAGTGGTGAGAGGTGGCATCTGCTATGGCAGAGCCCACTTTAACAATTTTGTTTGCAATCACGGTAGTACTGAGCTGGTGTACGATTATACTTCTATTCAACTTTTTAATAGCACTTTTTCACTTCCGTTAGATTTTTCAACAATCCGCTTTAGTTTAGTCAGGTTTAGATCCCAATTGGGAACTTCCAAACCTTGGCCTTGCCAGGAAACCTTTTGTAGTTAACGCTATATCGGGCATCAACATAAAAGTTTCATTTTCCCATTGGAATACAGTGATATTGTGTATGCATCCTGCAAAAGGCACCCTCATTTTAGGGACCACCTGACGATCTGTCACTATACATACCACTTGAGGTGTTATTTCCACCATCCGGCGGTATGTTATAGGCATTATGGTCCACCCACATTTGTTTACAGTGTTCTGTAACAAACAAGGTTCATATACAGTAGACTGTAACTTACATATTTTACTGTTTAAAGTATTATCACAAAAAGTCAAATCATGTGTTCTGTTGCTGTCATCAATAACCTGTCCATAAAACGTAGGTACCCAGAAGTGCTGATCACCTTCTGGCCCAATTAATAATGGCAAAATAACATTCTTACACATTATACTACTTTTAGTAACATTGTAAAGTGTCAATTGTCCCATGCAAAATGTATCATTGCACATCACTTTAGGTGCTTTGATATCTATCCAGTGATCAGTTCTTATCATGGAACTGAACACGGTCCTCCAAACCTCCTCATTTCCAGTCAACAACATAGTTTGAAATAACTCTCTGTTGTTGCTGTTGTAAGGTTTGCATGGAACAGATAGTCCAGTTTACAATTCTAGTTATATCAACATCTGTTTCATACATAACAGAGGCACTTGCGTTAATTAAGTCAAGCAAATCATCATCTATTTTAGCTTGTAATTTTAAATGGCGCCCATATAGTTGGCATCTATTTAGCTTGTAAAGTTAAGACATCATTTATTTTACTTCCAGCGTTATGCAATCTATTTGCTAATGTTTCAATATCAAGACTATTAAGAGTTCCAGTCAATGTCCCATATCCTCCTAACAAAGTGTCATACCACTCTCTCCATATTTAGTGTGGTTTAGAACAGTTTATGGCAGCTGGAAACGTGCATGAATCACAGTCTTTTAGGCATGTTGCCCCACCTTTACACAAGTGGAAGGTAGTCTCTTTATATGCCCAGGGTCCACTTTAGCATCCATCATATCCACAAATATCAAAGTAGGCCCCACCGAGACATGTTCCATTGAAAGTAACATTGAGAACGTCACATGCTTGCCTAGCATTACCGGTAAAGTTTCTCTGTAGACAACTCTTGGTTTTATTTCCCCACACGAAAGTCACCGTGGATCCCCTGTATCGGTTACTCGACTACCTGAAGTCCATGCATTAACGCCACAGCTTTCCAACCACACGATACCAAGGATTCCAAGGACAATGCCATAGACATGGAGATCAATCTGCAAAAAACCCAAACAAGTGTGACTTATTCTTGCAAATAACATTTTTTCCTGTAGGATATATTCCCACTTTTCCTGTTCTGGCCTCCAGCAGAGTTCGGTCCTTGCCTACTGCAATCACATCTGCTGGAGGAGGCGGTCCTTGGGGATTCTGACCCACATTTTAGCTCCAACATTTACTGTATTAGTAGAACCAAAATATTCATCACCCTTTACTGATGGGCTTCCCTCTCTACAAATAAAGGAATTAGGGTCCCTTTACACTTAATCAGCTGCTGTTAACTGTAATCAAAAAAAATAACAACTGATGTACAGTCCAGCGTCCGTGTCCCCCTATGGCCTCTTTCACACCATACACTGAAAAAACATTGAAATCTTTTCACAGTGCATTGCCATTGGGGAAAAAACAACAACAACAAAAAAACAAGAAAAAACAAACAACAACAAAATTGTATGCGTACTACTACTAATGCATACCAGCGCATTAAGTGTAAAAGGGCCCTCAGGAGAACCTGGGCTATACAACTCTTTGGCCTGTGTATACACAGTGTCCTCCCCTAAAAACTTTAACCCATCCTCTCTCCTCTTCCAATAATTAACTCACTATTTCCCAGGTTAATCATGATCACTTTAATTTATTCTTGATAGTCGGAGTCAATTACTCCTCCTATTACTATAGCTCCTTTCTGAGCAAAACTGAATTGGGTAGCTATTTGCCCATAATGTTAGTCAGGTATTTTACATCCTATACCTGTGGGAATGGTTGTAACCTGTGAGGGGTTAATGATAACAACTTCTAAAGCATGCAAATCCAACCCAGCTGATACAGGTTTTCCCCTATATGGAGCTACCGCATCCTTATGCATTTTCCAATAAGGAATCGTTTCTACTTTAACCACCCCACCAGCTAGTTTCTGGTATAAACAAAAATCTGTTATCTTCACAGTTTGTTTGTATTATTCTAAACTAGCATATGCATACATTCTAGCATCTTTAACAGAGGTATTCTTAAACATACAATACACTATATCAGTAAGGTCTCAAAGCAAACTTCATACAATTCATTAGAAACAACTCAATTCACACTTCATCATCAACACATTCTGCCACTTCACGCCATTCAGCTAATCAGTACAACATTCAACCCTAGAGAAACCAGACATTTCTCTGCAAGACAAACAAATCTCATTTAGTAACTAATGACCTTGGCCCGTTTAAAAAAAAACAAGCTAGGCCTTTCGCTGCGCATGCATGTGCCCGCTGTGCACATGCACCCGCCACGCGCGTGCCCTCATACACCGTTGCGCACACGCTAGCCGCCTCTGGCCCTATCCTCCCTCAACTTTTCCCCTGTGTTTCTGCGCCCCTCCCTGCACATGTGCAGTGCTAAAAAAAAAAAACTCTGAATAGACGCAGAGACACAGGGATATTATATAAAAAGGTTTTCCAGTCTAATTACGCAATATTTTCATGCTACATTGCCATAATAGACTTCACAGTTCTATTTCTTTCACACAGTCTCATCTAATCTAGCTTTCAGCTCAACAGGTAAACAATTTCACTCCTGCACAATTATAGCTAGAAACCAGGGGAAAAGTTTTGCTGGCACAGATGTCACCGTGACATCATAATCACATTTAACCCTGTAACCCAAAAAAAAAAAAAATGAGCATTTGCAGGGATTTGGAAGTTCTAGCAAAACCCAGCACAACGCACAGTGCTGCACCAAACACACAACGCACACACACACAAGAAAGTTGCTTTACTATTTCTCACCTCTTTAACCATTTATTTTATCAAACAAGATGCATGTCCCATGAAATAAGAGTTAAAGGTCAATATTTTTTTTACAACATGTACTCCTGAATGAAAAAAAAATAATGCTTGCCAAGCGCCCCCAGCTGAGGAGAGCAGCATCTCAAACACTCACTGGCTCGCACACATTCCCTAGGAGCACTCACCGCCCGTGCACAAATGCATTTTTAAAAAAAAAAAACATTCCTCTATGCATTCAATTAAACAAAAAACAGACATATGAATACACGATTAATCAGGACTCGCTATAACGGATTCACCATATAAAACATTCACTAGAAACAACAATGTTAACCCACCTGTCTTGTCCAGATTATATTACCATTTCAACTCTGCAAGTGCAGTCAGATACTGTCACTTTAAGGAATTTGCTTTACAAGTTTAAACACAGCACTCCAAGATTATACTCCGAAATCTACCAACAAAGACACAGACTGTATTAAAAACCGTAGTAGTAAAAGCTGAGATTCACTGTCAGGTTACTCTCTGCCCCTTTTTCCCATCCATATTTTATCATTAAAAATATGGGGTTTTCCTTAAGAGGGACAAAACCAGCAGTAACAACCTAAAGAAAGTTCCCAGCTATTCCTAATCTTTTCAAATGGAACAAAATACATTTGTGCTAAACACTTCCAATTCCAGTTCAATGCACATTGTCCTATTTCTTGTGCAATGATCAGTGGCAGAGTTTGGCTTCCTTTTATTTACAGAAGCTCCCTGCTCCACTGATAACAATCCAAAATGTGTCATCACAGGAGCCTCTTCCCCAGCTACTTCCTCCAGTACATTTATTTTACCAGCTGCAGATTCTGTTACATGTTGGTATTTATCTGCAGCTGCCTGTGATGACACTATCACTCTGTCATCCTACTCTAGTTCCTTTTCCTAACAGGACTAGCCTTTTTCCAACAGGAATACCCTCAAGTAAAGTAACAACATTGAGGGATTCTGATTCTTTCAACCTACACAATCTTTGTTGAAGCTTTCTATAAGCTGTCAACAACATCCCACTATGCCGCCTGAGAGCGACATCATGCCCCGCCTTAACAGGGCCCCCCTCTAGAGTCTTATCTACATCTAGAGAGAGCAACAACATCACCCGCTTCAACGGGGAAACACTATATTCCAGCATCAGGCAGCGTCCCTCAACCTCAAGTTGAGCCTGTTCCGCCTTTTCTTGATCCTGGAACGCCTTCTGCAATCGCTTGTGCACACCACGATATGCAGAGGCCAACACCCAGCTAATTCTAGCTGGGGTAACTGCATCACCTACCTTGGTAGGGAGTTTCTCAAGTACTTGAACTAAATCAACCGGTTCTGATTCTTTCAACTGCTTATCCCACGATTCTGCCAACCCATGGCTAGCTAATTCCACTTCTATAATATTATACGGAGACTCGGTCCAGCCGGGGATCTCCGCAGGTTCTTTTGGGCATTTGGCCTTTTTCTTAAACATATTGCCTTACTTTTGGCACACTGCCAACTGGGCGTGGTTTTGACCAGAGGTGCCCCTCAACTTCTAGACACCAATGGTCAAACTTCCCACAGATAAATTTTGCTTAATTCAAAAGATATCTTGACTTGAAACTAAGTGGGAGGAGCTATCGACTCCAAACTTTGCCCACACCTGTAATCTGTCCTAAAATATATATATACCAAGTATCAAGTCAATATACCATACAGGGGCAATTTTACAAAGATTTAGATTAATTGCCCCACTAACTGGCAAAATGCCAAATTTTGCAAAATTACACCCAGAGACCCACAGAATCATAGGCAATATATTTCAGAGGTCAAAAGTCATCCTCGTCGCCATTTATGTAATGCTATGTTTTTGGCGTTGCTAAGGCCTCACACTCGACTCACACTAGCACACAGACTAGGTAAATACATAGCTTACGACTTCACACTGTATTAGGATATTTATTCAATTATTTACATTATTTACAGGTATAGCAGTGAATCATGGATAAGCAATAGAGTAAAGAATCAATACATTACCGGATATTGCATCATCACTCCGTATCGGGGGACCAGCGATCGTCAGGAGGCAGCGCATACAACCATCACGGCTCGTCAGCAGTGTAGGAGTCCCATCAGAGCAAGGGAAATCTCTCTTTCTTATACTCATAGCTCCACCCATTTTCCCTATTGCATCCTGGGGATGCACAGGCATGAGCCTTGCTATGATTGGATGACTTATAGTCAATATTCTCATGAACAGGACTAGTTCTGGTTAAGTCCCGTGTGAACGTGCAATTCCTGAAACAGTTAATTCAGGGTTACGCGCTTATTGCAACACAATGTTATATAACCATATCACGTGCCACGCATGCTCAGTACTTGTTTGCAGAGGGTATAGTCGACCATCAGCCTATCCACAACTTGGAAGTATGATTCATCCCTCATGCCCACTGCGTGACCGCAGCGCACAGCCGTATGTTTTTATAACTTGCAGTAACCTTGTGTTCTTGCCAATGATTTTCTATGGAGAATGGTCCATCACTACTAAAAGATGCAAAATATGTCCTCTCTACCTACTGACTAGCTTGCTAATGTGTTTCTTACCTAACAGCCAGTCATTCACACAGACTCTTCAGACTTGTATCACACCCCCCTATTGCTACGCAACTGCAAAGTCATTGTCTATGTATGCATCATGAAGTGCATGTATCATAGCCTTGGGCAGAGATGTCAAATTGGTCCTTCGAGGGCCGAGGTCCTCACACATTTTTGACACAGCTCAAATGAATTGATGGGTCTGAATCAGGAAAGGTGCGGTCCATCAGGCAGAACACATTCCTCTCTTTCTCAGTCCATCCTAAACACTGGTATGGATTTGGCCCTCCAGGCCTGGAGTTCAACACCTGTGGTCTACAGCCAATTTAGGGGGAAGCCAATTAACTTCTGTATGTTTTTGGGATGTGGGAGGAAACCGGAGTGCCCCGAACAAATCCATACAGACGTGGGGAGAACATTACAACTCCTTGTGGATGTTAACCTGGCTGGGATTCGAACCGGGGACCCAGCGATGCAAGGCGAGAGCGCTAACCACTATGCCACCGTGCTGCCCAGCTAATTAGCTACAATATTAATTTGGTGTTGTCTATACAGGATTTATTGGATTTATGATTTTCTAAAATTCTAAATTTATATTTATAATATATCAAGCCCAAGCGCCCTTTGGATGCATCATCAGAAGCCCCCTGGAGTATGCATACCATACGTTGAGACCCTAGGTTGTAGATGATCCTTTGCCACTTGACTGTAAATATTATTATGATTCCTAATCTTGCACTACATCTGTTCTATGTTTCTATATTCATTTTTCACCAAAGGCATTGAAGTCAATGGGTGCGAGAAAACCCATTTTCGCATAGGTTAATATCTTACAAAATTCAATGTATTGCAACATTACACATTATTACGATTACAATCTTATTACGATTATGTGCAAAATTAATTTCACAATAGTTGAACATTTTGAATTATGATTTCGGATTGTAGTTGCAAATTTTGCTGCACAATGACTACTCTGCAAAGTTTAACTCATCGCTTTTCCTCTGATAAGTAGTATAGTATAGTGTTTAAGTGGGATGAATCTCCATAGTAACTGAAAAAACAAATATCAACCAATAAGAAATCCCTTATTTAGCTTACCTATCCTGTTGTTTTTGGTGTTCGCTGATTTAGGAGAAATGCGGTATGAAGAAAGAAAATAATATTTTTGTTGGTTTCCATCTTTACTGTTCCTCTGTGATGCCCAAAATGGCATCACTTCTGCCCTATTCTTTTTGTTTTTGAAACCCTTCTACGTGTTCATTTTCTAACCCTACTGCCATAGCTTACTGTCCCTCCCACAGCAAGCATCACCTAGACAATAGGCTTACATCACTGTGTAAACTCTTTAAAGGGGTGGTGGTGGTGGGGGGGGGGGGGGTTCAACTGCCTTCTGGTCATAGTGTCCTTTCTTATCCCAAATAGTAAGCTTTGTGTTATTTGTTTGTTCTAAAAAAAAAAAAAAAAACTTCCCACAATTCCGCGGCCACTGGACACTTCTTGCAGTTAGGCAAATAATCCTAGACCAGGATAAAAAAAAAATAGGCGACATATAGGGGACCTATTTTACAAAAAAGGAGGGGTTTACATATATTTTGGGGCACTACCTATATTTTGGCAATTTTTTATTTTTGGATGTTACAACCCCCTTGACGTCTCTACCTCCAACTAGCCTTGTCCCCAAAGACTTCCCAGCCTATATTCAGAAGAAGCTGTCCTTTGTGCCATGGTGGGCAGCTCCGCTTGTCACGGCCACGCCCACCACACGTTCGCGTCCACCAGCCAACCGAGAGCCACTGTGTCATGGTGGGCAGCTCCGTCTGTTGCGGCCACGCCCACCACACGCTCGCTCCCAGCTCACTGACAGCTCGGTTTGAGCAGGGATAAAGGTGGCGCTCTGACCACGCCCTGCCGCGGACCCGATTGGCTATGGCAGCCTGCTTCTCAAGTTGCCATGAGCACCATACGGCAACAGCACGTTCAGCCTAACGGCTGATTAACTCTACAGGCGGCAAGGAGCGCAAAATTCATAGTTGCAGACTGTCATTATGCAGTCTGCAACATCCTTAATATGAGCTGCTGCGGATTTTGGTCAATTTGGGAGAAATGTGTGATCACATCTGGAGGAACTGATCATATATATCAGGTATGAAGTGAGGAAGTCACATTCTAATGTAACATTTATGTAATATATTTGGATTGAGCTGGATTATGTATGGTAATGAGTGGGGAGGTTCCTTTTTTTTCTGATGCCTGGTAATTGATCATGGTTTGTTATATACTGTATATGTGCTTGTATTTTGCATCACTTGTATGTCTGCACTTATCTGATGATGGGGACCATGTCTGGTCCCGAAACAATTGTCATGCTGTGCATTCAATACATTTGCTTGGAAACTGACTTTGGTGTGCCAGCCGACCTTGAATTGCTATTTTACAAAAAAGGAGGGGTTTACATAAATTTTTGGGGCACTAGCTGTATTTTGGCAATTTTTTATTTTTGGATGTTACAACCCCCTTGAAGTCTCTACCTCCAACTAGCCTTGTCCCCAGAGACTTCCCAGCCTTCATTCAGAAGAAGATGTCCTTTCTGTTTAGACATTGCAGCAATATGAAAGAACAATTGCACTTTAAACATACTGTATCTGTTGATTTATCACAGCAAGACACATCAAGAAAGTGTGCAGCATTACCTTTTCTCATTTTTTCCTTTTGTCAGCTGCTACCAGCGTGCTGTCTTCCAATCTTCCCACTTGGTAACGTCTTCTCTTGTTGTTGATAAACCCATCTGCAGACATCTACCTTCCAACGCAGACATTGCTAGGATGAAATATTGCAGCCAAGCAACTCCGTAAATGTTAATTCTTTCTCACAGCTTCCAGAGTCTCATGGGCCTGACTAAGGAACGGTTCCTCTGCCAGTCATTGCTCATTACGGGGATGCTATGAACCATAACCCTACAATTACAAGCTCATCTGAATGCATCAGCAGTGAGAAGCTACATAATTGTTCATTGTAATCACAAACACATATTCCTCAAAACGAAACCGGTAGTAAGAGAATTAAGGAGTGCACCATTGCTGACCTATCCTTCTGCTATAGCTTATTTAATAACCGTTTCCGGACCAGGGTAAGTAGACTGTACGGCGCATCTGTGGCTCTCTAACTCTTATGCGGTGTAGATTCTATGTCGCAGCTTACCGGGGTCTCGAGCCTATGGCTGCTCCTGCAGGAAGTAATATCGGCTGTCAACCACACTTTCTCCTATTGGTCAGGAGCTAATTTTATTGGCTCCTGACCTCCTGATCACTGTGAGCCAATCACAGAGATCAGGAAAGGAAAAAAATGTAAAAAAAAGGCCTTTTGTCCTTAAAAGGACACGAGGCTCCCGTTCCAAATAAGTTAAACCCTAACTTAAAGTGAACCTGTGTCCAACTATTTATGGAGTGAGACTCGGGCCTAAGTCATAAATGTGTGCCAATTCCTCTGATGCTCCCACTGGCAATTGTCACCATGTCTAGTCATGTGATATTGGAGGACAGAGTAATAGATACCAGTCTAGCAATAGCTGGCCAATGGCAGCAGCCAATGGCATCACAAGGCTGAAATATTAGGGGCTCATGTCCTGAATGTCAGCAGCAGGGGTGGTCAATGAGATGTGCATATTTTCGAATTGTTGCAGGATTATGCACATTGTGTATGCAAATGTATGCAGCTTGAAAATGGACCAATCAAATTTTACCCCAGCAGGATTTGGTTCATTTTCAAGCTGCATAAATTGGTACACAAAATGTGCATAATGCTGCATCAACTTAAAATTGTTTGCATCTCATTGACCATCCCCAGTCAGCAGCAGTGCACCAATGCTTCTTCTGGGCTAAATTAGCAGCTTCGGGTGATGCATAGTGATATGTGCTGCAATGGGATCACCCAGGACTTCATGATAGTACCGCCCGACAGCAGGAAGTTCACTGGCTGTGCTGCTGAAGACTGTCACGGGGAGCCAGGCTGCATGATCTGAGTATATAGTCTACTAGTCTCTATATTTATTTACAAGTGCCTACTGACAGCAGGGATTTGCATAGAACACTGCCTCACTTCCCACCTTTGATCATTTAAGATGGACTTTGCCTAATTATTTCTTTTTTTAGGGTGTGGGCACTGTCTAACATAGCAGGACTGAGGCAGAGACGAGAGAGGCTCCAGCCTCGGCGTATTGTAGGAGGGGCACACAACTCTCTCAGCTATCATTCCCCTATTGTGTATGAAGCAGAGAGAAATAAAAAAAGGGGATACATGGCAGTGACTGCAAGACAGATAACTAGAGATTAGGGTGTTTGGGAGGGATGGGGGTGCCTCTTACTCTAATAGCAATCAGTGTGTGGCGGCTGGGGTGGGAAGGATGGAGGGGAGAACTTTGGTGTCTCAGCCTTGGGTGCTGGAGGACCTTGTCCCGGCTCTGCTGTCTAATAATTGTTTTTGGTTAAGCGGACTCTGCCCGGTTATTTTGGGAATTGGCGAGAAAGGAACTGATTTTTGAAGATTTAGGCCTGGTTCACACTGACACGGATGGAAAACTGATCCGTGTAAAAATTGATCCAAGGAATGGATCAGTTTTTTAAGGCATCAGTTTTTCATCTCTGATACTCTGTTCCGAGGTCAGTGCGACGCATCCATCATTCTGGAAAAATGACGGCAGATCCAAATTTGCGGTCCGTCAGGCAGATTGTGCGGAACGGATACGTCGAATGGACCAATGTGAATGGATCCATTCTGTTACGATCTGCCAATGGTCCGTTATTTAGTGCCAGTGTGGCCCGGGTTTTAGGGGCAACTCTGCCTAACCATGCACAGGGATTTCAGAAGGGGTGTAATAAATTTGGACATTTAGGGGCCTATGCCTATTAATGTGTGAGGATTTTAGTTTTAGTTTTTTTTTCTGGGGGGGGGGGGGGGGCAGCCTAATTATTATCTTGAAAGAATCAATGCTTAATTAGGATTTCTTTGGGGAGGACTCTGTTCAATTAGATTTCAAGGGGGGAATCTGCCTAATTATGCTGAAACTGTGGAAATTACCATAGTGGGTATCCTGAATAATTTACAGCATTTTACTATAAGTATATGCCACCACAGGGCCTCTTTGAACCACTTTTTAGGCACACACATGATGAACAATTGACCATGAAACAGAGGATGACTTTAAACTATAAACTCTGACTATCCCCTAATCAACCTCCCTATTCCTGCCCACGTCTTTCCTGCCAGACAGAGGCAGCGATTTCTAAATTCCCAGGTAACCCGCAGCCCCCCCCCCCCCCCCTCTCCACTTTCTCCGCATTAATACGCCGAAGTTTTGCGTTTCGGCAACGACATTTGGAAATATGCCCATTAACTTGTACAGACAGTATGTACTGTAATGAAATAACATCCATATTTTATAAAGGGGAACTGATATTTTTATCACTCATCCCATTATCCTTTTGATTTCAAATTAATTTTACGTCCTGTCAAATAACCGTGTCGTTGCCATGGAAACCGTCCAACTCTCCGCTGTGTACTCGCTGCCTCTGCCGAAAACCTCTGAATATTCACAACATGAAAGAATTGGATTACTATACATTGCATTTCAGATTCCTTCAGTCTCGAGATTCCCCACCGGACTGGGGAGATTCAGTATTTCAAAATTAAAAGTACATATGCTACGGCGCTTCCTGTCTGCTTGACCCTCCAGGAAATCACAGCGATGGCAAGCCTCATATTGCTGCGTGTAATTAAACACAAAAGACAGGGGGGGGGGGGAGGGCTGCAGCTAAAGCATCCCGCCACCAGGTCTGTCTGAGCACAGGAATATGACTCACTCTTCATGTATTATAAATGACACACACTTTTTTTGGTTGCTGAACAGACATTACTGTTTGCAAGTGCAAGTCGATAAGTTTATCAAAGTTTTACAGTTGAAAGGTACACTCCAGTTTAACCTGAAGCGAAACAAAACAAAACTTATGATGTCAGGGCCCATATGCAATTCACTCTTTCTCCTAGGTGATACTTTTTCATCTACTCTTTAACCAGTTCTGGACCACAGGCTTACATCCCAATAGTGACCAGGCTATATTTTACTATTTAGTGCTTTGCAGCTTTAATAGCTCGCTGCAGAGCCATTTAACGTAGCACTTAAATGAACCCTGCCACCTTTTCTGCCCACCAACAGAGCTTGCTGTTGGTGGGCTCTGATAGCCGCTGCAGGCTTATTTTTTTTTAATTAAAGGGGTTCTGTGGAGTCCTGCAATAAACAAAAACAGACATTTACCTGGGGCTTCTTTCAGTCCCCTGTAGCTGTTCTGTCTCTCACCGTCCTCCTCCGATCACCCGTTTCACACTGCCGGTACCAGTCAAATATTCGCCTAACAAGACGAACAATGCGCGCTCCCGCTCGCATCTCTGAGAGCTTACTGCACAGGCGCAGTACGAGGTTTTTTTGTACTGCGCCTACGCAGTAATCTCTCGGAGAAGCGAGCGGGAGCACGCAGCCACGGCCGCCCAGACGCAGCCACGTGACACGCGTAATTAGACTGGGCCCAGTGGCGGGGAAGGAGTGATGGGAGGAGGACAGCGCGGGACATGACAGCTACAGGGGGCTGATAGAAGCCCCAGGTAAGTGTCTGTTTTTGTTTATTGCAGGACTCAACAGAACTTCTTTAATTTAATAGTTTTTTTTTTTTTTTATAAATGTGTGTATTTTTTATTTATTTTTCTTACTCTAGTACAGTACTGTACAATGTAAATAGGCGATCGCCATTGGCAGACAGTTGACGGAGCGGAGCTCTGTCACTCAAGCGGGGATGAGCGCGCGTTATCCCCTGTAAAATCCTGCCCCAGGACTTGAAGCCTTTCGGCGTTATGCAGTCCTGGGGCTGCCACATTCCCGACGCCTATTGACGTTATGCAGTCGAGAAGGGGTTAAAGGATTTCTGAGGCGAAGTTAAAAATCAATTTTTTACTCACTTGGGGCTTCTTTCAGCCTCTCACAGCCATCTCAGTCCCTCGCCAGAGCTCCGGTTGTCCTCGGTGTCCCCGCAGGCCAACCACAATGATGGTGACCCGCAGCCGGGGTCAGCTCTTCTGATCCTGCATGGGCACTCGTGCCCATGTGCTCACATCATCTGGCGGATACTGCGCCTTCACACAACTACTGCGCAGGTGCAGAATGCACCAGATGACGAGGATGCACGGGCACTCGTGGCGCAGAAGAGCCGACCCCGCCAGCGGGTCGCCATCATTGCGGGCAGCCAGTGGGGACACCGAGGACTACCCGAGCTGTGGCGAGGGACTGAGGCGGCTGCGAGGGGCTGGAAGGAGCCCCTGGTGAGCAAAAAATAGGTATTTAACTTCGCCTCGGAAGTCCTTTACAATAACTTTTCAGCATTTTGCAATTTAAAAAGCACCTGAAAGTAGTAGGAAAAAAACTATCACAGTTATTCCGCTAACTCAGGGAGCCTCCCTGAGTTAGCGGTCTAGAGACTGTTGGCACTTTTATTGGCCTGAGGAAGCGGGCTCAGACCCAGGAAACGCGTTGCCTGTGCTTTGTTAGCATCACATCCGGGCGGCAGAAATGGTTAAAGCCTATGGGGCATTTCATACCTGCCGCAGTGTGAGCAATCTGCCGGAAGTTACAAATTTGACACATGGGCAACAGCGCGTTGTCAGGCAACATACACGGTGACCAGAAGTCATGTAAGTCTGTGGTGACGCAGGTTTTCTTAGAATTTTCGCTGTTCGGGGTTGCGCCGCGTATTTTTTCAATACACTCTCACGCAATTCATATTTTGGCCACAGGGAGTGAGCGCCAGAGAGCCTCCCTTCCTGCTTGGCCTGCAGCCAGAAGAGAAATTACCGGTGTAATCCCCGGAGGTTGTTTTTAGTGTTGCGGTGCAATCGTCGGTTTCCAGTGTGAAAATGGTCTCAACGTTTCTGACATACCTTTATTTACTCCAGCAAATCTTACTGTTCTAGCGACACACTGAAAAGTTTACAGGTTCTGCTCCTGAAGCCGCCATACAAGACTGAAACGAGCCTGAAATCTATAAATGGCGTGTATTGTACTTCCCTTCCTCCTGCAGCTATTACAGTCGCAGTCCCTGTCATCGGTGACTGCTGCTCAGCTATAATCCAGACTAATATTTTATTTCCCTTTACTTCTGTCCCTAAATAGGCAGCCAGGAACGCCTGAAAATAAAAGAAGTGCGCAGACTCCTCTGGCGGAACTCACTGCAGCGCTGCAAAGCGCATATTTTATTTGGTTTTTCTTTTAACGACTCCTTCGAATGGCCATGTACATTTTCTTCCAAAAAAACATGACTTTCCATTATAGGAGCAACCTGTTGTTTTTGGCCGCAGACTTTTTTTAAAAAATGAGAACTGCTGTTCCTTTTTAACGACAGTTACCTCTTTCCCGCTTTTCTTATGGAGCAAGTGGTCAGCGATAGATTGCGGGAATATCTCACTGCGATAGGAGCAGTGGGGAGTTGTCATCGTGAGTGTTGCGGTAACACCGCTATCTCTGCCCCGAGATGCCTGAAAATGGATAACAAAGGCTGCCGAGAGTACAAAGGCAATCAAGTAAAACCATTACGGTCTGCAAGAGTGGAGCTTTTATGGCCTCACAGTACAGTAGGGGATCCATTTGGAAACCTTCTATGAACTTTCAGTGCGGAAATTGCAGTAACTCCCAATAACCTCCTA
Source organism: Hyperolius riggenbachi (assembly GCF_040937935.1). Lineage (NCBI taxonomy): Eukaryota > Metazoa > Chordata > Amphibia > Anura > Hyperoliidae > Hyperolius > Hyperolius riggenbachi. The sequence goes on along the minus strand of NC_090655.1, from coordinate 14,223,928 downwards.
ACTAGCGCTCTCCCAATAAGGGATGCATTCCGTTTTTTTCTCAAAAGCTGATAAGTGGCCGCGGCTTCAATCCTACAAAAGAAATCAATTTTTTTTGTGCACGTTATGTTTTTTTCTTTTGGGTTTTTCTTTCCGCCTTTCTTTTCTTCTGCTGGTTAAATTGATTCTCCAAGTCTGCAGATTTGGTGACAAGCATTTTTCTGCATCTGGCTGTGTGTGCCCTTAAAGTGAACCCAATGTGAAAATAAACTCATGAGATAAACAATTATATTTATCCTCCTACTCCTAAAAATGACTTTTTTTTACAGTATCTTAGGTTTTTTTTATACTGTATTTACAGTAAACATTTACAAAGTAGGTTGGATGTTTTACTGTCTCTAATCAATGGCAGCCTATTAAGTGTCCCAGAGCAGGGGCGTAACAATAGCCCCTGCAAGGTATGCAGCTGCAGGGGGGCCCTTAGGGAAAGACGCCTGAGGGGGGGGGGGCCCTCTGGGTCCCTCCAGGTCCATGTTAAGGGGCAGGAGGGGGGAGCAGCAGGCACAAAAAGCAGGAGGGAGGGGGTCCGACTCTCCAGGTCCATGATAAGGGGCAGGAGGGCGTGCAGTGCAGAAAGGGGGAGCAGCAGGGAGGGGGGTCCGACTCCCACCCTTCCTTACCTCAGGTTACCATCAGCGCTCCCCCCTCCAGCAGCAACAGCAGGGGGGCCCCACCCAAAGTTTTACAGGGAGGCCCTGTGATTTCTAGTTACGCCCTTGTCCCAGAGTTAGAAAAAGGTCAATAAGTCATGTATTTTATTTCTCCCTGCCCTCAAACGTTGTATTCTGCCAGGAAAACATTTATGGCTGTAATTTGCATATCAGTAATGTTACAATATTCCCGACAAGTCTCCAACAAGACAGTAGCTGTCACTTCCATGCCTAGAAATTAACTCTTTCAGGCAGCAAAATAAAACAAGTAAAACAGCCTGGTTATTAATATGTTTTGCACTCTACATACACGTTTATCTCATCATGTCTCATATCGCCTCGAGTACACTTTAACATGACATTCTGGGTCAGCACAAACATCTAGAAATACAGTTACTTATACTTACTGGGCATCTGTCTATGCCTCTTGTCTGCTTTATATTGGCAAAAATGCATGCGTATGCCAGAGCCTGAAATATAATGCTTTCTAATAATGCAGCAAGAATCGGCACACTCACCTGCTCACCAGTAATTAATTAGATTTCAAAAACTCCGCCACCTCCATCTGCAAGACAGCCATGGCCATTTTCCCCAAAGTCTTCCAAAGCTCTGCAGGGGCGACTTTCTGGGGAGGCCACAAAGGTCCTAGTCTTGGGTGGCTGCAGCCCAAGAGTGCACCTGAACATGAAAGAGGAGTTTCTGACATAAATGAATTATGGGTGAGCGGGTTGTTTACCCTACCACCCGATGATCCTTGCAGCAGTAATAGAATGCCTTACATTACATGCTCTGTGATTTTCATTCTTGTTCCTCTATAAGGGGTGAAACGTATCAGTGGTAGAAAGAGAGTGATAGTATTGTTAAAGTGATCTATTAATCAGTTACAGAAAATCAAAATGTAAATATCTGAAGCACTGAGAAGTGGTATAGAAAAAAGTAATGGGACAAAATGTATAGCCTCCAGAATACCGACAACCGCTAAGAATTGGCATATTAGGGGGGGCGTGTGATGGTGCAGGACAGAAATGTACCTAATTCTTTACTTACTTCACTATTCTCTTGGTTGGAATCAATGGACAGGTGTCTTCTTTGTCAACCAAAGTAACTATGTAACCAACTATGAAGTTAGTGGTTTACATTTACCACTGTATTCCAACCCAAGAATTGAAGTCAAACGCCCTTATTGCTGAGGAGAATTCATAGTTGGTGGTAAATGTAAACATATATATATATATATATATATATATATATATATATATATATATATATATATATATATTAAAAAAAAATAATAAATATATATATATATATATATATATATATATATATTTTATTTTTTTTTTTTTTTTTAATAACATAAAACTAGTGTATGGATAGTGTTGTACATTTGTAACAATTTTCAAATTAAAGTGAAATTTTGCTTTAAAGAGAACCCGAGGTTGGTTTGAAAAATCCTGTTAGACCACAGAGGCACATTCTGCATACAATGCCCAGCCTCCCCCCTGCACTCTGCTGTCCCCCGTAAAAAAAAACAAAAAAAAACGCCAGGCTAGCGACACGCAGATTGTCGCTAGCTGGCTGTTTACCTGAAGGCTGTCTGTCACCGCTGCTCCTCCGCCTCCTGTATAGCATGGCTCCCCACCTGTGTCACTTCCCTTTCGCCTCCGTAAGCTTCCTACAAACGGCGGGAAGCCGCGCTATAGAGGAGGCGGGGGAACCGTGACAGACAGCCTTCAGGTAAACAGCCATCTAGTGACAATCTGCGTGTCGCTAGCCTGGCGTTTTTATTTGTTATGGGGGAGAGCAGAGCCCGGGGGGAGCCTGGAGACACACTGTACGGACACAGAGGCTGGGCACTGTATGCAGAATGTGCCTCTGTGTCCTAATAGGATTCTTCAAACCCACCTCCGGTTCTCTTTAACATTTGAAGTTGCATGAAAAGGTAATGCAACTAGAGTCACTCCCACTCACCGTAACGTCCTGAACTCAGTACCCAATGCTTCAGTGCTGGTCGTAATGGAAAAATCTATGCTTACGGATCATTACGCGTAATTTTACGCTATTACGCATTACGCAATTACAGTTACGGCGTAGGAAATTATCTACGGTTCATCACTGTAATTACGCGTTAACTTACGCAGTTACGCGTAAGGATACCGTAATGTAGGCGCTTACACTACGATGTTACGGGTAGTGCCGTAATACCCATTAATGCGTATTTTTTTACCCGTACGGACGATGTGTACGCAATAGCCGTCAATGTGACAGCTATTGCGTACACATCATTCGTATGCGTAAAAACGTACGCTTATATACTGAAGGGCGGGAGAAGATACTATTGGTTGCTTAGGATGTTGACTGATTGACTACTCTTAGAAAATGGGAGTTTTTACGTTAGTAATTACGTGTAAAATTACGTGTAAGTCTTCGTAAAATTACGCATACCTAGCAATTACGGTAGACAGCGTAATTACGATACCACTTAACTGCTTACGCGTAAATAATTACGCGTAAGACCGTAAGTTACGCGTAGCGCTTCCGCGTAAATTTACATTGAATTACGATGCGTAATTACGCTCATGCGTAATTTCAGCCCACCACTGCAATGCTTAGATTACACCAAACCTAGGCTTACACATAACCCGATGAGTAAGCCCTACTTGCAGTGACGCAGGCTGGCGCTTGTTAGCTTGTTTTGTATTTACATCATTTATTAAGCCTCTTAGTCATCAGCACTTGGTGTGTGGAACGTTTCCATCATAGTCCATTTCTTCATGTATTAGATCTTCTACCTGTATTTTTATGCTGCACTGATTGCGTCAGGAAGAACCCCGGACATGCGCTCATCAGAGAATTACAGCGGACCATCAGTGCAGAGTACATCTCGCCAGAGAGCCAAACTCATTCCATGTTTTCAAAAGCAGGAAACGCGTGAGCGTGGGCTCTGTGCAGGACATAAATAAAAGATGTGTAACGTGGGAGATGGGATCGCTGCAAACTTCAAAAGCTGCGTCTTTAGCAAGGAAGCAAAGTTTGTTTTTATTCAAACCTCTCTTTTAGGTTAGTAGCTTAAAAATAAATAAATGAATAAACAAATTAGATTTTGCAGCTGGGGCTATCAGTGAGCAGAAGGAAGGCACTACGGTATTCAAGCTTTTAACGTGTGAATATGAGAGAGAATGGCGGACTTAGTCTAACGGCAACTTATTATTTTAGTTTCATAAACTTGATACTCAGTATTACACTATGACTTGGAACCACTTTTAAATCTGTGTCTTTAAAGAGAGCCCACACTCTGGGATTTGAATAATAGAAAGCACTGCTAAATTAAAGGTAATCTTTTCTACATAAGGCGTACATGTAAACAGTACCCCTGGAACTTTTTACAGGGGGCCGGAGGTAGCTAATAAAATATCTGTATAATTACCGATATTCTACTAGTTAATTCCGTTATCTAAAATAAAATATTGTTATCTATACCTATATTTTACAATGAACTAATTCCTGCAGGGCGATTGTTTTGCGGTTTTTGGTTTTTGACCCTGCATATTTAGGCATGCGAAAGCAAATGCATATTTGCATGAGCAATGTCTCGTGATTAGCCAATAGGCCAAATTTGCAAAGCCAGATTTGTCAGGTTCACTTGGTTGATGCACCCATTCCTCTCTGGTGTAATTAGCATTGCATTTTCTTTCCTTTGGAGGCAAGTGGTGAGTGGCTTGTTTTAGGAGGTGAGAGCCCTGGAGCAGGCTGTTTGCGCCTGTCCTCCCCTTATGTGTTGCGCCCAGGTCATGCGCATGTAGCAGAACGCAATGGACGTTAAGGTAAGTGCCTGTTTTTAATCTTGGGAGGTGTGTGCGGGCGGCTCTTCCCGGCGCTGGCCACGCTGGGGAGATCGCCTGCACCCCCCTGCTTCCCCCTCCGGGGTGCCGCTGTGTGGGTTCCAGGCGGTGAGAGAGCCTGGGACCCCCGCGGCCCCTCGGTTGTATGGGGGCAATGGGAAGCCTCCTCGTGGCGCCCCTGGATAGTGCTATGTAGCATGAACTAATTCCCGCAGGGCGATTGTTTTGCGGTTTTGGTTTTTGACCCTGCATATTTAGGCATGCGAAAGCAAATGCATATTTGCATGAGCAATGTCTCGTGATTAGCCAATAGGCCAAATTTGCAAAGCCAGATTTGTCAGGTTCACTTGGTTGATGCACACATTTTCTCTCTGTTGTAATTAGAACTATATTTTACTATGCCCTAACCTAACCTTACCCTAACTCTAGCCTTCCCTCTCAATGCCTAACACTAACTGATCCCCCCCCCCCCCCCCCCTGGCAATGCCTAATCCTAAAGCCCGCCTGGTGGTGCCTAGCACTAAGGACCCCCTGGCGCTGCCTAACTATGAGGACTCCCCTAACACTGCCTAACCCTAGAACTCCCATGGTTGTGCCTAGCCTTAACCCCACACACACCAAACACTAAGGATGGGGGGTCCTTAGTGTTAGGTGTGTGGGGGGTTAAGGCTAGGCACCACCACAGGACACAATGAAAACAGAGAAATGCACTCTGTATGAATTTAGAGAGTCTAACCTGTCTAATCTTCCCTCATCTGTGACTAAGCGCAAGTTGTAATTTGATCCCTCAGCTGTATCAGCTGGCTGCCTCAGCAGAGAGCTAATTGGTAAACACAGGATGTTAACAATATGTCCATGAAAGCAGGAAGTAAACCCTGCAAGATTTGTGTCAACTGTAATTAAAAATGTTTTTTCTGTAAAGGTTATTATGCTGTAGCTTATCTTTTAGGGCAGAGAGGAAGTTCTGAGTTCAGGTCCACTTTAAAGAGGAACTTCAGCCTAAACAAACATACTGTCATTAAGTTACATTAGTTATGTTAATTAAAATAGATAGGTAATATAATCTCTTACCCACCCTGTTTTAAAAGAACAGGCAAATGTTTGATTTCATGATGGCAGACATCTTTTTGGTTGAAAGGAGGTGACAGGGAGCAAGAGACACAGTTCCAACTGTCCTGTGTCCTAATCACCCCTCCCAGTTGCTGGGCAACGTGAATAACAACATAGGAAATCCCATCATGCTTTGCACAGCATCAGGGAAAAAAAGCCCGGGCAGTTTTCTTTGATGGGGCGGAGCTTAGCTAAAAATGCAGCTAAAAATGAGGCTTTGGTAAGAAAAACAAAGTTCTGATGCTGTGAAACTGTTAAAGAAACACCAAGCCTTTTCAGTGCTGCTGAGTAGATTTTTAGTCCGGAAGTTCACTTTAAGGATGAAGGGCGAACGTGAACATTGCCTGAAGTCAGGGCCGGTTGTAGACTTTTTACCGACTTAGGCAAACTTATGAAAAAGCTGTTTCCCCCCCCAGCCGTGGGTTTGGGGGGCCGCCGAGCTCCTCCCCGCTGCTGTGCCCAATATCCCCTTCCTGCCCACTACCCCCAGCTCGGCGCCCCCCCACACCCACACCCAGGCGGGTGCTGCCCCCTGGACTTTGCCGCCTGAGGAACCCGCCTCACCCCGTCTCATGGGCGAACCATAAATGGTGTACAGCGAATTTTGCTTCAAATTGTCTGCCGAGGTGAACCACAGGCCATCACTAGTAGCCACCCTAACAGTATTGGCAGTAGGGATGGTCATTGAGATGCAACTGATTTTGAGTTGATACCGCATTATGCAAATTTTGTATGCAAATTTATGCAGCTTGAAAATGAACCAATCAAATCCTGCCGAAGAAAAATGTGATCGGTCCATTTTCAATCTGCATATAAAATTAGCATAATCATGCATCAACTCAAAATTATTTGCATCTCATTTACCATCCCCAATTGGCAGTAAGCTAGTATTTTACAGCACTACAAATTCAGTTTAAAGAGAAACCGTAAGCAAGCATTGAACTTCATCCCAATCAGTAGCTGATACCCCCTTTCCCATGAGAAATCTATTCCTTTTCTCACACAGATCATCAGGGGGTGCTGTTTGGCTGATATTGTGGTGAAACCCCTCCCACAGTGTGATGTCAGGACCATGGTGCTGACATCACACTGTGGGAGCCTTGTTGAATTATGGGAAATAACAGCCAAAAAAGCAAGCAGCAGCTACTTCCACTGACATCATCTGCCAGCAGTAAATATGTCACCAAGTGATGAACATCAGAATGTAAATGCGTACGAGTGAAATCGCCGCCCGGAGACTTGGGCGCAGGATACAGCCGATATACAGCTTAGCCTGCTCCAGCACAAGTCCCGACGGCATTTATTACTCTTCCTACTCCAAGTCCACGTGGATGGTGGGGAAATGATGTCATTTGGCTTCCAGCTATTGCTGGCGGCTGAATTACAGTGTTTTACTAATAACTTCAGCTCCGTCTTCTGACGGCGCCAAAGTTACTCACTGTGCGCCACAATAACAGGAATTCATATTACGGTCTATAGTGGTGCTGGCTGCGTCCAAATCTCCGCACTGGATTTAATGTGATCGATGTAAATCAGGGAGAGGAGAGATTTTACGATGGGCAAACACTGAGTGACTAAATCATTTATACATAACTATTGTAAAAATTAAGCACTTTAGTTCATTATGTTATTTTCACTGGAGTTCCTCTTTAAGCTTGTTTACCTTTGTAGCTTGGCTGCTATTTTTTCCCTGGGAGATATTCCATAACAGAGGAATGTTTGCAGATACCATTAGGATCTTTGTGTGTGAATCGGCAAAGCTATGATTTCCCGGTGTATTTAGTGTGTCAGGCCTCTGTAATGCGGCAGAATACCATATTTAAGGAAGATTTACATCGCTTATTGCAGAACGGATGGCAATGCTCAGAGGAGCTGGGAGCGCAATCTTTCCAGCGTAATTATAGGTGCGCGAAGCCATGATGATGAGAAAATCAATAACATTGAGTGAAACCAAAATGACTCGCTGTTATGATATACCATTTCCGATATAAACAAAATTATGCAATATAAATATATATATATATAGAGAGAGTATAAAGTTGCTTTCTCATTGAATTTCCTCCTGTAAAGCCAATACTGCAAATGTAATAAAATGTGCTTTTCTAATTATAGGTATGATAAAGCAGTAGGCATAGAAACATCAATTTAACGAATGTATACCTTGCAGTGCAGCATTCTTATATAGTGCGAGTGCTTAAACCGTTAAATATATATAGGAGAATGCAGTACATTATTTAGGAAACCCACTTTTATGATAAATACAGGGATGGTCGTAGTCAGCCAACTTCGCTACGCTGGAACTACGCGTAGTTTTCCGCGATTACGCTTTGCAAACTACGGCTACGAAATCATAAACTTCGGTACGTTTGCATTTCGTAGACTACGCGTTGAAATACGGAAGCTTCGCGTAGTGCGCAGCGTAGTTGATGCGGACGCTTATGCCCTTCTGCGGAAAAATGTCCGCAATAATCCGCTAACTATGCGCATGGGTGAACTAATGTATGTGTACATTTCACCTTCCAATGCGGAATTGTATACGTATAGAAGGGCAATAGTATTTCTGCGCATGCGTAAAGATCCGTATAGATGCAGTTACCGCACGCGTAGTTGACTTCGCAATACATATGTCAACTACGCGTAGCGGGCGAAGCTTCGCATAGCGGGACTACGACTACGTGGAAATACGTATGCAAAGTTTTTAAACTTCGTCTATGAACTACGATGCGTAGATTCGCGCTAGCGTAGTTTACGAGCAACCCTGGAAATATCCTGGTTTTAGTATCGGAAACACTTCCTATAGCTACAGACTATATTGCTGCATATTGGTATCTAGCCCCGTTTTCCCACTGAGGCTAAAGGTGCCCACTAATGATCCAACCTTTTTCATCCAATCTTACCATTTCTATGTAATATAAGGGCACTGCCTAAATTATCCATTCAGTATATTCACTCAGTTTACCCTTCTACTACATAGATTTGGTAAGATTGGATGAAAAAGATTGGATCATTAGTGGCCACCTTTAGCTTAGGCTGTTTATCATGCGGAATTCTCTCCCTCAGAGCATTCTGGGAGATCAGAGATCTTTTCTACTGGCATTAGAACTCTCAGTAAACAAACATTCCTGCTGAGATCACCTGCCAGTACAAAAGATGTTGGTGTCTGTGATAAATTTCAGAAATTAAATCAGGGAGAAGAAAGATTTTACAATGTGAAAACACTGACTAAATAATTTATAAATTAATATTGTAAAAAAAAAAATCACTGACTAAATAATTTATACATTTTTATTCATTATGTTATCTTGACTGCAGTTCCTTTAAAAAGTGAACACGAGGTAAAAATAAACTGATGAGATAAACAATTCAATTTATCCTCCTACTCCTAAAAATGACTTTTTTTTTTTTTTTTAGTATCCCAGGGTTTTCTTTTATATTTAAACTTTTACAAAGTATGTTAAATGTTTACTTTCCCAAATCATTGGCAGCCTATTAAGTTTCCCAGAGTTAGAGAAAAGGTCAGTAGTTTATGTATTTTATCTCTCCTTGCTCTCAGAAGTTGTATTTTGCCAGAAAAAACGTTCGTGGCTCTAATTTGCGTATTAGTGATGTGTACTGTACAGGGATGAGCCTGGGGTGCCTGGCACCTGGGTGCAAGATTTTCTCTGGCGCCTATGGGAGTGGTTAAATTAACCGCGCCCAACCACATAACCACACCCATGTCCTGCCTAATCACACCCATGTCCCTCGTTTAGGTAGTGAGTGACAGGGACCCCCGTTTAGGTAGTGAGTGACAGGGACCCCCGTTTAGGCAGTGAGAGACAGGGACCCCAGTTTATGTAGTGAGTGACAGGGACCCCAGTTTAGGTAGTGAGTGACTGGGACCCCCTTTAAGTAGTGAGTGACAGGGACCCCCTTTAGGTAGTGAGTGACAGGGACCCCTTTAAGTAGTAAGTGACAGGGACCCCCTTTATGTAGTGAGTGACAGGGACCCCGTTTAGGTAGTGAGTGACAGGGACCCCCTTTAGCTAGTGAGTGACAGGGATCCCGCCGGTTTAGGCAGTGAGTGACAGGGACCCCATTTAGGTAGTGAGTGACGGAGCCCCGTTTAGCTAATGAGTGACAGGGAGCTCTGTTTAGCTAGTGAGTGACAGGGAGCCCTGTTTAGCTAGTGAGTGACAGGGACTCCGTTTAGGTAGTGAGTGACAGGAACCCCATTTAGCTAGTGAGTGACAGGGAGCCCAGTTTAGCTAGTGAGTGACAGGGAGCCCAGTTTAGCTAGTGAGTGACAGGGAGCACCGTTTAGCTAGTGAGTAATAGGGAGCCCCGTTTAGCTAGTGAGTGACAGGGACCCCCGTTTAGCTAGTGAGTGACAGGGACCCCGTTTAGGTAGTGAGTGACAGGAGCCCCCCCTCTAACCGCTGCCGCTCCCCCCTCACCTCGCAGCCAGCAGACCTCAGGATCAGCGGGTGACTCGACCAGTAAGAGCGGGCGCCGGACGCACCTGCTCTATATGGGGAAGTGATATCACTTCCGCATATCACTGCGGTGTGCTAGGTCCTAGCGCCCGCACTGTTGGTCACCACCTGATTGAGGTCTGACGTGCTAGAGGGAGAGGGGAGCGGCGGCTAGAGTGGGGGAGCTGCGGCGCCTCTCAGAGACAGGCGCCTGGGTGCAATGCACCCGCAGCACCCGCCCAGGCACGGCCCTGGTACTGTATTCCCAACAAGGTAGTGATGGTCAAGTAGATGCAAATAACTTTGAGTTGGTGCAAATGTATGCAAATATTTATGTAAATGTATGCAGCTTGAAAATTAACCAACCAAATTTTACCTCAGCAGGATTTGAGTGGTTTATTTTCAAGCTGCATAAAATGTGCATAGATTTGCATCAACTCTAATTAAGTTGCATCTACTTGACCACCACTACAACAAGGTACCGACATGGAAGCTGTCACTTCTATGCCTAGAAATTAACCTCCAGCCTCTGTTTAGTCTCCTCTCCTCACAAGATGGGGAACAACTGTGTTTGAAGATGTGCAGGACCTGGGGAGGCGTGGCCACATGACTTTGCATCACCATTCATAGAGCCTGGAGGGGGAGGAGATGCTCCTCTCCCCTTCAGCCATGCCTCTCCCCTTCAGCCGCACCTCTCCCATCGTATTCTGACAGCCGCGGCTGCTAAGTAGCACATTTTGATAGCCGCTGTGACAGCAACATTTTGACAGCCGCGATCATGCAGAAGCTAAATTTGACAGGACGTGCCCAAGCTCCTGCGATCTACTCAGAAGGCAGTCACGATCTACTGGTAGATTGCGATCGACCTATTGGGCAACCTGGGTCAAGAGGCTTTTCTCTGCTGAGATAAATATCTAGTTCTCACATCCGCACAGTGGCGTAGCAATAGAGGGTACAGAGGTTGCGACCGCTGCGACTGGTCCATGGAGGAGATGGCGGAGGAGGAGCACTCCTTAGCTAAATAATTACACTCACCCCAACCCCTAACCCCCCCCCCCCCCATTGGCACACTCTATCATGAACTTTCTTTATAGGGAGCTTTGTGTATATATATATTTCAGGTGCGCAGTTCCCTTTAAGTTCATCACTTTGAATAAATCACCCCCAGTGCTTCTCCTGCGATGACGCTAAATACACAATTTTAGCAGCAAAATTCTTTCTGAATGTTGGATACAAACAGAATACTGTCAGGGTCATTAATTCCTTGTCCCTGCTTCCCTTTTGAAAACATGGCTGTGTGATTTGGGACAGAGCCACAGGGCAGTACAAAACAATAGTTCTCTGTGGATAGGCAGACCTCTGTGCACATGGGACTCGTGCGAGGCTGACCCGGGAAGTGTCAGAGTAAAGCAAAGTATACTGTTCTTTTCTCTGCCTTGTCATACAATTCCCATGTGCACAACAAATCCATCTATACATAGAGAACCATTGTTTTGCCTCTTGTTCTATTTCGCCCTGCGGTCTCCCATTTCGTCCTGGCCTTTTTCAATGTGTTACAGGGCAAAGAATAACTAGGTGACTGCAGCATAGTGTTATCCAACCAAAAAAACACAAAAGATTAAAGTGTAAATCCTAAAGTCTAGTTTAGCTTTAAAAAGCGGCATGAAGCTCTGCATTTCCTTTTTGTTCTAAAAGATTATTTACAGCACAAAATCTACTACCACGGAAAAAAAATTGCAGCAGAACAGCATTCAAGCAGCTAAACACAGCATTTTGTCCTTCAGTGGAAAGCTCCTTGCTTCAGTGGAAAGCTTCTGGCTGCATCTAAAAGTGATAACATTATTTATTGTTTACATTCCTTTGTCAGATACATGTAGCAGACATGAAAAAAAGTGCTGATGAAAGTGAGGCTTCTCTGATTCTAGTATGCATGCAGCTGAGCAGTGTGATCACTAGATAGATTTAATATATAAATACAGCAGCTATGCAATAAAATGCAATGGCAGCTTTCAGAGCAGATAAACTGTACTTTGGGAATGTGTAATTTGTAGACAGACAATCTAACTTGTGCACAAAACCAAATATAATAACTGTATGGGTAATATAAAATAGGAGAACACTTTTTTTTATTGAATGTTATGACAAAGTTTTAACCCACTTTAATGGAGTTAACCCTCCTGGCGGTTAATTGTTTTTGCCAAATAGGCAAAAATCCTTTTTTTTTTATTTTTTTTTTTGTTTCATGTAAAGCTACCAGAGTGGTAGCTACATGAAACACCACTAGAAGGCGCATGTGTCCCTCTAGTGCGATCGTCGCCGGCATCTATAGCAAACAGGGGAACGCGTATATAATGCGCTCCCCTGTTTGGCTTCTCCTGTCGCCATGGCGACGATCGGAATGACGTCATGGACGTCAGCCGCAGTCCTGACGTCAGATGTCTCCGATCCAGCCCATAGCGCTGCCCGGAACTCATTGGTCCGGGCAGCGCAGGGCTCTGGCGGGGGGGGGCCCTCTTGCGCCGCTGCGTGCGGGCGATCGCCGCAGAGCGGCGGCGATCAAGCTGTGCGCGCGGCTAGCAAAGTGCTAGCTGCGCGTACAGCATTTTAAATGAAGAAAATGGCCCCACCAGGGGCTGAGATATCTTCCTGCGCGGCATAGCCCGAGCTCAGCTCGGGCTTACCGCCAGGAAGGTTAATACATATTAAGGTGGCCACACAAACATTTCTGTTCAACCTTACCGTAATTTGATGAAAATTAGTGGATTTTAATTTGACCAAGCACTGGCGTAACAATAAGGCCTGCAGCCCCTGCCTGGTTCCGCTCAGGGACATTTTGGGGGGCTGGAGGGGTCACAGCATGAGGGGAAAGCCATGCTGCACTTCGGCGGGGAGGGGGGACAGCCCCCCCTCTCTCACCTCGGGCTCTCCCTTCTGCACTCTCCTCCAGCGTTGAATAGTTTGTGTATGCAGGCGGCGGGCAGCGGCAGATACATACCTTCCGTTTGCTCCAGCGTGGACGTTCCTTTCTCTCTAGCCTCTGACGCTACTTCCTGTATAAACATGAAGTCGCGTTAGACACTAGAGAGAGAAACGTCCACGTGCACGGAAGGTATGCGCTTTGAGTCCCACGGGAGAAAAGCGCTTTACAAATGTTATTTGTTGTTGTTGTTGTTGTTGTATGTCTCTGTCGCTACCCGCCGCTGCACACACAATCGTATTGATGCTGGAGGGGAGTGCTCCAGCGTGGACGTTCCTCTCTCTCTAGTCTCTGACGCGACTTCCTGTATAAACAGGAAATCGCGTCAGACACTAGAGGGAAAAACGTCCACGCTGGAGTGCACAGAAGGTATGTATCTGACCGCCGCTGCACACACAATCGTATTGATGCTGGAGGTGAGCGCAGAGGGGAGAGCCCGAGGTGAGGCAGGGGACCGTCCCCCCTCCCCGCCGAAGTGCAGCATGGCTTTCCCCTCATGCTGCCAGCCCCCAAAACGGCCCCGAGCGGGCCCCAGGGGGGGGGGGGGGCGCTCAGAATTTCTTCAGGGGGGGCCTGGTGGGACCTAGTTACGCCCCTGTGACCAAGATAATTTGATCTATTTTCCCATATTTTTTTTTATATTTTGAGATTGGCTGTGTTGGAAAAGTCAGACCAACTTTACCAAGAATTGCAGGGTGTGTGTTTGATGGTCAAATTGTATCCAACCTGTATAAATTATATATAACAGTTCAGTACATACCACACTTTATTTATTGTTTGTTTATTAAACACAAATGATAGAATTATGAAAGTGTGTGTGTATATGTACATTAAAAAAGTAGAATAATAAATAGTATGGTATATAATCTGATAATAAAAATGTATTGTTAGGTAGAAAATTAAATGTAACTGTATTTTACTTGGTTTATTTATTTGAATGAGTAATCAGAAATCAAAGTGTGTTAAATAAAGTGGCGTTCAGTGGTAGTTGCAAATATATGGACGGAGAACAACGTACCTTGCTACATACTCCTTTGTGGGATAAACCTAATCTTCCACATTTCACACAAATACCAGACCCACCGCTCTGGGCTCGTCCTAGGATTAAAGTGGACCCAAACCAAACATTTTTGTAATTCAAAATATTTAGTTGCACCGCTCTGACACATATAAAGATAAATAAACACTCCTCCAAGCCTATGAGCATTTCAGTGCATGCTTTTCACCCTTCTCTTTTCATAACTAGGGTTATACAGGTGGCAGCCATTACTTCTGAGCTTAGTAGGAGGTTTTAGATCACGGGTGTGTTTGTCATCAACTACCCTCCCTCCCACGGGCGTCATCTATGTGAAATCTCACACAAGCTGAGATCACCTCCCCTGTGACATCATCAGTAGCAGCCTGTGTTTTGTTTTTGTTTGTTATCTCCTCCACTAGTCTGCCGGATTCTGTCCCGGCAATATGAAAGGAAGGGAGGGGTTCCTCCAATAAATGTAAAATATTTTATATTTGTCATCATGCAGCTGAAAAAAGGCTGCTATTTATTATTATAATTTAGAAAATAGATTTTATTTCTGAAATCTTGTATTTTTAATTTGGGTCCACTTTAAGTCCTTGCAACATATAATTAAAGACAGGTCACTTCTATCCTTTAATGAATTCTCCCAAATAATTTTTTTTTCGATACTTATAGCTTCGACACAACTTTTATGCGCTATTTTCCAATTTTAGAGGCATGCGATATAGAAAAGACCCTCATGATGTAGAGACTGGATAAACCCCTGTCCCTAATACTGTATACTTTGCATTATTACAAAAAGGAAGTTATAGACTCCTCCGCTGCCAAGAAAAAGTGAACCAGGATATACCTGGCTTAGATGACACTGGATGGGAAGACATTTGAGAAAACTTTATTAAAACCCCTATTTCGGCTAGATTAATACAGATGACATTTTTACATAGGACCTACCTTACTCCTGAAAGAATGCATAAAATATGTAATGCGCACAGTGCACTTTGTCACAGATACCCTGCTATGACCGGAACATTTTTCCATATGTTCTGGAGTTGTGACAAATTGTAACCATTTTGGGACAAAATATTCAGCACCATTAATGACATTCTAGACTCTCATTTCATTTGCGCTCCCAAGATTGCAATGTTAGGCTTATTTCAAGTAACTCTAACAATACTGTATATGATCCGTATCTTATGTTACTCTGCCTGTAAGGAAATGGAAAGGTGATACTTTACCATCAGTCAGTACAATAAATAAAGCCCTCCCACTCTATCAAATGACCTAAAAAAATCGTAATTGCCCGCAACGATTTGACAAGAATTGGACACCCTGGTACAACAACATTAATACAGCAGGGTTCAACCCCGAATAACTACCGGTAGTGTTCGGATTTACTTAGACTTAAAGGAATACTATCGATTCACATATTTTTTTCAGTTGACACAGGAATTGTTTGGGAAGTGCTGCTAAGTACTGGTGTATACATTTTAGTAGCAACTTCTTTGTTTACTGTTAGCAAAATACTTTCAAACTTTACTGACGCCAAAACTGACGGCTGACTGAGCCACGAGGAGAGGGGAAATTCCCCTCACACTTGACCAGTTAACCCTGTGTGTAACTCTGTGTATGACAGAGAAGAGAGCTCCCAACAGTTGCAGCTGCTGTGTCCTGTGTTTCTGACTGATGTGTCTGAAGAGAGCAGAGGAAATGTAACTAATTGTCACAGCTTTTCATACTGTTTTTGCTTTCAGAGTTTGATATGGTTGATATTTGCTTTCTGTAGTTTGATATACAACTCTGGCTGTGCATTGAAGCAGACATCCCTTCTGCAATTGATTTGTCCCAATATGGCTAAATCCTACCCTCAATAAATTACAGCTTTTGCCTCTGATATTTAACATGAAAAGTAGGAAAATGTTTACACAGCTACTTACACATTGTCATTTTAGAACACTTGGGTATCGATAGTATTCCTTTAATTCATGAGTCCCATTATCTGCAGTGATGTCAGGTGGGTGGAGCCAGAGGCGGGCCAGAGAGCCATCTTCTTCTTTTCCTTTCTCTCTTTGTATCTAATTCTTCTATTCCTTTCAGACCTCTCCTTGCTCTCTGCAGTACTGGATCACCAACGCTATGTTATCCAGCACCAATACCCTGTACTTAGACATTGACCTTTTTCATGCACATCCATTGAGTGGTTGTGGTTAATTCTGCCATATTATACTTTATTATGATTATACACTGTGCAAAACGTAATTGTTACTGCAATGTGCTATTATGTACCATCTTCTCCCTGTTGGAGACCAGAGCTGTTTCTTTTACGAAATAAAAAAAAAAATGAAAAAAGATCAAAAGTTGTTTATTGATGTATTTGAAGCCAACAAGCTTTTTCGATAAATACAATCTTTTTTTTTTTTATTTATAAAATTGAAGCAATTCCAAACACGTGTGTGGTACCTCAAACAACTTTCTTAGAGCTTTCAATCAACTAAAAAATTGTATCAGTGACAGTTTCATTGAATTGAAAAAAAAATTGCATTTGAACTTGTGTGGCCACCTTTAGAACAGACGCCTTATGTCTATCCACTCACTTATATCGGCACTGCTATTGGTCTGAGGAAGCGGGCTTGTAACTGTGAAACGCGTTGCCTGTACACTAATACATTTCTCTGTCCCAAGAGATTGCCATTTTTGAGGTAAGCCACCTCAATTCTGCTTTTGAATTTTATTATTGGTTTTAACCTAGTTTTATACACATCTTTACCCCAATTGTCCCCAATCACCTATTCATTGATCGATTGATGTACTGATTGTTGCCATTCAGGCATCATCACAGTTATTTTCTGTTCATACATGATCAACTTGTCCTACTATTCAGATCCCACATCAGTTAGTGAGCTTAACCAGAAATTCATATCCTAATATCACAACAATTTTGTTTTGTTTCCTCTGTAGGTTTTTGAAGATGATCAATTTCCATCAGATTTTGAGGTAAGTTAAAATTAAGTGTTCTTTTACATTTTAAATTACCCTTTGTATTCAGCACAAATATATACATGTTGAAAAAATGGTCTTGCCTGAGTTACTGTAAGTTTATTTTCAGATGTAGTGTTTACACAGTGCTTCGATTTGTCTTAATCCTCGTACACACACTAGATAAAGCTCAACCGAGGCATTTGGCAACAATCACCTTTGCTGAAATCCAGCATGTGTACAGTGGCTCCCGTTGCCACCCAACTCCTTAGCGAGCGATTAGATTATTGATGGATCGCTTCGGCTGAGAGAATTGTTCCCCCCACTTACCCCGCCCACCACATGACATCACTCCCACACTGCCCCTCCGCCCCTGCATAGCAACACATCACTAGGCTAGCCCCGCATCTGCACAGCTCCAGCTGTACAATGTTGCCCGAGGGATCAGGTACTGTTCCCTGCCACGCGATGTGCCTTGTACATGAGGCTTTACTCAGTGATGTAGCTAAGGGCCCCAGTGCAAGCTTTACGTGACCCCCCCCCCCAGCACTTTATACATAACAATTCATATGGCCCACCAAAACCTGCCAGGACAACCACAGTATTAGTGGTGCAAGCAAGCTATGGGGAACAATATTCAAAACATCTATAGAAGTGATCATTACCAGCAGAGGACCAATCAGGAGCTAATACTGCCATTGAGGGAGGCCCCCTTCGGCCCAAGGGCCCAGGTGACTGAGGCCGCAACCTCTGCATCCCCTATTGCTGCTTCGCTGGCTTGACTGTCTTAGCTGAGCCTCTGTTTAGTACTGGGATCTGTTGTAGAGGATCTCAACACAATGGATCTGGTCTTCCACTCTCTAGAAGAGAGTTTTCATGTCCTGCTGTCTCCCAGGATCAAGCATGCTTCCACTTTTGTAAGGTCTTGTCCACCAGTGCAGCCTCACCGCGGTTCCCAATATTGTGCGGTTCAATACACCCTCATCCAATATAACTGAATGGGCCATATGTCCAGCAGATCAAGATGCTGCAGGCCAACTCTGCCCCCAACTGTCTAGTGTTTCTTCTAAAGGCTCCTGCAATGTTTTGGTAGAGTCTCTCACCTGTCCCAGGAGGTGCGCTGCTTTGTCAGCCCATTGTCGTTCTCCTCGCTGGCTGCATCTTCTCTGTGACCGCTACTTCTTGTGTGATTAGCACTCATGCAAAGGATGGAAGTGGAGTGCCCAAGACCAACCGTCCTTCAGTACCTCTCAGACAGCAGCACAGTAATCCACAAAAAGGGTATAAGAGCTTTTTTGTGGAGGTGCCAACCCTTTTTGAGGATTTCTTCTCTGTGACCTGCAGCATGTTATTACATAATAACATGCGCTGAGTCACACAGGACAGGAGAGGCGCCCCTGCAAGAATGAAGATGGCAAGTGCACAGAGCCGCGGTCTGTCAGAGGAGCATACGTGCATGCCAGGACAGGTGAGACACTCTGCCGAAAACATTGCAATAGTAAAGTTGGTAGGAGACAGGGGAGTGGAAGCTAGCTCAGGGGACTTTACAGCAACAAAAACAATAGGGCCCCCAGTGCTGCTTTGGGGGGAAGGGGGTGTTTCAGGTATGGGGGGTTAGGTCTGTCAGGGACGTTCCCAGGTTAACTTTGCTTGGGGGCTCGCTATAACTAGAAGAGGCCCTGCAGCTCACCAAAGTTTTTCCATGGGGTTTGGGCTCTGCTCTACATTATTGTGAACAGTAAGGGGCTTGTCACGTTTGCGATGGCATTTTCTGCATGGGATTTCCTGCATACATCATTTCAGTTTTTTTTTTTTTTTTTTTTGTATTTCTCAGCCAAATGTAACCACTTCACCACCAAGGCGTTTTTACCCTAATGGACCAGAGCAATTTTCACCTGTCAGCACTCCTACCTTTCATTCACCAATAACTTTATCACTACTTAACACACTTAAATGATCTATACCTTATTTTTCTCACCACAAATTAGGCTTTTTTGGGGTGATTTTTGTTTTCAGTAATTACTTTATTTCTATTATCAGGGAAAATATGAAAAGAAATATATACTTTTTCTCCAATTCCATCCCCTGCTGTTTTTAAAATAAACAGTGCTACTGTTTAATAAAGCCCCCACATTTTATTTGCCCATTTGTTCCAGTTATTACAATATTTAAATGATGTTCCTAGTACAATGTGTGGCGACAATATATTATTTTGAAATTTTTTTGTTTTGTGTTTTATTTTGTACTTGATCAACAAGTACATGCCCTTATTTGTAATAATATGCCCTCATAACATACATAGTAAAAAATCCCTAACATAACTTTTTAAGTCTTTTTTAAATGCTGTCGCTTGTTTTTTTTTTTTTTTTTTTTTTACAGTTTTTTTTTTATTGGTAGCTTTGAGGGGCAGGGGAAGGGGGAAGGAGTGTTTAATTCATTTTATTTTATTTATATAGTGTAAAATGTAGTGTAAAATGTGTTTTAATAAAACTAGATGTCCCCACACCGAGTTCAAGCACACAGGAAGTGTTGTTACAGGAAAGATCATTGGCTTCTCGTTGGAGCCATGAACTTTCCATTGCAGGTACTTTGATTCGCTCAGGGAACACATGTTCCTATTCACCAATTAAAGATATTTCTGTGTCGGCGGGTACGTGCACTTGTGCGTGGTGGTGGTGGTGGCAGCAGCAGGCAACGTTTTAAAATGTCCATTTTCCATTAACAGAGTCAAACTTGCCCTGGTCACTTCTACTGAACAGGAGAGGATGGAAATTTTCCCTGATAGGTCAAAGAGAGCAATAACAGCCCAAAAGGACTCCTAAACTCTTTCTACACCAACCAAAACTAAAATATGCTTTCTTTCCATGACTTTGGGCTTTTAAAAGATTTGCATTATCCTGCAAAATACTTTCCCCATTTTTTACCCCTTCCTTGTGGTTTAGTAACACATATGCAATTTATCACTTGCGGAATCATTATTCATAAGAGGAGAGGAAAAAACGCAAAGTGATCATGCCAGTATTAGGAAACTGGTGAACACCCGTTTTGAAATTAATTTAGAAGTAGGAATAAGCTCATTACGGCGCCCACATAATCACATTTTTAAAGTTTTCCATTTGCATAGTTTGAGTAATGAGGATTACTGGGAAAGCTAAATGCTTTCTGTAAACCGGAATCTATCTCTGCTGTGAAGACTTTGCTTCAAGGTCAGCTACTAATGCGTGTTTCACACAGCCCTAATGTCCGCCGCAAACTGACCATGAAAAGAACGCCGCTTCCACCCGTAAGCGCCTAAGCGGCATTTATCAAACATGGGAAATGAGCGAAATCCTTTTTGCTCATTAAAGAGACCCCCTGAACAGAGAAAATAAACAGAAACTGGACTTACCTGGGGCTTTCTCCAGCTCCCCGTAGTCTGCGCGGTCCCTCGGCGCCCTCTGAGACCCCTCCGTGTGCCTGCTGGAAGCTCCATTCAGTGGGCGACTTTGGGCCAGTCGTGCGCAACTGCATATGTGTGCCCTGTTCAGGCGCCGGCACAATCACATGCCCATTGTCGGGACTGGCCTGTGCATGTGCGGTTCTTGAAATACTGAACTTCGGCCAATGTCGTGCACTGAACTGAGCTGCCAGTGGGAGCACGGAGGGGACCCGGAGGATGCCGAGGGATCTTGCGGGCTACGGGGGGCTATAGGAGGCCCCAAGTAAGTCCAGATTCCGTTTATTTTCTCTGTTCAGGGTCCCTCTAAACTGTGAGAGACAGGGAGCGAAAATACATTTGAAAGGGGGTTGTAAAATCCAAAATAAGAAATTGCAAAAAAAATTGCGCCCCCAAAATGTATGTAAACTCCCCTTGTTTTCCAAAATAAGTCCCTATGTGTCCCCAATTTTTTTTTTTTTTATATCTGGTCTGGGTGCCTTTGCCGAACTGCAGGATCTTTGCAGTGCCAGCGGCATTTACAAGCTTATTTCAGCATGCCAATAACCGAAAGCTTTCTTTTTTAGATAAGATAAGAACACTATGACTAGAAGGCAATTAAATTCCCCCTCCCTTTGAAGAGTTTACACAGTGATTTAAAGGCTCGTACACACGCCGTACTAAAGGGAACGACGGACCCTCCCGCTGGGCGGGCGTTCCAGCGACAGTGCAGCGTGTGTACAGTCAGTCTGCAGACTGATAAGGCTGTTTCTGAACGATCTGCTGTTTTAATTTCAGTTTTTTTTAATTATCCTTAAAGCAAACCAGGACTTGAAAATTAAAAGTCAAAATAAACATTCATACATCATACTTACCTCCCGCATAATCTACTCCTCAATCTCTTACCTCTCTCTTGCGTCCTGTTTGTTCGCTGTGATAAATGGAATTCTCTGCCCTCCATTTTAAAAATGGCCTCTACCCCATAACAGCTTCCTGGTCAGCACACTGTTAAACTGTAATATCACCCACTTGAGCCATAGGGAAACATGGACATTACCTTGCTAATCAGTTGTTCTTTCAGTTATAACTGACAGCAACTGATATATAACTGACAGCAACTGATATATTTCAGTTCTGACAAAATCTTCTTAGAACTGGAAGGGATCACTGTAAGAAGAAAATGGTGAGCTTCTGATAGGAACTGATGGTGAGGTAAGTATATAATATTCATTTGCAGCTACGTCATGTGTTTATTTTAAATAATTTTACTCAGTTCAGGTTCACATTAAAGTCATGATCTTGGGTATCTCAGATTATAATGTTATTTATTCTAGTAAAATAGCGTCCTCCACAAGCGTATAAAACGACAGAACCCAGCTTTGGTGCAATGCACCTGTAGAGAGAAAGTGAGCACAGAGACAGAATGTATGTGTGTCCACCAATCTAGTCGCCACCCGGCGACGGTGAACACACAACAGCGGAAAGCAAGTGGGAACGCAATCGCAAGAGTGGCGATTGCCAACAGTGGCACAAGACCGAGTAGAGACAGAGCACAAGTGTAGCGAGAAAGAAACGGCAAAAAACAATGATCAGAACGCCAAGGAAAATAACAAACGCACTCGCTAAGCGCGGTCGCCGCACGAAAAGCGCAACAGCGACAAAACACGCTAATGGCACGGTCTCCGCACGAAAAGCGCAACAGAGACAAAACGCGCCAACCCTAAGTAACCAATGAAACACAAAAATGAATAGAGAACGCGAACGCTTGCTGTAGGCTCGGTGAGGTAACCGTTTAGCAAGTGTTCGTTTCAGACAAGACAGACAGAAGGAGTAACCAATAGCAACCGCAGCTCTGGCCTACACTCCCAGACAGAATACAGAAGGAACCACCGCCACTACTGCTAGGGTGAATGCGATCCCAACAGACAGAACGATTTCCTGTCGACCGCCGCTGGCGACAAGACAATCGCAACAGATAGACAGACAAGGCAATACAGATAATTACAACCTGACTACGCTAGAAGGAATGCTAGTGCACTCCCAAGGAATTACTCTAAGATAATCTTAGCAAACAATTAGCAAAGGCTGAGACTCCAGGTAAGTTAGCAGGAACAAACCTCTATGACCAGCAGGGAATTCTGGGAGCAAAAGGTATTTATACTGCAAGCCATCAAAGGAAGCAGCTAAGCAATTTACATGACAAGTAGATGCAAATGCCTCACCAGCAGAGCAACTCTGAAACTTGCAGAGTGAAGACAGGTCTCCTTTCCAGGGACCTGCAGAACTTAGACCTACAAAATGGTCAAAAAAGTGTCTGTCTGTGCAGACAGCAGAGCGGACCATTACAGGTACACACTTTACATTGCGATCTGACTTGCTGAAATAAGCAATGTATCCCAAAAGTTTTGTTGTTGTCTCTTAACGTGTTAGAGAGTTTGTGAATCTTTAAATATTTTAGCATTTTCTGTGCTTTATGTATTGAGCGTTCACCTTTTCTGACTCGCCGCCACGAACGTTATGTATTCCGAAAGTCAGCATAACTTGTCTAAAAATAATTCAGACTTTTATTATTCCATCTGCAACACCAAAAATGCTCAATGAGTGTCTGACTCCTCTAGCGTGCTTTCTAACTTTAGACAAATTCCTTTGGCTTCTGTAGTTACATCCAATCTACGTCTCTATGCAAGCCCCACAGATATCACTTGTGATGGTTCCCGCTAACGATGTCCTCACATTGTCATTTCTTATATCTGGAAAATCCTGATGTCATCGCATGATTCATTAGAAAAGTGTAACATGATAGAATTCATAGCTGACAATCCAGCAAAAAGGCACCTGGATGTAGGGCAGAGGTGGGAAAATCATTAGGCAATTCACATGGCGGTGTGTTCAGTTCAAGCACTAACAAGCACGCTTTCTGCCCCTGCCTACAATGCCACATAGGCCTTAAATGTTCTAGGATTTAACTGTCATATACCCGTCTAAAGGAAATAAGTCTACAGCGGAGACCTGGAGAAGCGAGTACATTGTTAAAATTCATAGTGTAAGGTTTCGAGTGCCTGGGCTAACTCTACTTACAATGGGCCCCCCGGGCAAAATTAACCTGGATCTCCTTTCCCTTGACAGATCCCAGGTTAGTTTTAGGAGTGGAGAGGGGAGGTTAGTGTAAAGAGTGGAGAGGGGGAGGTTAGTGTTAGGAGTAGAGAGGGGGAGGTTAGTGTTAGGAGTAGAGAGGGGGAGGTTAGTGTTAGGAGTGGAGAGGAGGAGTTTAGTGTTAGGAGTGGAGAGGGGAGGTTAGTGTTTGGGGTGGAGAAGGGGAAAGTTAGTGTTAGGAGTGGAGAGGGGAGGTTAGTGTTAGGAGTGGAGAGGGGGGAGGTTAGTGTTAGCAGTGGAGAGGGGGAGTTTAGTGTTAGGAGTGGAGAGGGGGAGGTTAGTGTTAGGGGTGGAGAGGGGGGAGGTTAGTGTTAGGAGTGGAGAGGGGAAGGTTAGTGTTAGGGGTGGAGAGGGGGGAGGTTAGTGTTAGGAGTGGAGAGGAGGAGGTTAGTGTTAGGAGTGGAGAGGGGAAGGTTAGTGTTAGGAGTGGAGAGGAGGAAATTAGTGTTAGGAGTGGAGAGGGGGAGGTTAGTGTTAGGGGTGGAGAGGGGGGAGGTTAGTGTTAGGAGTGGAGAGGGGAGGTTAGTGTTAGGAGTAGAGAGGAGGAGGAGGTTAGTGTAAGGAGTGAAGAGGGGGAGGTTAGTGTAAGGAGTGGAGAGTGGAGGTTAGTATTAGGAGTGGGGATAGGAAACTTAGTGTTAGGAGAGGAGAGAAGAGATTGGTGCTAGAAGTGGAGGGGGGGGGGGATAGTGCTAGGAGTGGAAAGGGGGAGGTTAGTGTAAGGAGTGAAGAGGGGGAGGTTAGTGTAAGGAGTGGAGAGTGGAGATTAGTATTAGGAGTGGAGAGAGGGAGGTTAGTATTAGGAGTGGGGATAGGAAGATTGGTGTTAGAAGAGGAGAGAAGAGATTGGTGCTAGAAGTGGATGGGGGGGGGGGGGGGTTAGTGCTAGGAGTGGAAAGGTGGAGGTTAGTGTTAGGAGTAGAGAGGGAGGTTAGTGCTAGGAGTGGAGATGGGGGAAATTAGTGTTAGGAGAAAAAGAGGTTAATGTTAGTTTTAGGTGTTGGAAAGGGGACATAATAAAGATATTGCTGAAAATGAATTTTCTGCAATGCCATGCGCCAAAAAGGAGGAGTCGCAAGAACTGATGTAAGCCCCAACAAACCTTCAGTCACACCTCCACCACACCTCCAGTCACACCCCTACAACATTTCCTGTTACATCTCACCACATCCTCCAGTCACACCTCCACCACGCCTCCATTCACACCCCTACAACATTTCCTGTTACATCTCACCACATCCTCCAGTCACACCTCCACCACACCTCCATTCACACCCCTACAACATTTCCTGTTACATCTCACCACATCATCCAGTCACACCTCTAGTCATACTCCCAGCACACCTCTGGCTACACAGAGCAGAAAAATTAATAAGCAAAATATAATTTTAATTTTCAATTCATACTGATAATTTCCTTTTTTCCACCAATACTTTCTTATATTATCATTTGTAAATTAACAATAATTTGGAGTTTGAATGTGAAATATTGTCACTAACATTCTCTCAGATGAGCTCACAGTCTAATTCTACCATAGCCATAGTCTAATGTCCCACCATATTATTATTATGTATTTACAGTATATAGCACTGACATCTTCTGCAGCACTTTACAGAGTACATAGTCATGTCACTGACTGTCCTCAGAGCAGCTCACAATCTAATCCTACCATAGTCATAGTCTAATGTCCTACCATATTATTATTATGTATTTATATAGCACTGACATCTCCTGCAGCACATTACAGAGTACATAGTCATGTCACTGACTGTCCTCAGAGGAGCTCACAGTCTAATCCTACCATAGTCATAGTATAATGTCCTATCATATTCTTCTTCTTCTTCTTCCTCTCCTCCTTATTATTATTATTATTATATTATGTATTTATATCTCACTGACATCTTCTGCAGCACGTTACTGAGTACATAGCCATGTCACTGACTGTCCTCAGAGCAGCTCACAATCTAATCCTACCATAGTCATAGTCTAATGTCCTACCATATTATTATTATGTATTTCTATAGCACTGACATCTCCTGCAGCACATTACAGAGTACATAGTCATGTCACTGACTGTCCTCAGAGGAGCTCACAGTCTAATCCTACCATAGTCATAGTATAATGTCCTATCATATTCTTCTTCTTCTTCCTCTCCTCCTTCTTCTTCTTATTATATTATGTATTTATATCTCACTGACATCTTCTGCAGCACGTTACAGAGTACATAGTCATGTCACTGACTGTCCTCAGAGGAGCTCACAATCTAATCCTACCATAGTCATAGTCTAACGTCCTACCATATTATTATGTATTTATATAGCACTGACATCTTCTGCAGCACATTACAGAGTACATAGTCATGTCACTGACTGTCCTCAGAGGAACTCACACTCTAATCCTACCATAGTCATAGTCTAATGTCCTATCATCCTATATAATAAAATACAAGTGTCCATGCCTCTGTCCCTGTGTCAGTGCTGACAGCCTTTGGGACAGGATGCAAGGCGGGCGGACGTGTGTGTACGTGCATGGCGGGCGGCAGACGGGTGCGCACGCTGCAGACGGGTGCACGTGCGGCAGGCGGGTGCGCGCGCTCACTGACTGGCGGGGGTGGTGGCGTGAGACCTAGAGCCCGTTTTTAAACGGGATTAGGTCAACTAGTATTATTATAATGTATTTATAAAGGCACTTACATCTTCTGCAGCACATTACAGAGTACATTGTCATGTCACTGACTGTCCTCAGAGGAGTTCACAGTCTAATACTATCAAAAAACAAAAGGTACTAATAATAATTTAGCTTTAAGTGAACATCTGTGGCTACCCAGAATGCACTGCTACTGAATAACAAATTATCTCTTTATGCCTCTGAAACCGCTGGTGTTTAGCCAGCCTATAGCTTTAAATTTAACAGATCCACATCAACATGCAGACAGCCTGTTTCAGACCGACATTTGGTCCTCCCAGTACATGACAGGGATTGAAATGGCTCTATGGGATCATAGATAGTCTAAGTCCCTCCCTACCACAGTCCCTACCAATTAATTTATCAGCAGCAGTGGTGCTCATCCAGATTCCGGATATTCGAACTACCCAGATAATCCGAACTTTTTCCATTATCCGAACTTTGAATAGCAATTCGGATATTTTTTAAAATCCGAATAGTACTATCCGACAAACTCGGATTTTCCATCTGAAATCCGAAATCCGTGCGGATAGTTAGTTCAGATATCCGACCAGAAGCCAAAATCACCTTCAATGGCAAAAATCCCTTTAGAAGGCAGTCAGGCCTAGCGAGAGAGAGAGATTTTGAGAAAGGGGTATTCGAGCAACACTGATCAGCAGTTCCTTGAATTGGGGGACTCTAAGGAGCTCATATCCTGGCCAGTTCCTCAATTTTGCTCATGACGGCCCCCGTACTTTGTCAATGGATTCCAATTTGCCATCCCTTATTTTTGTGCAGAACCTTTATTCAAGGATTTCGCATCTTTACTTTAAGTGTTACTAATTTCTCTCTGGTGTAATTCTGCATAAGTGACACAATAAGACGTTAATATTTCTTGACACCGGAGATTACAGAAAAGCTCATACATGAAATTGTGCAAGCGCACCAATGGCAGCCAGAAAATAAGAAGTGGCTTTTCAAGAGCGTATTATTATCATCTGGCCTTGAGCATGGCTTATGGCGGTCATACGATTCCGGTGCCAGTGGGACGGCAAAATCTTGCAAATACTCTCATTATCGTCCCAGTGATAGAATAATTGCACATAACAGCGCAACAAATTCTAATCATGGCTGTATAATTTGCTCTCCAGAAAGCGTGTCAATGGTAACAAGATATTCTTTAGATTTACTGCCGTTCGTTAAATCCAGCAGCTGACCAGACCTTCGAAAGAGGAGGGTAAACTGCAGCCATGACCTTGTGCTGTTTCTCTGGTAGCATGTCAGTCTACCTGATTTAATTACCTAGCCATTGTCAGCTCTGGAATGCTAATGAGTGAAGTTTGCTTTTAGGGTGGGCAGCGTATTTCTGACCTCAGGAAAGCAAGATCAGAGTCTGCTCCATCTGTACACCGCAGAAGAAATGATAAGTAACTAAAATGCCACAAGATAGTCGGTAGAATTTAGAAGATCACTGCCCAGTGCCCTCTGTGGAACTCACAAAACTCACGTCGCTCTCCAATTAAATGCCCAAATATCAATGGCACACGGGGTGTCGACTTGAACAGTGTGTGCGCTGCATTTAAAGGAAACCAGAGATGAACGCTTTGGCACAGAATAAACATATCCCCCGATAGATTTGACTAAATAAATACTATACCTGGTATTTTCGCCGCTCTGGTGTGCTGTTTTTTGTGGGGTTTTTTTGTTGTTGTTTTTACTAAAACTCCATGCAAAACACAATTCATCAGAAAAGCATAGTATTTAGTGGGATGTGAGCAAAATGAAATCACCATTTCTTAAAACCACTTATGACTAACAAATATAGATTAAAAAAAAGTTTTTCAATATGCCTTACATTAGCAGCTCCTCCCATCTCATCACAGCTCTCTGTAATGCTGCAAGTATACAGAAGAGGAAAGCAGAGCCAGAAGGGGGCAGGCTTGGGCTTGAAAAGACATCAGAGAAGACAGACTCGGCTATAATGATTCCTGAGCAAAGCCAGACTGAATGCTCAGTCGGGGATTTTATCTGGGCTGATAAGCAGGCTGAGCAGTGAAGGATGAAACAGAGAGCAGGGTAGGTGTTTTCTCTAATGTTCCCACTGATATATATGGTAAAATACACAAGGGTGCTTCGTCTCTGGCTCAATTTAAAGTGGGATTGTCAGCCATAAAATCAAATTCCATTTACCCAGTGCTCTGTGTTTATTATGCAGCTTGCAACCTGACCCTGCATTGCAAACATTCTAATCTAATCAGAAATGTTTCTTTTGTAATAAATCCTATTTCAGTCAGCCTGGCTCTATTTGGTACATTGCCGATGAGAAGGAAGCCTGTCATCTCTGCTGCCACATTCCTGTTCCTCACTGATTGGCTGAGGGCAGTTTAGTGAGCTGCTGAAATACAATCTTTGCTGTGCTCACATGTGTTTACAAAGCAAGCTAGATATGACAGTGCAGTTTCTAGGAGAAAAAAAAAAACAAGGTAGGAAATAACATCAGGATTGGCTTCAGGCAGAGGTAATAAAAATGGAAAATGGCAGGAACAGTTTTCTCTTTATTTATTATATAAAATTCACTGAAATCAAAACGGGGACAGTATGTTTTGTAATTAGAATACAAGTATTTATCTACTTATATATGTGTTTTTTTTCCCCTGAGATAGTATGGCTGTCCCTCCTGCTTTAAAGAGAACCCAAGGTGGGAATTTATTATGCTAGTGGGGCACAGAGGCTGGTTGTGCACACTAACACCAGCCTCTGTTGCCCCATGGTGTGCCTCAAAGACCCCCCTGCGCGCCGCTATACCCCCGCAGTGCTGGCGACAATGTTTACCTAAGCGCTGTCTGTCAGCGCCGCTCCCCCGCCTCCTCCTTATCGGCGCTACCCGCCTGTGTCCCTTCCCTCCCGCTGATTGGAGGGAAGTGACGCGGGCGGGCAGTGCCGATACGCTGCATGTCGCCAGCACTGCGGGGGTATAGCGGCGCGCAGGGGGGTCTTGGAGGCACACCATGGGGCAGCAGAGGCTGGTGTTAGTGTGCACAACCAGCCTCTGTGCCCCATTAGCATAATAAATTTCCACCTCGAGTTCTCTTTAAGGACATTAACTTAGATTAAAGCAAATTTCTCAATTCACTAGAGAAAATAAAATCATCCCCATCAAGTGTGTTTATTCACAAAGCAGCGTTATGCAGTAATGCACAGATATATGCATGTTATTTTAGGGTAGAATTGAAACACTTGACCACTACAGGTGGTTCGCTAATGGACCAGAGCAATTTGCAATTTCAGTGCTCCCCCCATTCATTCACCAATAACTTTATCACTACTTATCACACTGAAATGATCTGTATCTTGTTTTTTTGCCACTAATAAGGCTTTCTTTAGGTGGTACTTTTTGCTAAGAATTGTTTTATTCTAAATGCATTTTAACAGGAATAGTAAGGAATAATGGGGAAAAAAATCATTAGTTCACAATTTTAAGGAGGAACTGTAACGACAAAACGTCCCCTGGGGGGTACTCACCTCGGGTGGGGGAAGCCTCTGGATCCTAATGAGGCTTCCCACGCCGTCCTCCATCCCTCAGGGGTCTCGCTGCAGCCCTCCGTGCAGCAGTGACGTCAATGTTTACCTTCCCGGCTCCTGCGCAGGCGCTCTGATGGCTGTCGGCATCGAAGTAGGCGGAAATACCCGATCGCCGTCGGGTCTGCTCTACTGCGCAGGCGCAAGTTTCCGGCGCCTGCGCAGTAGAGCGGACCCGACAGAGATCGGGTATTTCCGTCTATTTCCGTGCCGAAAGCAGCCACAGCGCCCCCGCTGGAGCCAGCAAAGGTAAATATTGAATCTACAGTCGGGTCTGTCGCCGGCTGTTCGGAGGGCTGCAGCGAGACCTCCGTGGGACAGAGGACGGCGTGGGAAGCCTCATTAGGATCCGGAGGCTTCCCCCACCCGAGGTGAGTACCCCCCAGGGGAGGTTTTTGATGTTACAGAGTCTCTTTAAGCCATTAAAGTTTTAAAATAAAATGTGCTACTTGGGATAAAATCCACACATTTTATTTGCCCATTTGTTCTGGCTATTACAACATTTAAATTGTGTTCTTAGTACAATTTATGGTGACAATATTTTATGTGGAAATAAAGGTGTATAATTTTTTTATTCTTTTTGTATATTTACAGCGGGCTAGCAGGGAGGAGATGCTATGGGAGGAGGTGCAGCACATACCAGGCATCCTGGGGATCAGATGCTGCGGGCCAGCAGGGAGATGCTATGGGAGGAGGTGCAGCACATACCCAGCATCCTGGGGATCCGATGCTGCAGGCCAGCAGGGAGGAGATGCTATGGGAGGAGGTGCAGCACATACCCGGCATCCTGGGGATCAGATTATGCAGGTCAGCAGGGAGGAGATGCGGTCTTGGAGGAAGCAGAGGGAGATACTGTATGTTTAAGACTATAAGACTCACGTTTTCTCCCCCAAAATAGGGGAAATAAGTCAATGCGTCTTATAGTCCAAATGCCGGGAGTTACTGACTTGTCAACACCTGCCAATACCAACCTCCAACCCACCACTATGTTGGGGACTCCCAGCACTGTGCCCATGCAGAGGAGGACTCGGGGACACAAAAGGGTATAGAGGAGGACACAAGGTGGACAGAGGCAGACATATGGAGGACACAGGGAGACACAAGTGGCACAAGGGGCATAAGGTACAAAGGGGGCATAATAAACAAGATGCCCCTTCACCATGGATGCACCAGGTTTAGTATATATATATATTTTCCCTGGCTTTTGTCCTCTAAACCTAGGTGTGTCTTATGGTCAGGAACGTCTTATAGTCTGAAAAATACGTTAAGCGTAGTGCCAGTGCCTGGCCTGCACAGTCTTTCCTCAACAGTCCGGCTTTGCACACAAACATCGTAGAATGGGGGGTGGATGTCGATCTTCAAAATGTATTGCTTCAGGCTGCAAAAATTCTAGAAGTGACCCAGTGTATGTTTTAGCATAATGTCATGTGATGGGTTATGGAGAAGAGGCAGCCAGCGGGGATCAAGCAGGCGAGCATGGCAGAGCAGTGTGCTGGTACAGGTGAGTTGCTACACTGACAAAACTTTTCAGGGGCTCCAGGGGAGCACAAGTCAGGGGGAAACCTGGAGGGCAGCATCTCTTGGGGCCCCTGGGGCATTTGCCCCCTTCACCTGTATGGAGGCGCTGGCCCTGATTCTCTGTAGTCTTCATGTTTTCCTTCCATTCAAGGTCAGTCCCTCTCCACAAAACTCCGCTCTGCACAGTATACATTTCCTCCATTTATTTTTAATCCAAACACAGTGACGGTAAAGAGACAAGTCTGCAGACGTCCATGCATAAATAGCCAGAGGCCTAAACTCCCCTTCTACCATAAAGCAGTTCTGTACATTCTCTATGAGAGGAATGATATTATATCGGCCCATTCCGTTATACAAGCCTCTTCGTGAGCAGACATAGTTGCTCATCCAGGCTCTTAAAATAATGAGGTTTTATCAAACTTCTTTTTATTCTCCAAGATATTGTGCTGAGGAAATTGCCTGTGGAACGCACACTGCGTTCTCTGCTCCCTGTGATATTTCATAAAGGATAAAACAATGTTCTATTAACAACCTGAGCTGGTCAGGCACAACATGAAATAGAAATGCTTTCAAAGAGTCCTTCCTTCCTGTAGGCTCCATTCATACTGTGTCCGCTACCCTACATTTTAAGGGACCGGACAAAGGGCTCAAATGGGAGGTTGAATTCCGGGGTGATCTTTTATGGGCCAGTCCACATTCATTCATTTCATTCCTGCAGATTTCCATGGAGGAAAGTGGAAGACAATGGTGCATAACATTAAAGGAGTTCTTTGGCATGTTTAAAAAAACAAAAACAGGCACTTACCTGGGGCTTCTATCGACCCCCTGAAGCTGTCATGTCCCGCGCCGTCCTCCTTAGAGTTGGGCCGAACGGTTCGCCTACGAACGGTTCCATGCGAACTTCCGTGGTTCGCGTTCGCGTCCCGCAGGCGAACCTTTGCGGAAGTTCGGTTCGCCCCATAATGCACCATGGAGGGTCAACTTTGACCCTCTACATCACAGTCAGCAGGCACAGTGTAGCCAATTAGGCTACACTAGCCCCTGGAGCCACTCCCCCCTACTAAAAGGCAGGCAGCGGCGACCATTACGGTCACTCGTGTGCCTGCATTAGTGAGAGTAGGGCGAGCTGCTGCAGACTGTCTCTCATAGGGAAAGATTAGTTAGGCTTAGCTTGTCCCTGGCTGCATACCTGTTCTGTGAACCCACCACTGCATACCTGTACTGTGAACCCACCACTGCATACCTGTTCTGTGAACCCACCACTGCATACCTGTACTGTGAACCCACCACTGCATACCTGTTCTGTGAACCCACCACTGCATACCTGTACTGTGAACCCACCACTGCATACCTGTTCAGTGAACCTGCCACTGTTGAGCCGAAATTTTCGTAATTTTGCATTACTATAATTACGCATGCGAAATTTGCGATTACGATGCGAAATTACGGTAGCGTAATTGCCATTAAAATCGTAATTGAAAATACCGTAAGCGTAATTTTCAACGCGTAATTTCGCGTTTCGTTCATGCCGTAATTTCGCATTAAACGCTACCGTAATTTCGCGTTAAACCGTAACGCTCCGTATAATGTAAAAAAGCCGCCGACTTTAAGGGTTAATAGCAAAGCCCCCTTAAATGCCAAGAGCCTCAAATTTGGAGAATATATTAAGGAGATCAGAAGGAAAAAGAGGAAAACATTTTTTTCAAAAAGACCTTATAGTTTTTGAGAAAATCGATGTTAAAGTTTCAAAGGAAAAATGTAAACATTTAAAAACCCGCCGACTTTAACGGTTAATAGCAAAGCCTGCTTAAAGTTTAGGAACACCAAATTCCCAGGGTATATTAAGGGGATCAGTGGGAATAAGAGGAAATTTTTTTTTTTCAAAAAGACCTTATAGTTTTTGAGAAAATCGATTTTTAAGTTTCAAGGGCGAAAATGTCTTTTAAATGCGGAAAATGTCAGTTTTTTTTGCACAGGTAACAATAGTGTATTATTTTCATAGATTCCCCCAAGTGGGAAGAGTTTTACTTACTTCGTTCTGAGTGTGGGAAATATAAAAAAAAAACGACGTGGGGTCCCCCCTCCCAGACCTCTTTAACCCCTTGTCCCCCATGCAGGCTGGGATAGCCAGAATGCGGAGCACCGGCCGCGTGGGGCTCCGCACCCTGACTATACCAGCCCGCATGGTCCATGGATTGGGGGGTCTCGGAAGGGGAGGGGCAGCCAAGCTTTCCCCTCCCCCTCCGAGCCCTTGTCCAATCCAAGGACAAGGGGCTCTTCTCCACCTCCGATGGGCGGTGGAGGTGGAGGCCGCGATTTCCTGGGGGGGGGGGGGGGTTCATGGTGGAATCTGGGAGTGATTTGAAGGAACCCCATTGGTCTGCTAAGGACCAATGGGGCTCCTTGGAGCCCATATTCAAAGATGCTTAGAGAGCTCTGAGCTATATAGCTCAGAGCTCTGTCGGGTCTGTGCAGCGCGGCGGCGGCTGAGCGGCGAGTGACGTCGGGTGCAGCGTAGTTACAATGTAACAAAGTTCTTACATTGTAATAACTTTGTTACATTGTAAGTTACTGATAGAACATTTCCGAGGCTATTTCGAGGGATCATTTATTTAAAGGGACAGGTAAGTATTAATGGTTAATTAAGAATATTAAAGGACTTTTTTCGTGGTTATGTTTTTTGTTCAATTAAAATACTTTTTCTAAGTGTTTGTGTGTTTATTTACTTTTAACTCTTAAAGGAAATGGGTAAGGGGTACAAGTACCTCTATACTCATTTCTCCTGGGAGGGGGGGTGGGCATTTGGGGGACCCCTTTTTAAAGGGGACTCCCAGATTCCACCATGAACCCCCCCCCCCCCTCCAGGAAATCGCGGCCTCCACCTCCACCGCCCATCGGAGGTGGAGAAGAGCCCCTTGTCCTTGGATTGGACAAGGGCTCGGAGGGGGAGGGGAAAGCTTGGCTGCCCCTCCCCTTCCGAGACCCCCCAATCCATGGACCATGCGGGCTGGTATAGTCAGGGTGCGGAGCCCCACGCGGCCGGTGCTCCGCATTCTGGCTATCCCAGCCTGCATGGGGGACAAGGGGTTAAAGAGGTCTGGGAGGGGGGACCCCACGTCGTTTTTTTTTTATATTTCCCACACTCAGAATGAAGTAAGTAAAACTCTTCCCACTTGGGGGAATCTATGAAAATAATACACTATTGTTACCTGTGCAAAAAAACCTGACATTTTCCGCATTTAAAAGACATTTTTGCCCTTGAAACTTAAAAATCGATTTTCTCAAAAACTATAAGGTCTTTTTGAAAAAAAATTTTTTCCTCTTATTCCCACCGATCCTCTTAATATACCCTAGGAATTTGGTGTTCCTAAACTTTAAGCAGGCTTTGCTATTAACCGTTAAAGTCGGCGGGTTTTTAAATGTATACATTTTTACTTTGAAACTTTAACATCGATTTTCTCAAAAACTATAAGGTCTTTTTGAAAAAAAAAAATTTCCTCTTATTCCTTCTGATCTCCTTAATATATTCTCCAAATTTGAGGCTCTTAGCATTTAAGGGGGCTTTGCTATTAACCCTTAAAGTCGGCGGCTTTTTTATTTTATACGGAGCGTTACGGTTTAACGCGAAATTACGGTAGCGTTTAATGCGAAATTATGGCATGAACCCATTGTAATGCGAAAAGTACGCTTACGCGAAATTTTGCGAAATCCTTCTTCATTACGATTATGTACTTACGGCCATAATCGTAATTACGCGAAATTTCGCGAAATCGTAATTACGTCATTACGCTCATCTCTACCTGTACTGTTCAGTGAACCCGCCACTGTATACCTGTTCTGTTCAGTGAACCCGCCACTGCATACCTGTTCTGTTCAGTGAACCCGCCACTGTATACCTGTTCTGTTCAGTGAACCCGCCACTGCATACCTGTTCTGTTCAGTGAACCCGCCACTGCATACCTGTTCTGTTCAGTGAACCCGCCACTGCATACCTGTTCTGTTCAGTGAACCCGGCACTGCATACCTGTTCTGTTCAGTGAACACGCCACTGCATACCTGTTCTGTTCAGTGAACAGTTTGGTGTGTCAGTGTGAAGCAGTACCTTAATTACACTACCTGATTGATGTATACACATGCAAGATGTTTTAAAGCACTTTAGGCCTGTCATTTAGCATTTAATATGATTTCTGCCCTTAAAACGCTGCTTTGCGTCAAATCCAGATTTTTCCCGGGGACTTTTGGCGTGTATCCCACTCCGCCATGCCCCCCTCCAGGTATTAGACCCCTTGAAACATCTTTTCCATCACTTTTGTGGCCAGCATAATTTTTTTTTTTTCAAAGTTCGCATCCCCATTGAAGTCTATTGCGGTTCGCGAACTTTAACGCGAACCGAACCTTCCGCGGAAGTTCGCGAACCTGGTTCGCGAACCTAAAATCGGAGGTTCGGCCCAACTCTACGATCCTCTGTTCCCCACCGCTGGTCCCGGTCTAATTGCGCATTTAACTAGACCGCGGCTGCGCAAGTGCATACTACGCCTGCGCAGTAAGCTCCCGATGACGCGCGCGGGAACGAGCATTATTCGTCTAGTTAGACCAGTATTAGACCAGGACTGGCGGTGGGGAACGGAGGCTTGTAGGAGGACGGCGCGGGACATGTCAGCTGCAGGGGGCCGATAGAAGCCTCAGGTAGGTGTCGGTTTTTGTTTATTTAACCCCTCCACAGAACTCCTTTACTGTACTGGTAAAAGAGGTACTTCAGCCTAAACATACTGTCATTAAGTAGCTATAGATAGGTAATATAATCTCATACCTACCCTAAAAGAACAGGCAAATGTTTGTGATTTCATGGGGGCAGCCATCTTTTTGGTTGAAACAAGGTGACGGAGCATCAGACACAGTTCCAAGTGTCCTGTGTCCTGATCACCCCTTCCAGCTGCGCACGATAGGCAACGAGAACAGCATTAGAAATCCCATCATGCTTTGCACAGCATCAGGGGGAAAATGCCTGGGCAGTTTTCTTTTATGGCGCAGAGCTTAGCTTCTGTGCAGCTAAAAATGAGGCTTGGGTAAGAAAAAAAAAGAAAAGTCTGATGCTGTTAAACTGGTAAAGAAACACCAATTTTCAGTTCTGCTGAGTAGATTTTTAGCGAGGATAACGCCAGCGCATACCACTAAGGCTGCATCTGAAATGACCACCAGCTCAGTGTGTAGCACCTAAATAGATTTTCTGCACACTTCGCATTCAATTCAGATGCAAATCATATGCAAATCTGCTACTACTTATCATGCAAACAGGAAACTCAGAAGGAGGGGCTGGGAGCAGCTAACCTGACAGTTACATAGTTACAAAGTTAAGGAAAGTTGGGGGGAAAGGCTGCGCATCTCTAAACACATGCTGCAATTGAATGGTTAATCGCACAGGCATACACCGCCTCTGCCAGACTGAAAAATGCATGCCCTGTAACCAAGACAAGTGCTAACATTTATTAAACTAGGAGGAGCTTTAGCTTCCAATATGGTTTGCATGCAAAGTATATTATACTAGACACTTGCGCCACAGTGAGGCAGACCTCCGGGCAAGTGATCTAACCTAAATTTAAAACCTTGGGGGCAGCTAAGCAAAAAAAAAAAAATGTGTAACTTACATTTGGTAGAACAGCGAGGAGACCGCCAGCACATACCACTAAGGCTGCAGCGGAAATGACCACCAGCTCAGTGTGTAGCACCTAAATAGATTTTCTGCACATTCGCATTCAATTCAGATGCAAATCATATGCAAATCTGCTACTACTTATCATGCAAACAGGAAACTCAGAAGGAGGGGCTGGGAGCAGCTAACCTGACAGTTACATAGTTACAAAGTTAAGGGAAGGTGGGGGGAAAGGCTGCACATCCCTAAACACATGCTGCAATTGAATGGTTAATCGCACAGGCATACACCGCCTCTGTCAGACTGAAAAATGCATGCCCTGCATCCAAGACAAGTGCTAACATTTATTAAACTAGGAGGAACTTTAGCTTCCAATATGGTTTGCATGCAAAGTATATTATACTAGACACTTGCGCCACGGTGAGGCAGACCTCCGGGCAAGTGACCTAACCTAAATTTAAAACCTTGGGAGCAGCTAAGCAAAAAAAATTGTGTAACTTACATTTGGTGGAACAGCGAGGAGAACGCCAGAACTTTAACGGTTTATTGCTTGGTCATACAACGTGGCACTTAAATGAATTTTCCCCCTTTTCTGCTCATCAATAGAGCTTTCTTTTGGTGCTGTTTGATTGCTGCTGCTATTTTTAGCTTTTGTTTGTTTAATTAATTAAAAAATAGCCAAATAGCCAATTTTTTTTCTAAAAAATATATTTTCTTTTGTTCCCCCCTTTCCCCTTAAATTGGCCTTAGACTACGTGACATACACTACACTCAACATACATACTGCTGCAACTGTCTATGTCTATGGCAGTGATTAGATTGTGAGCCCATCTGAGGGATAGTTAAGACAAGGCTATTTTCTGTACAGCATGCGCAAAATTGCAGCTATATAACTATATTTTGTCATGTAACTGAAAAAAATCAGCCTGCCAGGTCCAATCGCGGGCTGGCAGGCTGATCGCTGTTCCTCGCTGTGTTTATAGATGGGAGCGTGCGCTCCTATGAGTGAGTTTCTGTCTAATCTCGTTCCTTGCGAGATGACGCCATATGGCAGCGTTGAGGAATAATAGATCCTCTCTGCCGCCGCCATTCTGCGTTAGGAGGTCGTCAACAGGTTAATCTTCTCTGCTAAGACACACATTACCTCACCAGAGGCGCCGAGCTCGCTGATATAATACAGATGCTGTGACTTCTACTGTATTTTGCCTGAGGAAGCGGGATGTATCGCCCATGAAACGCGTTGAATTGTTTATTGGAGTTCCGAATAAATTGTTGACTGTCTGAATCGCAGTCCTTGCCTGTGTCTGTTTGGAGGGGGTAAGACCACCGCTGCCTCCTCTGTTTAACCAGTTGTTTTTTTTTTAAGTTCATTTAATTACCTTTCATTCTTTTGGCGCATCTGTATCTTGTACATCACCTGGGAATTTGTGCAGTTTCTTGCAAAACTTCAATTGTTGGTAGTTCTTAAAGGACCACTATCGCAAAAATCGTAAACATTCAAAGTACATGTAAACAAATACAAATAAGAAGTACATTTTCCCCAGAGTAAAATGAGACATAAATTACTTTTTTCCTATGTTGCAGTCACTTACAGTAAGTAGTAGAAATCTGACACAACCGACAGGTTTTGGACTAGCCTAACTCCTGATGGGGAGCTCTCAGGGT
The DNA here is from genome assembly GCF_040937935.1 of Hyperolius riggenbachi. NCBI lineage: Eukaryota > Metazoa > Chordata > Amphibia > Anura > Hyperoliidae > Hyperolius > Hyperolius riggenbachi. The sequence goes on along the minus strand of NC_090655.1, from coordinate 14,185,221 downwards.
TTTCTTTATTTGCGAAAGCACTTAGTGAATGGCAGTTGCAACTGCCAAATAAGTGTACAGTGAGCAGGGAGGCTGGCCAGCATCTTAGTATAAATCTTTTTCGGGGAGTGTCTTTCTAAAGAATAAAGGCCATGCTGAGAATCCCCTATGGAGAGATGGACTAGCCCAAAACACTTTTTTGCGATAGTGGTCTTTTAAATACTTACCTATATTTCCAGTAGACCAGGGTTGTCGATCTCTACTCCTCCAGGGCTGAGTCTTCACACATTTTTGGCGCAGCTCAAATTAATTGATGGGACTGAAGAACTAGAAGACATCAAGTAGAACACATTTCTCAGTCCATCCTAAACACTGGCATGGACATGGCCCTTGAGAACTGGAGCTCAACACCTGTTCTCTAGACTTTGAGTGAAGAGTGTCTGCACCCAGAAGACTCCTGTCGCTTACTGCCGATAGGCTCCCGGCAGCAGGCAGCCTATGCCCGTATATGGATGGTGGCATCATCAACATGGCCGCTGGGGGGGAAAAGTGAGGCAAAACCTGCAAAGCGGGCAACAACCCTGAGGGTCCTTTCTGCATTCTTTCCAAACTGTACTCAAAACTTTTGTTTAAAAATTTGCTTGGTGGAACTCTTTTCCTTTAAGACAGCCCCATTGGCGCATAACAAGTGACATCTAAGTGTGACCTTCCTGCCACAACTCTTTGCCTAGAGCTGGTCTTGGGTTTAAGAACCCTGAGGGTTGATGAATCTGTTGTGGTGTTGGAAATGTCTTTAAGGAAAGCATTGCCTTAAGAGAAGCTTCAGTTGTAAATAAGTGTCGCGGTGACATTAGCCGGAAAGCTATAAGCATTTCTTAGAGGTGGGCAATTTCATAGAAAATTGAAGACGTAAGCTTCCCTTTCAGACGATGGCTTCATAATCCAGCAGCAATGCAATTCTCTATCTCGCGGCTCAGTATTATTATTATTTTGCAACACAGTTTTGTTTTCTTCCCCGGATGTCTCCAGGATCAATTCTTGAAAACAAGTGACTCCTTTCCAAGGCTCCATTCGGCGCTCCAATATTAAAATTGGCAAGAAAAATAAGGTCTCAGCTTGTCTCTTCATCTGTATTCATGTCCTATTTAGAAGAATAAGGTTCCACAGGCGTCATCCCTCATCCTTACCCAATTGTTTGTCACAACAGACTGCAAGCACAGAGCGCTCAGACTTCGGCATGCTAATATCATAAGCTTATTAAATAGTAAATAAAAATGTTTATCCAGTCTGGCGTGTTTCACCGACGTATATTTCAAGGGTAAGTCGTAAACATTTGTAAATACTGGATTTGTACGACGCCGTGAGGGATCTTCGGAGATATTTATGGCACGTTTAGCCATTTTGATTTTTGTAAGTCGCAATTAGCACAGCTTGTTCCTCTTTTGTATAATCCTAAATTTATGAGACGTAAATGATTTCGGAAATTATTTCGGTCCGTCCCTTTCTAGGAATGCCTTTGGCGCAATGTGTTTGTGAGTCATTTTACAATTTGGCTATTTATTTAGTAAATCAATCTTTAATAAATCAATCGTGTTGATTAAGCCTAGAACCCCAAATTCTTCTTCAATGGGCACCACAGTCTGGTGTTGGCCTTGGCCAACCATAGCGATCCACTGGTTATGGTCTCTGGCGCCATTTCTCCAGGATCATATGTTGATGGTTCTCAAGTCAGGCTCCAGTTCATCATTCCAGCTGTTTCTAAAACATTCCTGATTGCCCCAGTGACATCGTTATGCAAAAAACTTTGGGGCACGTGCCCCCAATCTCTGCTATGATGTCCTGATCGTTTGCCTCCTCCTCCCTAAGTGTCAGGCAGACCCCAGAAAAAGCAGCGAGGGACAGTGCAGCTGACCAGGAGGTGGGCCTACCTGAGCCACAGTTGCTAGCAGCACTAGTGCAGAGCCTCTGTCTCCTTCCTTCCCCATGGGGTACATGCTTCCAGTACCAGATGCTTGTTCCAACCTCATGATGTGGCTGGATATAGATAATTTGAGTGGTTGCATTGTCAGGTCAGGACCAGCCTCTAGTACGGGCAGCATGGACCACACAGGGAAGGAAGAAGGCAGAAGTTCTGTGCAAAAACAGCTAAGACCGGGAATCAGGTATGTTTACCTATGGCTAGCTGCACTGTCGCTCACTGTTTGCCTCTGGGGTTTGTTTGTGTTTGTAAGAAGTGGGGGGGCTAACAGGTAAGGCAGGTGCATGGCTGGGAGCTGCCTGAGGCAAGACAAGGTTTTTTTGGCTAATTATGTTTCTGTTAGGGGTAACACTGATTCTTTTATGGGGGCGGGGGGGAGGGGAAATGTTTGATATGACAGTTCTGTTCAGGTGCCACGAATCGTCTTTGATCCTAGCATCACCCCTGGCCTTCCATTCAATCTCACTTTATATATCGCTTTAGGTGCTCTGGAGTCGGCTATCCTTGCGATGTGTCCTAACCAACAAATGTTCTCTGATTTTATGAACTTTACTATATCTTCTTTCTCTTTTTGATCATCGATTTCATGCCTGTACTTTATTCTCTGGTTTCCTCTCTCATATACCAGGTCATGAGTTCTTCTCATTATTTTTCTTTCAAAATATATTCCCTTTATTGGCATTCTTGGCTGACCGGTTTCTGCACCATAGGTAACAATTGGTCTAATTAACCCCAAATTGAGGCGCATTCATTACCTAATGATATTTTGTATTGCGATAAATTGTATCACTATATTCAAATGATTGTTAAATGATTGCCTTGGATCAATTTGGCCTCCTTGACATGGAAACCTGAACATCTTCAGATTAAGATGAAAATAAGGTACCATGCATTTATCGAGGTCTGATCATTTGATAGAAAAATTGTTTTTGTTTTTTTCTATCAAAAATATGACATTGGTACCAATATTGGGTACATTTCATGAAAATCATCGATAAAATATGTTTTTTTTATTGTTGCTACACTGCAATGAGATGTGAAAGTGATGGCCAGAAACAATAAATTGATCTACAGTCAATGGAAAATTTTGATTTTCAGCCTGATATTGGTGACTTTCCTTTGATCAAACAGCCAAAAGTGTATGTACGTGTATGTTTTATCTAACACCATCCGTACCCAATGTAACATTTTTGCAAAAGTATGCCACCACAACATAGTATAATAATGCATATATGGAATGTTTGTTACTCAGAGTTCTATGCACAGAGGGAGATAATGCTTGCTAGGCAGTGGGAAATAACAGCTGTTATTTCCCACAATATTTCCCACAATATTTCCCACAATGCAATAAGGTTCACAGACCGCAAACAGTCAGGACCATGGTCATGACATCACATTGTGGGAGGGGTTTCCCCACAATATCGTCTATACAGACCCCTTGATGATCTATTTGAGAAAAGGTAAATATTTCTCATAGGAAACGGTATCAGCTACTGATTGGGGTGAAGCCCAAACCTTGGTTAAAGTTCCTCTTTAACCTCTTGCCTACTGCTCCACACCAATTGGCGTGAGCAGTGCGGCATCCCCAGGACCGCTCCACGCCCATTGGCATGAACAGCCGTCTATGGGGCTAGCAGGAGATCGCACGCAGGATGCGCACGTATCTCCTGCTTGGAGGGAGGCGCTCCACTCCTCCTTCAGTCTCTGAGCGGCAATTGCTGCTCGGGAGACTGTTAGACGGCGAAACCGCCATCTAATTACTTTGTACAACGCTACGATCTGCAGCAGCGCTGTCCCCCTGGGGGACTCATAAGCAATCCGCTGTGATAGGCTGAAGCCTATCACAGCAGATCGCAGTGATTGGCTGGCCAGGGGAGGGAGGGAGGGATATAATACAAATAAAAAAAATAGCACATTTTATTAAAAAAATAATAAAATAAATATTTACGAAACAAAAAACAAACATCTGGGGGGCGATCAGACCCCACCAACAGAGAGCTCTGTTGGTGGGGAGAAAGTGGGGGGGGGATCACTTGTGTGCTGAGTTGTTCGGCCCTGCAGCTTGGCCTTTTTAGTAATAAATGTCCTGGTCACTAGGGGGGGGGGGGGTTAACACCGCAGTCCTCAAGTGGTTAAAGTGACAGGGCCACATGGATAAAATATACATACTTGGGGCTTCCTCCAGCCTCTTCGGCCTGATCGCTCCCACGCCGTCCGCTTCTGACTGCCCGTTCGCCCGCTACTGGCCCTGGAAAATCCATCAGTCGGGGCCAGTCAACGCATGCGCATTACGGCCAGTTGCGCTTCCCTGTCTCGCTCCCTTCGCCAGGAGCATTCTGCATCTGCGCAGGCGCAGAGCGTTCCAGGTCCCATGAATGCGGTGGGCCTGGCCGTGCATGCGCAGTTGGCCCTAGACCGGAGGACTTTCTGGAGCCAATTGCAGAAGAATGGTAAGTCAGAAGAGGACGGCGTGGGAGCAATCAGGCCAGAGGGGGCAGGAGGCAGCCCCAGGTATGTATATTTTATCCATGTGGCCCCGTCTCAAGTACACTTTTTAAGGTTCTACTTGTCATAAAGATCCAGAGCTTGGGCTATAGACAATTATGTCATGCCAGTAACACTGTACACCAGGGATATTACAGAGAATGGAAGACATCAGTCTATGAAAGTGTCTTGTTACTGAAGCTAATCGATAAGACACATGCTTGAAATGAAGCAGTCCCTCATGTGTAATGGATGTAGAGGGATCTCTGCTGTCCTCCTGCAGCAGAACTTGATAATGGGAACACAGAAGATCTAGGGCAAGAAAGATCTATGCTTATCTAATTTCTGAAAACACTTCTTTAATAGGTGGCAAGGGGGAGCTATCAGTATCTACGGCCTAATTAGGTTCACGGAGGTCAACACACCTCTGATACATCCTCATTTCTTAATTTTAACCACTTTAGGGAAAATTGAGCCATTGAGCCAGCTTTTTTCCAATATGTTCTACTAGTTTCTTATAGGACAACTATCCTGAAAAATTGTAAAAATGTAATATACATACATACAAAAAGTACATTTCTACCAAAGTAAAATACACTGTAAATTACCTTTTTCCTATGTTGCTGTCTTTTACAATAAGTTGTTAAAATCTGGCAGGTTTTGGACTAGTCCAGTGTTGTCCAACTTCATGTGCAGGGGGCGTGGCTAGCACCATTTGGGGGGGGGGGCTGGAGGGAGCATCATCATCAATGCCCCGGCTTTGGGGGTGGAGCCAAGCACAGCAAGTGAGGCCTGTGGGCCACATCTGGCCGTGGGCTGCCAGTTGGACAGCACTGGACTAGTCCATCTCCTCATTCTGGATTCTCAGTTGCTTTTTTACTACATTATTTAACATAGTAGTACCGGCTGCACTAGTGAAGTATCACGGACGCGCTACCAGCTCATTGAGCAGCAGTAGGAAGGATCACGCGTAAGTTAGGAGCGCACGCTACGCTGACAGGACCACGCATAGCGTGCACTCACTAATATTAATCCAGGCTGCTTGTGATGGTAGGTGTCATAAATCAGCCCCACTCTTACATTATCAACACGGTCATCTTCCTAACTACAATACACAAGAGACTGGTAGCTGGTGTGAAACGCATTGTCTACTATTAAAACTTATCTCTAAACCATTGGCTTTTTCATCAGGTGAGAGAGGCCAACCATCATCCCTCTTCTTAAAGGACATCCGAGGTGAAAATAAAATGATGAGAAAAACAATTGTATCAATCCTCCTCCTAACAATTACTTTTTTTTTTTAGATATTTAGAAATTCCCCAGTTTTATTTTATATTTAAATCTAGTTTTTAAGTGTTTACTGTTTCATTGTCTCTGCTCAATGACACCTTCATTGAAGTTCGCTAGAGCTCAAATCTATGAATTATTGACCCTTTTTTATCTATTTTCTGCTCTCAGAACCATTTACTGACAGGAAAGTATTTTATGGCTGTGATTACTTATCAGTGAGGGTTATGCTATAGTCTGACCCAGTCTGACCCGGTCCTGACCCAGACAGAAACTGTCATTTGCATACCTGATGTTTAACTCTTTCAGGCAGAGAAAGAAAAAAGGAACACAGCATAGTTATTTGTGAGCTTGGCACTGTACATACACATGTCTATCTCATCATGTCACATGTCACCTCGGTTGTCCTTTAACCTATAATGAACCTGCCTGTCATTGAGAATGTTTCTGCCGAGACCCAGGCGGAATCCATCGCTTCCGGGTCTCCAGGCTTGTTCCCCGCTGATGACGCTGCTGCTGGAAATGCACATCCTGATAGGCGGAGGGCGCGTTCCCAGTACGCCCTCTGCAGATGTAAACAATAGTCAGCTGACAGTGCGGTGTCAGCTGACATTACAGCTGACACCTAGGTAGGTTACCGCTGTGTGATTGGATGTGTGGATTGGGGCCGGCCACTGATTGGATGAAAGTTGTATTTAAGCCTGCAGAGTGCTCCCAGTCATCGCCCGTGATGAGCATAGCTGTGGCTAGTTGCTGGGTGCGCACTCACATTGTTGAATTACTGGATCTCGACCTTGGCTACTATTTGACCATTCTTGTCTGCTGTTATTAACCCTTGCTTTGATTCCTGGATTCGCTTGCTTGCTGCCTGGACCGACCTCCGACCTCTGCCTGGTAACTGGATACTCTTGCCTGCCGCCTGGACCGCCCTCTGCTTGTTAACTGGACACTCTTGCCTGCCGCCTGGACCGACCTCTGCCTGTTAACTGGATACTCTTGCATGCTACTTGGACTGACCATTGCTTGTTACTGGACACTCTAGTTATACCTGGACTAATCCTTGCTTGTTGCTAGAATAACCTTGCATGTGGACCTTGCATGAACTCTCTCACACATTGCCTGGATAATTCACTGCCTGTTCCTGATACATCTGTCGATACTGGAAATCAACGCTGAGGGCCTCATCCTCCTGAATCAAGGTAATAGCCCTGTGCGATATTTATGGAACTATTGAACTGTGTTAATTGCCTCAGTGGGGTTCTGGTGGGTTATTGTCCTCTCTACTTCAGTCTGTATGCCTTGCACATTAAGACCTGGGGGTAACCATAGTCAGGAGACAAATAACGTGTCCTGTTCACGCGGGGGCTTGTCTATAGGTGAAGACCGTGGGCCGGACTCAGAGCAGTGGCACTAGACTGGGGCATAGAGACTGATTGGGGACATAACCTGTCAGGCCTTACATAACCAGTGCACTATTGCTATGGAGGCAAAGAAATGAAATTTGAACTTCCAGGAGATGTGAGAAGTTCATCCTGGGCTTCAAGTGAAAATGCAAAAAGCAATTTTTAATACCATTGAATTACAAACTGACTAGCGTTGCCGTGATATATGTTGTGTCAGATTTTAATGAAGGTGAAATTACGCTTTACAGCTTGCCTCTCTGTTGCTGTTTCATGTTCCTCCTGCTGTTTGCTGAACAAAGCTTATTTTATCACATTTAATTTTATTTCCAGGACGTGGCCTTGATATGTCTGTTGTCTAACGCAACAAGCAATGTTCGAGCGGTAAGCCTCTCATGAGCATAAAACACAACTAAATAAAACAAATTGCGTTTTTTAGTAAACAGTAAAGCTGTGCGGCTGCAGCAGCCCTCGAGGCAAATACAAGGGCCAAAATAATCAGGTTTTCTCGTCCGTTATAAGAGGAGGTAGTATAACTCTGAATCACATTTCATCAGACGCTATTCCACGTGTAAGCAAAAGGAAAAAAAACACAAGAAAAAGAATCCAAGCCAAAAAAGGCAATCAGGAAAGCATAGGAAAGGAGGTGGCAGAGGTAGCTACTGCTGGCGAGTCCATGGTACCTGGGGGCCCATCTGTCAACCTGATTCAATAACGCTCATCTCCGCTGCCTCTTTCACCACTGGAAAGGCTGTCATGATTGGTTTATGAGCTAGAACAGGCTTTTCTGCTGCTGTACTGTGTAAGACGTTGGTGTGTTATAGAATATTATTAGGCGTAGGCGAAATAAAGGCGCCAGGAAATTTGGGCGCTGATAAATAGCTGATTGTAGAATATCGGTAACATACTGTACTATTTTACAGTGGTAATGTTCGCTAGTAAAATATTACTGATGTTTTACTACAGCTAAATCTAACCCTGCTCTCACACAGAACATTCGTTTATGGTGTCGAATGGGCCTGCCAAGGCAGAGGCGAGAGAGGCTCCAGCCTCAGGGCGCAGTGTAGGAGGGGGCGCAGGGCGGGGCAGAGGCGAGAGAAGCTCCAGCCTCAAGGTGCAGTGTAGGAGGGGTGCAGGGCAGGGCCAAGGCAGAGGCGAGAGAGGCTCCAGCCTCAGGGCGCAGTGTAGGAGGGGGCGCAGGGCGGGGCCGAGGCAGAGGCGAGAGAGGTTCCAGCCTCAGGGCGCAGTGTAGGGGGGGCGCACAACTCACTCAGCTATTGTGTTTGAAGCAGAGAGAAATAAGAAAAGGGGATACATGGCAGTGACCGCAAGCCAGATAACTAGAGATTAAGGTGCTGGGGTGTATGAGAGGAATCGGCGCGGGAGACTTGGGCGCAGGATACACCCGGTCGCACAAGTTCCCGACCGTGTTAAATACTATTCTCCCTCCAGGCCACCATGGATGATGGGGAATTAAATCATTCGGAATTATTGTGTTTTAAAAGTAACTTCAGCTCCGTCTTCTGACGGCGCCAAAGTTATTCCCTGTGCGCTGCTATAGCTGTAATTCCTGCGCTGCGCCCAAGTCTCCTGCTCTGGATTCACTGTGTTCAGGTGCTGGGAGCCCTGGGGCACCTCTTAGTCTAATAGCAATTAGAGATGGCCCGAACAGTTCGCCCGCGAACAGTTCCAGGTGAACTTGGTTCGCGTTCGCTGGTGAAGGCAAACTTTTGCGGAAGTTTGATTCGCCCCGACATTCTACATCACAGTCAGTAGGCACATTGTCGTCAATCAGACTGCACTCACTCCTGGAGCCCCACCCCCCCCTTATAAAAGGCAAGGTTCTCCTGTCGCTTTACTCACTCGTCTGCCTACAGTAATTAGTTAAGGGACAGCTGCTGGCAGACTCTGCTAGGGAAAGCTTAGTTAGGCTTCTTAGCTTGCTCCTAGGCTGATTGTTATTCCTTATATTCCTCACTCCCTCCTCTCCTCCTTTGCTCCTCCCTCCTCCTGGAGGGAGGAGGGTCTTGTAGTATTTCAAAAGCCAGCTTACATACCTTGGCCGGGAATTGAACCCAGGTCTGAGTGCGTGGTAGGTAGCTCTCTTCACCACTATACCACCACCAACACTACATGCTGAAGCCAGCCTAGCATGTACCATTATGATATATCCAAGAGAAAAATGAGCTTGCTTAAGGATTTGTAGCATGTCAAAAGCCAACTCACATTGGCCAGGAATAGAACCCTGGCCTACCACTCTGTAGGCTGCTATCCTAACCATTATACCACCAACACAACACACTACAATGCTACATGCTGAAGTCAGCCTAGCATGTACCAATATGATATATCCAAGAGAAAAATGAGCTTGCTTAAGGATTTGTAGTATGTCAAAAGCCAACTCACATTGGCCAGGAATAGAACCCAGGCCTACCGCTCTGTAGGCTGCTATCCTAACTATTATACCACCAACACAACACACTACAATGATACATGCTGAAGCCAGCCTAGCATGTACCATTATGATATATCCAAGAGAAATATGAGCTTGCTTAAGGATTTGTAGTATGTCAAAAGCCAACTCACATTGGCCAGGAATAGAACCCAGGCCTACCGCTCTGTAGGCTGCTATCCTAACTATTATACCACCAACACAACACACTACAATGCTACATGCTGAAGCCAGCCTAGCATGCACCATTATGATATATCCAAGAGAAATATGAGCTTGCTTAAGGATTTGTAGTATGTCAAAAGCCAACTCACATTGGCCAGCAATAGAACCCAGGCCTACCGCTCTGTAAGCTGCTATCCTAACCATTATACCACCAACACTACATGCTGATACTTCTTGGAGCAGACTTACTTCCTCCCTCCAAAATACACACATTCATCCCCATAAAATCATTCAACAGCAACTGCATGCACAGTCTTTGTGGTACACAGTCTCTGTGGCACAATTGGTTAGCATTTTTGGCTGTTAACTGCAAGGTTGGTGGTTCAAGCCCACCCAGGCATGGCCTTGCCTTTTGTGTTCAACAGTTGTCCGAAGAGAACCCCAGATAGCCATGTAGATTCATCTCTCTCTCTCTCTCTCTCTCGTAGGGATGGTCACCGCTTTCCCCGGAATTGTATTTTCCGCAATTTTGGGCGGAAATTGGTCATTCCATTCCATTTGGTCGGAACGGAATTGCTTTTTCAATCCGGTGGAATTCCGAAATTGCCTGTGAAATTCTGCCGGTATCCGTTGATGGTTTTAAGCTGAAAATTCACTTCAATGGCATCAAGTCCTAGAGAGAGAGAGAGAGAGAGAGAGAGAGAGAGAGAGTGCTCATTTTTCTCTTGGATATATCATAATGGTACATGCTAGGCTGGCTTCAGCATGTAGCATTGTAGTGTGTTGTGTTGGTGGTATAATGTTTAGGATAGCAGCCTACAGAGCGGTAGGCCTGGGTGCAATTCCTGGCCAATGTGAGTTGGCTTTTGACATACTACAAATCCTTAAGCAAGCTCATTTTTCTCTTGGATATATCATAATGGTACATGCTAGGCTGGCTTCAGCATGTAGCATTGTAGTGTGTTATGTTGGTGGTATAATGGTTAGGATAGCAGCCTGCAGATCGGTAGGCCTGGGTTCTATTCCTGGCCAATGTGAGTTGGCTTTTAACATACTACAAATCCTTAAGCAAGCTCATTGGTACATGCTAGGCTGGCTTCAGCATGTAGTGTTGGTGGTGGTATAGTGGTGAAGAGAGCTACCCACCACGCACTCAGACCTGGGTTCAATTCCTGGCCAAGGTATGTAAGCTGGCTTTTGAAATACTACAATTCCCTGGAAGACAAGACCCTCCTCCCTCCGGGAGGAGAGAGGAGGTACACTTCCTGAAGTTGTAAAGTAGCGTAGGCCTGCAATTGAACATTTAATAAGATTTCTTCTGACCTTAAAATACTGCTTTGTGTCAAATCCAGTTTTTTTACTGGGACTTTTGATGTGTATTTCATTTAACCACGTTTTCCTCTAGGTAATAGACCCCTTGAAACATCTTTTCTATCATTTTTCTAGACAGCAGAAATGTTTCTAAATTTTTAAGTTCGCCTCCCCATTGAAGTCTATTGCGGTTCGCTAAAGTTTGCGCGAACCGAACCTTCCGCGAAAGTTCTCGAACCGAAAATCGGAGGTTCGCGACATCTCTAATAGCAATCAGTGTGTGGCGGCTGGGGTGGGAGTGATGGAGGGGCGCACGTTGGTGTCTCAGCCTTGGGTGCTGGAGGACCTTGTCCCGGCACTGGGTGGAAATGCTGGGGCCATCTGTTATTTATTACATTTCTGACTATAAAGTAATTGTGTAACACAGTGGTTCTCAAACATTTTTGGGTGAAGTCAACTTTAATGGCTTTGAATTATATTTCAAGCAAGGCACTCCTCGGCAAAAACAACTACCGGAATTACATCATGACCGTTATTAGGCAGCACCCCCCCCCCCTTTCCAAGTAGCTAGTGAATCTTATTAGGCAGCATCCCCCCTCCAAATAGTCTAGTATGGGCAACACCACCTCCAAATAGTCATTGACCTCATATTAGGCAGCATTATCCCCTCAAATAATCATTGACTCTGCATCAGGCAGCTCTCCCTTCCAAATAATTAGTGATCCTCCTCATTAGCCAGCATCACCCACTCCAGCTAGTCAGTGAGGCAGCATTCCCTCCATTATGCATGGGGCTTTTACTACTTCCGGGTCGCTCTGACACGGAGTAGTACGCCTGCGCTGCCCGGCGGAGCGCGTCCTAGATCGCGCTCCTGTTGCCGGGCACTTTCTGACGGTGTGCGCGACGTCATGAACGACGTCACGCTCATGCGCAGAGAGTGCCCGGCAACAGGAGCGCGATCTAGGACGCGTTCCGCCGGGCAGCGCAGGCGTACTACTCCGGGTCAGAGCGACCCGGAAGTAGTAAAAGCCCCAGAGATGTTCGCCGAGCGAACAGTTTGCAACATCTCTAATAAAGAGTCAATCTTCTAGAGCACATAGACATTTGCCCACATCGAATGGCAGTTAGTAACACCCCCTTTAATTATGCCACATCACCTTAGCACTCGCTCCAGATTGTAAGTGACCCCCATTAGCTGAACAAACATATCCTTACCTATCCAGGCCAAGGCGTACTGATCCGTCGCTCCACCCTAATTCCACTCATGTCCAACTTCCGCCATGGCTGTCGGGACTAGAGGTTAACTGGCAGGTAATGCTCCCACATTGTATATCAATGTGTAGTTGCATTACCTGATGGCAGTGCACAAAGGATTGGGATAAACACCGAGATACCCCTGGGAGCCCCTGATGAGTCGGATTAGACGAAACGCGTAGGGCGGAGCTACGTCCACGGCGTGTCTGACGTCACTGCGAGCGGAGCCAGGCCGGTATTGCTAACAGGTGCGGGGGAATGGGAGCCCAGGTGGACGGAGTGAGAGGAAAGCGGGACGCCGCATCCACCCAGATGCCAGGACAGATCCCTCTGCATAGACCACATTGATGTGCAAGTTAACAAGCGAACATACGTGAGTGCGCATTTAGTGCGCGGCGAGGCTGAATGTATTAGCTGTAATACACTATGATGGGCTTTGTGTTTTTTGTTTTATATGTATGAAGAATTTTTTACTTGGATATTAAACTAAAGTTGAAGATTTGAAGTACCAGTGGGGTGTTTTAAAACTCAGACGCTAGATCCACCTGTTCTCTGAGGTGGCTACAATTTGGTGAGCGCATTCTACTTTGGGGAGCGGATACACGATTGTCACAATATTCACCAGCACTCGGGTGTATGTGATGTTAGAATTACACTATGTACAGCACGTTTATGTCTTCTTAGGAAATATTGGTGAGCGCAGCTCAAGTTCTGGACAAGTGAAGCAGCGATCCCACAGGAAGTAACTATATAGACTACTAGCTGATTGCCCGGTGTTGCCCGGGTATGTATTTGGCTGGTGTTAGCTCCGCCTACTTTTTCTAACCCTAACACACAATTACTCACTGACCAAGTTTGTGAGCTTTGCGGTCTTTGGTATCAATAATCTGCTTTGAAATGAAACAAATCTGATTGGCTGTGTGTGGCTCCACCCCCTTTTCTGAATTTGAACCCCAGTCACCCAATAACCAACTGTACCAGGTTTGAGGCCTGTGCCATTAACAGTTCAAGAATGGTAGCAATTAAATATTCCCCTTGAAAAGCAACAGGTGAAGTTTGATTCACTTTTGTAGGCTCCACCCACTTTTCTGAATATTAATCCCAGTCACCCAGTGACCAACTGTGCAAAGTTTAAAAACCCTGCTATTAACAGAATGGCTGCAGTATACATTTTCCCAGTGAAATTTGTATTTGTCTCCACCCACTGATGACCCGGCGTTGCCCGGGTATGTATTTGACTGGTGTTGGCTCCGCCCACTTTCTAACCCTAACACTCAAACACTCAATGACAAAGTTTGTGAGCTTTGGGGTCCTTGGCATCAATAATTTGTATATTCCCATAGAAATTAAACAAATCAGATAGGCTGTTTGTGGCTCCACCCCTCTCCAGCATTTGAACCCCAGTCACCCAATGACCAACTGTAGCAGGTTTGAGGCATCTACTATTAGCAGTGTGAAAATGGCAGCAATTTAAATATTCCACTTGAAAATCAACAAGTGAATTTTGATTGGCTATTATAGGCTCCACCCACTTCCCTGAATATTAATCTCAGTCACTCAGTGACCATCTGGGCAAAGATTAGGAACCCTGAAATAAACAGTGTAAGAAGGGCTGCAGTTTACACTTTCCCAGTGTAATTTGTTTTGGCTCCGCCCACTTTTTGTAACCTGGACACAAAGTCACTACTCAATGCCCAAGTTTGAGAGTTTTGGGGGTCCTTGGCATCAATAATTTGTATTTTCCCATGAAATGAAACAAATCTGATGCACTGTTTGTGGCTCTGTCCCCTTTTCTGAATTTGAACCTCAGTGACCCAATGACCAACTGTACCAGGTTTGAGGCTTGTGCCATTAACAGTGCAAGAATGGCAGCAATTTTTATATTCTCCTCGAAAAGTGACATGTGATTTTTGATTGGCATTTTTAGGCTCCACCCACTTTTATGAATATTAATCCCAGTCACCCAGTAACAATTAACTGTGAAGAAGGGCTGCAGTTTACAATTTACCAGAAAAATCTGTTTTTAACTCCACCCACTTTTTGTAACCTTGACACACAGTCACTACTCAATGACCAAGTTTGTGAGCTTTTGGGTTCCTGGCATCAAAATTGTGCTAATGGAAGCAGTTTATCCAGCAAAGAAATCTGGCTGTTTTTGGCTCCGCCCATTTACTAAATTTGAACCCCGAACACTTAACAACTGACTGTAGCAGGTTTGAGGCCTCTGCTATTAACAGTGTGAGAATGGCTGCAGTTTCAATATTCCCCTTGAAAATCAATAGGTGAATTTTGATTGGCTGTTGTAGGCTCCACCTACTTTTCCGAATATTAATCCTAGTCACCCAGTGACCAACTGTGTGAAGTTTGAGAACCCTGTCATTAACAGTGTAAGAAAAACTGCAGTTTACATTTCCCCATGTAAAAAGTTAGTTGTTTTTGGCTCCACCCACTATTTCTAATCTTGACATACAGTCACTTAATGACCAAGTTTATGATGTTAGGCCTCTGCCATTAAGAGAGCATGAATGGCAGCAATGTAAATATTCCCCTTGAAAATCAAAAGGTGAATTTTGATTGGCTGCTGTAGGCTCCACCCACTTTTCTGAATATTATATCCCAGTCACCCAGTGGCCAACTGTGTCACGTTTGAGAACCCTGCCAATAACAGAATGGCTGAAATCAATCTAACAAATCTGATTGGCTGTTTGTGGTTCCACCCCTTTAGTGAATTTGGACCCCAGTCATCCAATGACTGACTGTATCAGGTTTGAGGCCTCTGCCACTAACAGTGTAAGAATGGTAGCAATGTGAATATTCCCCTTGAAAATCAATAGGTACATTTTGATTGGCTGTTGTAGGCTCCACCCAGATTTCTGAATATTCATCCAAGTCACCCAGTGGCCAATTGTGTAAAGTTTGGGAACCCTGCAATGTAAAAAATGAAGTCGTTGGCACCGCCCACTTTTTTTCTAACCTTGACATACAGTCACTCAATTATCAAGTTTATCAGCTTTGGGGTCCTTGGTATCAATACTTTGTATATTACCATTGAAAAATAAACAAATCTGTCTGTTTGTGGCTCCGCCCCCTTCCTGAATTTGGACCCTAGTAACCCAGTGACCAACTGTACCAGGTTTGAGGCATCTGCTTTTACCAGTATAAGAGAATGGTAGCAGATGAAATATTCCCTTTGAAAATCAAAAGGTGAATTTTTATTGGCTGTTGTAGGCTCCACCCACCTTCCAAAATCTTAATCTGTCAACCAATGACCAACTGTGCAAAGTTTGAGAACCCTGCCATTAACGGTTTAAAAATGGTTGCAGTTTATATTTTCCCAGTAAAAGTTCTTTTGGCTCCGCCCACTTTTTGAAACCTTGACACACAGTCACTCAATGACCAAGTTTGTGAGCTGTCAGGTTCCTGGCATCGAAAATGTGTGAATGGAAGCAGTTTATCCACCAAGGAAATCTGATTGGCTGTATGTGGCCCCGCCCCTTTAGTGAATTTGGACCCCAGTCCCCCAATGACCGACTGTAGCAAATTTGAAGCCTCTGCCATTAACAGTGTAAGAATAGCAGCAGTTCAAATATTCCCCTTGAAAATCAATAGGTGAATTTTGATTGGCTGTTATAGGCTCCACCCATTTTCTTGAATATTAATCGCATTCACCCAGTGACCAAGTGTGGCAAGTTTGAGAACCCTGCGATTAACAGTCTAAGAATGGCTGCCGTTTACATTTACCCATTTAAAATGAACGGCTGAAATTTGATTGGCTGTTTTATGCTCCACCCCCTTTTCCTGGATTTGCAACCTCGGTCACCAAGTGACCAACTGTGCCAAGTGTGGGGACTCTGGCTTGATTACTGTGAGAATGGCAGTCTTTTACATTTTTTCCATTGACTTGAATGGGTGGAATCTGATTTGCTGTTTTTAGCTCCGCCCACGTGTGCAGGGGGGCCGCGAGACCCCCAGAACATATCATCCCAGGCAGTAAGGGATCTGTGTACCAAGTTTCGTTCAAATCGGTCAAGCCGTTTTCGCGTGATCGCGGCACATACACACACACACACACACACACACACACACACACACACACACATACATCCGATTTTATATATATAGATTATTTGATCTGACTCAACATACATCCCCTTGTTTTGGCTGTATTTATGGCCTGATGGATTTTTACTTGCAATAATGGACTGACATTAAGTTATTTGGGTGCAGTAAGATCTGATTGTATTATATCGGAGTTTTGTTGAGAACTGCATTCGAATCGCAAGGTGTAGGGGAAGAATCTGTATACTAATTCTTGTAGGCAGCGCAGCCCTATTAACGTATATAACCTGGGAGGTACTCGATGCGCACCAGGGTGTGGCGGCACCCAGTATGAAAACTTCTGGTGTAATACAATGAGATCTACAAGATATACAGTCTGATATGTATCCCATTTTTTTCCATTTTTGTGCACACATTGGATGATCTATGTATGTCTGAGAGTCTGCATGTGGTTGTGTTATGTCATATCCTGACAATGTGAATAAATGTAAAGTTTATGAATTAGGAGGTATCAATTATTGTCATTTAGTAGACTGCATAAAAGGCTCCTTTTTACTGCTCATTTTATTACTATTTGATATTGTTTTATATGCATAAGAAAATACAATAAAAAACCTTTACATGTTCATATATATCTTGAGTATAGACAATTATTGATACATTGGTATTAATACACAGATTATATATGCCCAGCGCAACCTGTTTATGATTTCTACAGTTTAAACTTTTGTGTGCAGGAAAGTGGGTGCCCACACTTAAAGGGATACTGTAGGGGGGTCAGGGGAAAATGAGTTGAACTTACCCGGGGCTTCTAACGGTCCCCCACAGACATCCTGTGTTGGCGCAGCCACTCACCGATGCTCCGGCCCCGCCTCCAGTTCACTTCTGGAATTTCTGACTTTAAAGTCAGAAAACCACTGCTCCTGCGTTGCTGTGTCCTCGATCCCGCTGATGTCATCAAGCGCACAGTGCAGGCCCAGTATGGTCTGTGTCTGCGCAGTACACTCCTGGTGACATCAGTGGGAGCGAGGACACGGGCGTGCAGGCGCAGTGGTTTTCTGACTTTAAAGTCAGAAATTCCAGAAGTGAACTGGAGGCGGGGCCGGAGCATCGGTGAGTGGCTGCGCCAACACAGGATGTCTGCGGGGGACCATTAGAAGCCCCGGGTAAGTTCATCTCATTTTCCCCCGACCCCCCTACAGTATCCCTTTAACCGTTTAGCAGCGGGCGAAACGGTCACCCCAAGGGGAACCCATACTGTATAAGCGCCCTCCATCTCTTGTGCTTTACTTACAAAAGTTCTAGAAGTATTGCCTTGTGCTATGCGTGAACGGGAATATTGCTGATGTTTGATGAATCAACTCCTTTATGCGGATCCATCTCAGTTCCTTGTGCTGAGATATTTAACTACTTTCTCCATCACTGCAGTACATCCACTGTACATCCTCTATGACTTCATCTAAGCCACGAGGACGTAGGTCCTGTAGTTAAAGCACAGCTGTGTACGGTTGGGCATTACTCAGGGGCGTAGCAATAGGGGTTGCAGAGGTAGAGACCGCATCGGGGCCCTTGGGCCAGAGGGGCTCCGAAGGGCCCTCCCCCAACTACAGTATTAGATCTCTATTGGTCCTGTGCCTATAATAATAACTTCTATAGATACTTTGAATACTGGTAATCCTTAAGAAACTATTTCCCATGCTTTTCTTGCACCTCTGACTCTGTAGTTGCCATTGGCAGGTTTTGGTGCGCCGTATCAATTGTTATGTATAGAGTGCTTGGGGGGGCCCCATTGTCAAACTTGCACCGGGGCCCACAGCTCCTTAGCTACGCCACTGGCATTACTCCTGTGCACACCTCTGGCACTATCTGCTGCAACACTAATTGCTGAAAGGGGATAAATATTACCTGAGCTAATATAAATGATTTTTACCATTAAAAATTATTTTATTCTCTCAGTTCATAGTGAAAAACACACACTGTAGCATTATTTCAGAATTAAATATCTTCACCATAAATTGTGACAGGAACAAGTTTTGTGATAAACGGTAGAAATAGCCAAATAAAAGATATGTTTTTTTTTCTCTCCAGTAGCGCTTTTTATTTTTAACTGGAATTGATAAAACTGAGAAATAATGTGTTTTTTTTCCCTAATTATTTTCCTCTTTTTCCCAATAAAATACATAGAAAACAAACTTGTTCAGGGGGAAAATTCCATACAATAAAAGCCTAGTTTGTCTTGTAAATAGATATATATATATATATTTCATTTAGGTGTCATAAGTAGGGATAAAGTTATTGCTGATTAAATAGGAAGGTAGCTAAAATGCAAAAACTGCTCTGGTCCATAAGGGGAAAACAAGGTCTGGATGCGAAGCGGTTAATCCAAGGAACTAAATGATGTCTCATCAAAAGCACACTTTTCAAGCTTGGCATATAATTTGTGTGAAGAGACACGACATTCTTTACATGCTTATGGGGTTCTTCTAGAGAAAAACATCAATAAAGTCTGTAAAAATATAGTTTGAAAAGTACTCAAACGTGGCGGTAGCATTGCACAACCCGAAGGGCATGGCCAGGTACTCAAAGTGACCAGAATGTGAACTGAAATCTGTTTTCCACTCCTTCTTTGATTCAAATAAAGTTGTAGGCACCCTATAAATCTATCTTAGTGAACAACTATGCAGTTCTTAACCGTTGAAACAGATCTGGTGCCAATGGCAAAGGATAGAGGTTCTTGATCGTAATCTTTTTTAACTCCTAATAATCCACACAAAATGAACATCCTTTTCTTCACAAAGAATATTCCGAGATCTGAGCGTGGATTGAATCATTTTTCAGGATTCTCTTCGATATATTGCTTGAGGATTAGAGATTCCGGCTCAGACAAGAGAAACATCTGCCAAATGGTATTTTAACCCCAGCAAACAGTTCTGCACAGGCGCAGAATATTCCCGGTGATGGGAGTGCAGTGGGGGCAAACCCGCAGACGAACTACATTTGTGCCATCTGGACCCGTCTGGAGGAATTACCAGGCCGGCTAGCGGAGGATCTAGGTTGCCCAGGAGGACAGTGAGGGAGCAAACAGCCTGAAGGTGGCTGAAGGAAGCCCCAGGTATGTATACATTTTTTTAGCCCCCCTTCTCAGGTACACTTTAAAGTAGCATCATTCCAATTGGTATCTTCGCTCCACCAACAGAAATCTGAGATGTATTCTTCCATTGGTCAATGGCCCTCTTGGAGAGTTAGAAGAGCAGAATTCAGGCAAGGCTGCCCGACCGGGGTCATCATCCAATTCCACTGAAGCATGAGCGAAGCCCCAGAGTTGTCTCGCTTTGCTGGATTATTATGCATTATTTAAGCACAACAAAGCAATATGCGGCATGGTAGTGTAGGGGGCGGCACGGTGGTGTAGTGGTTAACGCTCTCGCCTTGCAGTGCTGGGTCCCCAGTTCAAATCCCAGGCAGGTCAACATCTGCAAGGAGGCGGTTTCCTACCACATCCCAAAACATACAGATAAGTCAATTGGCTTCCCCCTAATTTGGCCCCAGACTGTGATACATATACACTACACAATACATACATACATAGCCATAGGACTATGGCAGGAATTAGATTGTGAGCCTCTCTGAGGGACAGTTAAAGAGACTGAAGTCTCAAAAAAAACAGGTTTTATTTCAGATTAATGTTAAGTATTAATGTGCCACCTAAAACGCTGAATACTCACTATAACCCCCCTGAAATCCCCAAGGGGACGATTTGTGCGGTGCTTCCGTGTAGAGGCAGAGCTTTGGACTGTAGCTTCCATCTGCACTCTCCCCGCCTCTCAGTCTTCTTTCACTGAGAGGGGCGGGGGAGAGGCGGCGATCAGCGCCGATTGATGCAAATGGAGGCAGAGCAACAGCCCAAAGCTCTGCCTCCTTAGGGCAGCAAAATCCATGTGGATTTTTTCCCAGGCATTTCGGGGGGTTATAGTGAGTATTCAGCAGCCGGTATGCTGCATTTTAGGTGGCACATTAGTACTTAACAGCAATCTGAAATAAAAAGTGGGTTTTTTTGAGACTTCAAAGTCCCTTTAAGTGACAAGAAAATATGTACTCTGTACAGCGCTGCGTAATATGTGGGTGCTATACAAATACTTACCGTAAATTAAAAAATAAATAAATACAGTAAAATACTCTTGCCAGCTTGTTTCCAGCCACTAATTTTGTTTATTAACATTTCCCTCCTATCCTAATGGAGCCCAGAGAGCTTTTGCGACTTTATCCCATCCACAAGTAAGTCAAAATTTCTATTGTATGGAATTATTTATGAAAAGTATTCCGCCAAGCCAACCTATAGCTCCACCGTCTTTTTAATCATTTATGGTAGCACTTATATTTGAGCTGCGCGAGTGTGTTTGTGACCTTGTGTATTTCCTCTGTTGATGCTATCGCCTGCGTATTTGCTTATCATTACGGCGGGGGCTATGAAGATTCTAGGTGAGCAGCGCACTGTGCTTATTTCTCATCTTGCCCGTGAAGGATGGTTTACTTTTAAGTGTAATTTTTAGACTGACTTAAAACTAGGGCCCTGATCAATAATGCAATATAGTTGCATTATTGATTCTGCTGGATTCTACTCCTGCTTCCATCCTAAAGTTTATTCACTGCGCAGGCATAGCAATTACTTACCGCCGTGGTAAGTAGTTAGTTATCTTGCCTTGAAGCCGTAGGAGGCTGAGCTTCAATCCCACCGGGGATAAATGTCCACCTGGAGTTTTGTATTCTTCCTGTGTCGGTATTCATCTGGATTCTGCTAGAGAAGCCGGTCATTTGTGGCGTGATTCACAGATCAGATATTGGGCGCAGCCAAAGGCACTGATGTTAAATTGTGACATTTCTGGCTATAGCTGGTAATTTGGGTGCTGGAGGTGCCGGAGTTTGTTAGTGATGGTGGAGTTTGGCTATTCTATAGCTGAACTCCACAGTGACAGAAATAGTGGCGGTGGAGTGGCAGGGACAGGGGAAATAGTGGTGGTGGAGTGGCAGGGACAGGGGAAATAGTGGTGGTGGAGTGGCAGGGACAGCGGAAATAGCGGTGGTGGAGTGGCAGGGACAGGGGAAATAGTGGCAGTGGAGTGGCAGGGACAGAGGAAATAGTGGCAGTGGAGTGGCAGGGACAGGGGAAATAGTGGCAGTGGAGCGGCAGGGACAGGGGGAATAGTGGCAGTGGAGTGGCAGGGACAGGGGAAATAGTGGTGGTGGAGTGGCAGGGACAGGGGAAATAGTGGCAGTGGAGTGGCAGGGACAGGGGAAATAGTGGCAGTGGAGTGGCAGGGACAGGGGAAATAGTGGCAGTGGAGTGGCAGGGACAGGGAAAATAGTGGCAGAGGAGTGGCAGGGACGGGGGAAATAGTGGCAGTGGAGTGGCAGGGACAGGGGAAATAGTGGTGGTGGAGTGGCAGGGACAGAGGAAATAGTGGTGGTGGAGTGGCAGGGACAGGGGAAATAGTGGCAGTGGAGTGGCAAGGACAGGGGAAATAGTAACAGTGGAGTGGCAAGGACAGGGGAAATAGTGGCAGTGGAGTGGCAGGGACAGGGGAAATAGTGGCAGTGGAGTGGCAGGGACAGGGGAAATAGTGGCAGTGGAGTGGCAGGGACAGGGGAAATAGTGGCAGTGGAGTGGCAGGGACAGGGGAAATGGTGGCAGTGGAGTGGCAGGGACAGGGGAAATAGTGGCAGTGGAGTGGCAGGGACAGGGGAAATAGTGGCAGTGGAGTGGCAGGGACAGGGGAAATAGTGGCAGTGGAGTGGCAGGGACAGGGGAAATAGTGGTGGTGGAGTGGCAGGGACAGCAGAAATAGTGGTGGTGGAGTGGCAGGGACAGGGGAAATAGTGGTGGTGGAGTGGCAGGGACAGGGGAAATAGTGGCGGTGGAGCAGCAGGGACAGGGGAAATAGTGGCAGTGGAGTGGCAGGGACAGGGGAAATAGTGGCAGTGGAGTGGCAGGGACAGCGGAAATAGTGGTGGTGGAGTGGCAGGGACAGCAGAAATAGTGGTGGTGGAGCGGCAGGGACAGGGGAAATAGTGGCAGTGGAGCGGCAGGGACAGGGAAAATAGTGGCAGTGGAGTGGCAGGGACAGGGGAAATAGTGGCAGTGGAGCGGCAGGGACAGGGGAAATAGTGGCAGTGGAGTGGCAGGGACAGGGGAATTAGTGGCAGTGGAGTGGCAGGGACAGGGGAAATAGTGGCAGTGGAGTGGCAAGGACAGGGGAAATAGTGGCAGTGGAGTGGCAGGGACAGGGGAAATAGTGGCAGTGGAGTGGCAGGGACAGCGGAAATAGTGGCAGTGGAGTGGTAAGGACAGGGGAAATAGTGGCAGTGGAGTGGCAGGGACAGGGGAAATAGTGGCAGTGGAGCGGCAGGGACAGGGGAAATAGTAACAGTGGAGTGGCAAGGACAGGGGAAATAGTGGCAGTGGAGTGGCAGGGACAGGGGAAATAGTGGCAGTGGAGTG
Organism: Hyperolius riggenbachi; assembly: GCF_040937935.1. Lineage (NCBI taxonomy): Eukaryota > Metazoa > Chordata > Amphibia > Anura > Hyperoliidae > Hyperolius > Hyperolius riggenbachi. Next base: position 14,162,356 of record NC_090655.1, on the reverse strand, counting down.
GCAGGGACAGGGGAAATAGTGGCAGTGGAGTGGCAGGGACAGGGGAAATAGTGGCAGTGGAGTGGCAGGGACAGGGGAAATAGTGGCAGTGGAGTGGCAGGGACAGGGGAAATAGTGGCAGTGGAGTGGCAGGGACAGGGGAAATAGTGGCAGTGGAGTGGCAGGGACAGGGGAAATAGTGGCAGTGGAGTGGCAGGGACAGGGGAAATAGTAACAGTGGAGTGGCAGGGACAGCAGAAATAGTGGTGGTGGAGTGGCAGGGACAGGGGAAATAGTGGTGGTGGAGTGGCAGGGACAGGGGAAATAGTGGCGGTGGAGCAGCAGGGACAGGGGAAATAGTGGCAGTGGAGTGGCAGGGACAGGGGAAATAGTGGCAGTGGAGTGGCAGGGACAGCGGAAATAGTGGTGGTGGAGTGGCAGGGACAGCAGAAATAGTGGTGGTGGAGCGGCAGGGACAGGGGAAATAGTGGCAGTGGAGCGGCAGGGACAGGGAAAATAGTGGCAGTGGAGTGGCAGGGACAGGGGAAATAGTGGCAGTGGAGCGGCAGGGACAGGGGAAATAGTGGCAGTGGAGTGGCAGGGACAGGGGAATTAGTGGCAGTGGAGTGGCAGGGACAGGGGAAATAGTGGCAGTGGAGTGGCAAGGACAGGGGAAATAGTGGCAGTGGAGTGGCAGGGACAGGGGAAATAGTGGCAGTGGAGTGGCAGGGACAGCGGAAATAGTGGCAGTGAGTGGCAGGGACAGGGAAATACTGGCGGTGGAGTGGCAGGGACAGGGGAAATAGTGGCAGTGGAGCAGCAGGGACAGGGGAAATAGTGGCAGTGGAGTGGCAAGGACAGGGGAAATAGTGGCAGTGGAGTGGCAAGGACAGGGGAAATAGTGGCAGTGGAGTGGCAGGGACAGGGGAAATAGTGGCAGTGGAGTGGTAAGGACAGGGGAAATAGTGGCAGTGGAGTGGCAGGGACAGGGGAAATAGTGGCAGTGGAGTGGTAAGGACAGGGGAAATAGTGGCAGTGGAGCGGCAGGGACAGTGGAAATAGTGGCAGTGGAGTGGCAAGGACAGGGGAAATAGTGGCAGTGGAGCGGCAGGGACAGGGGAAATAGTGGCAGTGGAGCGGCAGGGACAGGGGAAATAGTAGCGGTGGAGTGGCAGGGACAGGGGAAATAGTGGCAGTGGAGCGACAGGGACAGGGGTAATAGTGGCAGTGGAGTGGCAGGGACAGGGGAAATAGTGGCAGTGGAGTGGCAGGGACAGGGGAAATAGTGGCGGTGGAGCGGCAGGGACAGGGGAAATAGTGGCAGTGGAGCAGCAAGGACAGGGGAAATAGTGGCAGTGGAGCGGCAGGGACAGGGGAAATAGTGGCAGTGGAGTGGCAGGGACAGGGGAAATAGTGGCGGTGGAGTGGCAGGGACAGGGGAAATAGTGGCAGTGGAGCGGCAGGGACAGGGGAAATAGTGGCAGTGGAGTGGCAGGGACAGGGGAAATAGTGGCAGTGGAGTGGCAGGGACAGGGGAAATAGTGGCAGTGGAGTGGCAGGGACAGGGGAAATAGTGGCGGTGGAATGGCAGGGACAGGGGAAATAGTGGCAGTGGAGTGGCAGGCACCAGGGAAATAGTGGCAGTGGAGTGGCAGGGACAGGGGAAATAGTGGCAGTGGAGTGGCAGGGACAGGGGAAATAGTGGCAGTGGAGTGGCAGGGACAGGGGAAATAGTGGCAGTGGAGTGGCAGGGACAGGGGAAATAGTGGCAGTGGAGTGGCAGGGACAGGGTAAATAGTGGCAGTGGAGTGGCAGGGACAGGGGAAATAGTGGCAGTGGAGTGGCAGGGACAGGGGAAATAGTGGCAGTGGAGTGGCAGGGACAGGGTAAATAGTGGCAGTGGAGTGGCAGGGACAGGGGAAATAGTGGCGGTGGAGTGGCAGGGACAGGGGAAATAGTGGCAGTGGAGTGGCAGGGACAGGGTAAATAGTGGCGGTGGAATGGCAGGGACAGGGTAAATAGTGGCAGTGGAGTGGCAGGGACAGGGTAAATAGTGGCGGTGGAATGGCAGGGACAGGGGAAATAGTGGCAGTGGAGTGGCAGGGACAGGGGAAGTAGTGGCAGTGGAGTGGCAGGAATAGGGTAAATAGTGGCAATGGAGTGGCAGGCACCAGGGAAATAGTGGCAGTGGAGCGGCAGGGACAGGGGAAATAGTGGCAGTGGAGTGGCAGGGACAGGAGACATAATGGCAGTGGAGTGGCAGGGACAGGGGAAATAGTGGCAGTGGAGTGGCAGGGACAGGGGAAATAGTGGCAGTGGAGTGGCAGGCACCGGGAAATAGTGGCAGTGGAGCGGCAGGGACAGGGGAAATAATGGCAGTGGAGTGGCAGGGACAGGGGAAATAGTGGCATTGGAGTGGCAGGCACCGGGAAATAGTGGCAGTGGAGTGGCAAGGACAGGGGAAATAGTAACAGTGGAGTGGCAGGGACAGGGGAAATAGTGGCGGTGGAGTGACAGGGACAGGGGAAATAGTGGCAGTGGAGCGGCAGGGACAGGGGAAATGGTGGCAGTGGAGTGGCAGGCACTGGGGAAATAGTGGCGGTGGAGCGGCAGGGACAGGGGAAATAGTGGCAGTGGAGTGGCAGGGACAGGGGAAATAGTGGCAGTGGAGTGGCAAGGACAGGGGAAATAGTGGCAGTGGAGTGGCAGGGACAGGGGAAATAGTAGCGGTGGAGTGGCAGGGACAGGGGAAATAGTGGCAGTGGAGCGACAGGGACAGGGGTAATAGTGGCAGTGGAGTGGCAGGGACAGGGGAAATAGTGGCGGTGGAGTGGCAGGGACAGGGGAAATAGTGGCGGTGGAGTGGCAGGGACAGGGGAAATAGTGGCGGTGGAGTGGCAGGGACAGGGGAAATAGTGGAGTGGCAGGGACAGGGGAAATAGTGGCAGTGGAGTGGCAGGGACAGTGGAAATAGTGGCAGTGGAGTGGCAGGGACAGGGGAAATAGTGGCAGTGGAGTGGCAGGGACAGTGGAAATAGTGGCGGTGGAGTGGCAGGGACAGGGGAAATAGTGGCGATGGAGTGGCAGGGACAGGGGAAATAGTGGCAGTGGAGTGGCAGGGACAGGGGAAATAGTGGCGGTGGAGTGGCAGGGACAGGGGAAATAGTGGCAGTGGAGTGGCAGGGACAGGGGAAATGGTGGTGGTGGAGTGGCAGGGACAGGGGAAATAGTGGCGGTGAAGCAGCAGGGACAGGGGAAATAGTGGCAGTGGAGTGGCAGGGACAGGGGAAATAGTGGCAGTGGAGTGGCAGGGACAGGGGAAATAGTGGCAGTGGAGTGGCAAGGACAGTGAAAATAGTGGCAGTAGAGCAGCAGGGAAAGCAGAAATAGTGGCAGTGGTGTGGCAGAGACAGCAAAAATAGTGGCATTGGAGTGGCAGAGACAGCAAAAATAGTGGCAGTGGAGTGGCAGGGACAGCAGAAATAGTGGCAGTGGAGTGGCAGGGACAGGGGAAATAGTGGCGGTGGAGCAGCAGGGACAGGGGAAATAGTGGCAGTGGAGCAGCAGGGACAGGGGAAATAGTGGCAGTGGAGTGGCAGGGACAGGGGAAATAGTGGCAGTGAAGTGGCAGGGACAGGGGAAATAGTGGCGGTGGAGCAGCAGGGACAGGGAAAATAGTGGCAGTGGAGCAGCAGGGACAGGGGAAATAGTGGCAGTGGAGTGGCAGGGACAGGGTAAATAGTGGCAGTGGAGTGGCAGGGACATAATTAATGGCGGAAGTAATCGATTTGACCCCTTTATCTGCTAGGAAATTGCATGGTGTGTACCAGACATTAGACTGCCGCAGACATCTGCAGGTGTTCTGTGTGTCTCTGCATCCATATGCCACTGTTGCCACAGATGTGTAAAGGCATTTTAGTACTACTTCCGCCTACAGTGGATGTCTATACAGCAGATGTTTCCCAATACCCCTGTACCACACAGTCTAAAAGGCGCTTAGTACAAAGTTTAGCCTCAGTGCTAACTTTCTAATTTACTTGAAATATGAAAATAATTCTAAAATGTAGAATTATGCAAATGTTAATCTATGCATCTTGAAAATGGACCAATCAAATTCTTTCACTGGAAGATTGGATTAGTCCATTTTGCAATGCATTTTTCATAATAATTAACATTTGTGGTTACCCACAATGCACTACTGAATATGCAAATGATCTCTTTCTGCCCCTGTAAGCCAGACAAGCATCCAGAACCGCTGATCTACATGTGGGGTTGGTGTGGCTGTGTAATATTTAAAGCTATAGACTTGCTATTAGTGTTGGGCGAACAGTGTTCGCCACTGTTCGGGTTCTGCAGAACATCACCCTGTTCGGGTGATGTTCGAGTTCGGCCGAACACCTGCCGGTGCTCGGCCAAACCGTTCGGCCACATGGCCGAACTAAGAGCGCATGGCCGAACGTTCCCCGAACGTTCGGCTAGCGCTGTGATTGGCCGAACGGGTCACGTGGTTCGGGCCCGAACGCGCTCTGATTGGCCGAACGGTCACGTGGTTCGGGTAAATAAATACCCGAACCACGTCATATCTCCGCCATTTGTCTGTGGGTTTAGCTTTGGGTAGGCAGGCAGGGTAGTTCGCTCTCCAGCCACGCTAGCCAGGGTCCCCCCCAGTCATTGTGTGTCGCTGCTGGGAACAGTAGTACACCGCTCGCTCAGCCACACTATATATAGCATTGTTTACTGCCACTGTGTACCTCGCTCAGCCACGCTATATATATAGCATTGTGTTTTCTGACACTCTGTGTACACGGCTTAGGCTAGCCTGACTAATATAGCATTGTGTGTACTGCCACTGTGCACCTCGCTCAGCCACGCTATATATAGCATTGTGTGTACTGCCACTGTGCACCTCGCTCAGCCACGCTATATATAGCATTGTGTGTACTGCCACTGTGCACCTCGCTCAGCCACGCTATATTAAGCATTGTGTGTACTGCCACTGTGCACCTCGCTCAGCCACGCTATATATAGCATTGTGTGTACTGCCACTGTGCACCTCGCTCAGCCACGCTATATATAGCATTGTGTGTACTGCCACTGTGCACCTCGCTCAGCCACGCTATATATAGCATTGTGTGTACTGCCACTGTGCACCTCGCTCAGCCACGCTATATATAGCATTGTGTGTACTGCCACTGTGCACCTCGCTCAGCCACGCTATATATATAGCATTGTGTTTTCTGACACTCTGTGTACACGGCTTAGGCTAGCCTGACTAATATAGCATTGTGTGTACTGCCACTGTGCACCTCGCTCAGCCACGCTATATATAGCATTGTGTGTACTGCCACTGTGCACCTCGCTCAGCCACGCTATATATAGCATTGTGTGTACTGCCACTGTGCACCTCGCTCAGCCACGCTATATATAGCATTGTGTGTACTGCCACTGTGCACCTCGCTCAGCCACGCTATATATAGCATTGTGTTTTCTGACACTCTGTGTGCACGGCTTAGCCTGACTAATATAGCATTGTGTGTACTGCCACTGTGCACCTCGCTCAGCCACGCTATATATAGCATTGTGTGTACTGCCACTGTGCACCTCGCTCAGCCACGCTATATATAGCATTGTGTGTACTGCCACTGTGCACCTCGCTCAGCCACGCTATATATATAGCATTGTGTTTTCTGACACTCTGTGTACACGGCTTAGCCTGACTAATATAGCATTGTGTGTACTGCCACTGTGCACCTCGCTCAGCCACGCTATATATAGCATTGTGTTTTCTGACACTCTGTGTACACGGCTTAGCCTGACTAATATAGCATTGTGTGTACTGCCACTGTGCACCTCGCTCAGCCACGCTATATATAGCATTGTGTTTTCTGACACTCTGTGTACACGGCTTAGCCTGGCTCTATAGCATTGTGTGTACTGCCACTGTGCACCTCGCTCAGCCACGCTATATATAGCATTGTGTTTACTGCCACTCTGTGTACACCGCTCAGCCAGACTATATACCGTTGTTTACTGACACTCTGTGTACACCGCTCAGCCAGACTATATACCATTGTTTACTGACACTCTGTGTACACGGCTCAGCCTGACTATAAAGCATTGTGTGTACTGCCACTGTGCACCTCGCTCAGCCACGCTATATATATAGCATTGTGTTTTCTGACACTCTGTGTACACGGCTTAGCCTGACTAATATAGCATTGTGTGTACTGCCACTGTGCACCTCGCTCAGCCACGCTATATATAGCATTGTGTGTACTGCCACTGTGCACCTTGCTCAGCCACGCTATATATAGCATTGTGTGTACTGCCACTGTGCACCTCGCTCAGCCACGCTATATATAGCATTGTGTGTACTGCCACTGTGCACCTCGCTCAGCCACGCTATATATAGCATTGTGTTTTCTGACACTCTGTGTACACGGCTTAGCCTGACTAATATAGCATTGTGTGTACTGCCACTGTGCACCTCGCTCAGCCACGCTATATATAGCATTGTGTGTACTGCCACTGTGCACCTCGCTCAGCCACGCTATATATAGCATTGTGTGTACTGCCACTGTGCACCTCGCTCAGCCACGCTATATATAGCATTGTGTTTACTGCCACTCTGTGTACACCGCTCAGCCAGACTATATACCGTTGTTTACTGACACTCTGTGTACACCGCTCAGCCAGACTATATACCGTTGTTTACTGACACTCTGTGTACACCGCTCAGCCAGACTATATACCGTTGTTTACTGACACTCTGTGTACACCGCTCAGCCAGACTATATACCATTGTTTACTGACACTCTGTGTACACGGCTCAGCCTGACTATAAAGCATTGTGTGTACTGCCACTGTGCACCTCGCTCAGCCACGCTATATATAGCATTGTGTTTAATGACACTCTGTGTACACGGCTTAGCCAGACTATATAGCATTGTGTGTACTGCCACTCTGTGTACACCGCTCAGCCAGACTATATAGCATTGTGTTTACTTCCACTCTGTGTCTGCTGGGCCTGGGAACAGTAGTACACCGCTCACCCGCCACTGTATAGCATTGTGCTCTGTGTCGCTGCTGGGAATAGTGGTACTGTATAGCATTTCTGTACTGCCACTGTACTGCTGCCAGTCAGCGTGTACTGTAAGGATAAGTGAAATGAGGAAGAAATCCGGTGAAAGAGGAAGGGGCAAGGGAAGAGGTGTTTCCCCTGACGGTTCACGTACAGGCCACAGGGGAGCACCCAAGAAAACCCACTCAATACCGCCCATGTTGTCCAGGACAACAACCCTCACAAATCCAAAAGAACAGGACCAGATAATTACTTGGATGACCTCTCAAGCGTCCAGCAGTGGGTTAAGCAGCACCAGCACATCACGCACGAGGTCCGAGTCCTCAGCCAGTTACAAGGAGCCAGTGGGCACAAAGCTGACACAACCGGCAGCGACACCACGCACACAACTGCCAGATAACCAGTCCTATGAATTACCTCAGGACACAATGGGGTATTCGCAGGAGCTATTCCCAGCCCAACAAACTTCCACCTTTCAAAGGTCAATGGAGGAACAGCCAGAAATGTTGTGCCCGGATTCACAACCATTAACTGTGGGAAATGCACCGCGCACTGAAATACAAGGCGAGTCCGAGGAGGACTCGGAAACCCAAATCCCAGAGCAAGTTGGGCAGGAGGGGTTGCAATTGCAGGAGGTCGGCCGACAAGATCTGGAAGACGACGTTGGAGTGAGCTGCGCAGAGGTTGTTCTGGGGAGCTCTACTCCACGGCGGCGGCCCCCCACAATGACATATGACGAGTTTGAGGAGATGGAAGAGGAGGGTATGGACAATGTGGACAGAGACCCAGATTTTATTTGTGAACGAGAACATCGCCGTCGTAGCAGCAGCACAGATGAGTCTGTTGAAGAACCCACTGCTGCACGAGTTCGCCTTGTGCCACAAGGTAGGCGGCGCGCAATTTCAGGCACCACAAGCGTGGAAGTTAGAGTGAGAGGCAAAAGAGGAGGAAACAGAAATCGCCAGCAAGGAGGCAGGTGCTCCAAAGTCTGGGCTTTCTTTGAAGACTGCACTGAGGATGTTACCATGGCGATTTGCAAGGTGTGCAAGACTCGCCTGAGCAGGGGGAAAAGTATTAACAACCTCTCCACCACCAGCATGAGCCGCCACATGCTATCCAAACATCCCACTCTGTGGGCAAACACGGCAGGACAGGGTACCAGCAACACTGCCTCCCTTGGGTTCACCAGACTCACCACCAGACCCGCCTCAGCAGCAGCAGTAGCCCAGCCATTGCGTGGTTCACAACATTCACAAACATCAGACGACGCTGACACTGTCACTTTCCGGAGTAGTGCTCTTGAGGTCTCCCAGTGTTCATCAAACACAACAACCAACAGCCCTTCCGTGTGCAGCGCTACGGTTCAGTTGTCTGTGTCGGAGATGTTTGAGCGCAAGAGGAAATTGCCAGCAAATGACCCCCGGGCCGTGGCAGTAACAGCCAGCATAGCCAAGCTTCTGACCTGCGAAATGCTGCCATATCGAGTGGTGGAGACAAACAGCTTCAAGGGCATGATGTCAGTGGCCATCCCACGTTACGTGGTTCCCAGCCGCTACCACTTTGCGCGCTCTGCAGTGCCTGAGTTGCATGAGCACGTGGTCAGCAAAATAACCCGAAGCTTGAAGAATGCCGTTGCCTGCAAGGTTCACCTCACCACTGACACTTGGACGAGTGCGTTCGGCCAGGGTCGATACATCTCCCTTACCGCGCACTGGGTGAACCTTGTGGAGCCTGGCAGCGATTCCTCACCTGCTACGGCGCGGGTGTTGCCCACGCCGCAAACAGCTGCACCGCCGTCCCTCCCACTGGATAACAACAGCAGCACCTACCTCTCTGACTCCTTCTCCTCCAACGCATCTCAAAGCTGTACCTCATCCGGAAACGCTAACCCAGCAGCAGTAGGATCGTGGAAGCAGTGCAGCACAGCTGTTGGCATGCGTCAGCAAGCGTTGCTGAAGCTGATCTGCCTTGGGGATAAGCAGCACACAGGGGAGGAAATTTGGAAGGGAATAAAGGAACAGACGGATTTGTGGCTGGCACCGCTGGACTTGAAACCGGGCATGGTTGTGTGTGATAATGGGAGTAATCTAATTCGCGCTTTAAGGTTGGTTAAGCTGACACACATCCCTTGCCTGGCGCACGTGATGAACCTAGTAGTTCAGCGGTTCCTGAGGACATACCCAGGCGTGGCCGATCTTCTGTTGAAGGTGCGTCGAGTGGCCAAACATTGTAGAAATTCCAGTACTGCTTCGGGGGCACTCGCCAAGATGCAGGAGCGCTTCAATCTCCCCCACCATCGCTTGCTGTGTGATGTCCCTACGCGCTGGAATTCTACGCTGCACATGCTAGCACGCTTTTGTGAGCAGAAGAGTGCAGTGGTCCAGTACATGACGGCGCAGTACCGAGGCGCATCCGGCCAGCTGCCAAGCTTCTGTGGATCCGATTGGGCCAACATGTTGGACCTCTGCCAAGTCCTCCAAAATTTTGAGCAATCCACGTTGCTTGTGAGCAGTGACAACTCTTCAGTCAGCATTACCATACCACTGCTGTGTTTACTGAAGAGGTCAATGTTGAAAATCAAGGAAACAGCTGTCATGATGCAACTGGGGGAATCTGAAGGATAAAACGATCAGCGTGATGGTACCAACATCAGGCCATCCGCCTCAGGGAACGCTGGCCCCAGCAGCTATGACGAAGAAGAGGAGGAGGAACAGCTGGAGTTGGAGCAGGAATTTCATGCCACCACTGACGAGGGCCAGAGCGGTGCACGTTGGACTTCCACAATTCAGCGCGAATGGTCAGCAGAAGCAGACCAGGAGGAAGGTGACGACTATGATGCATCACAACAACTATCACAACGCTCACAAGAGGATGATGAGGATTCTGGTAGGACTCTTGCACACATGGCTCAATTCATGCTAGACTGCATTGAACGCGACCCACGCATTGTGCGCATTCTGGACAACACCAATTACTGGGTTTATACCCTTCTGGATCCACGGTACAAACACAATGTTCCAAAACTGCTTGAAGAAAGAGTCAGACAGGTCAAAATGGAAGAATACCAGCAGGCCCTTGTGGAGACTTTAGAGAGGAGATTGACATCCTCCCCCTCCTCTAGCCAGTTGTACGCCGACAGACTGACTTCCGCAAACCCAGGACGACCAGGAGGGCAGCAAACAACGCAAGCCGCAGCTAGTGCCCAAAAGGGAACGGTATCGGCAGTGTCCTTGGAGTGGGAAAATTTTCTGACACCCATGCAGCAGCAGCCCACTGAACAGGAAGCGTGCAGATCCACCTCCAACACCGATCGCCTGGAGAAGATGGTCAAGGACTACATGTCAGATGACGTAGCTGTGTCGAACAATCCATCTGCACCCTTCAACTATTGGGTATCGAAGCTAGACACCTGGCACGAACTGGCAATGTACGCAATAGAGGTGCTGGCTTGCCCGGCAGCCAGCGTTATGTCGGAACGCTGTTTCAGTGCTGCCGGAGGCATCGTCACAGATCGGCGTATCCGCCTCTCCACAGAAAATGCAGACCGTCTGACTCAAATTAAAATGAATCAATCCTGGATTGGAAACGACTACGCAACACTCCAGGACCCCAACCAAGTAACATGACCAATGAACATCTGGGATGGTGTAGCGTTACCGGTCCCTGTTTATTGAACCTCTCATCTGTATTACATTTATGACTGCATGGCGGCAAAAAGCATTGCTGCTATATCCGCACGCTTTTTGTCCTCATGCAAGGCCTGGGTTGTTGTGTCTCACAAAGCGTGGCCTTCTCCTCCTGCGCCTGCTCCTGTTCCATCACGTGTGCTGCTGCTGCTGCTGGGTTAGCGTTGCCGGTCCCTGTTTATTGAACCACTTATCTTTATTACATTTATGACTGCATGGCTGTACCTCATGCAAGGCCTGGGTTGTTGTGTCTCACAAAGCGTGGCCTTCTCCTCCTGCGCCTCCTCCTGTTCCATCACGTCTGCTGCTGCTGGGTTAGCGTTGCCGCGTGGTCCCTGTTTATTGAACCACTTATCTTTATTAAATTTATGACTGCATGGCGGTACAAAGCATGCTATCCGCACGCTTCTTGTCCTCATGCAAGGCCTGGGTTGTTGTGTCTCACAAAGCGTGGCCTTCTCCTCCTGCGCCTCCTCCTGTTCCATCACGTCTGCTGCTGCTGGGTTAGCGTTGCCGCGTGGTCCCTGTTTATTGAACCACTTATCTTTATTACATTTATGACTGCATGGCGGTACCTCATGCAAGGCCTGGGTTGTTGTGTCTCACAAAGCGTGGCCTTCTTCTCCTGCGCCTCCTCCTGTTCCATCACGTCTGCTGCTGCTGGGTTAGCGTTGCCGCGTGGTCCCTGTTTATTGAACCACTTATCTTTATTACATTTATGACTGCATGGCGGTACAAAGCATGCTATCCGCACCCTTCTTGTCCTCATGCAAGGCCTGGGTTGTTGTGTCTCACAAAGCGTGGCCTTCTCCTCCTGCGCCTCCTCCTGTTCCATCACGTCTGCTGCTGCTGGGTTAGCGTTGCCGCGTGGTCCCTGTTTATTGAACCACTTATCTTTATTAAATTTATGACTGCATGGCGGTACAAAGCATGCTATCCGCACGCTTCTTGTCCTCATGCAAGGCCTGGGTTGTTGTGTCTCACAAAGCGTGGCCTTCTCCTCCTGCGCCTCCTCCTGTTCCATCACGTCTGCTGCTGCTGGGTTAGCGTTGCCGCGTGGTCCCTGTTTATTGAACCACTTATCTTTATTACATTTATGACTGCATGGCGGTACCTCATGCAAGGCCTGGGTTGTTGTGTCTCACAAAGCGTGGCCTTCTCCTCCTGCGCCTGCTCCTGTTCCATCACGTGTGCTGCTGCTGCTGCTGGGTTAGCGTTGCCGGTCCCTGTTTATGGAACCTCTTATCTTTATTACATTTATGACTGCATGGCGGTACAAAGCATGCTATCCGCACGCTTCTTGTCCTCATGCAAGGCCTGGGTTGTTGTGTCTCACAAAGCGTGGCCTTCTCCTCCTGCGCCTCCTCCTGTTCCATCACGTCTGCTGCTGCTGGGTTAGCGTTGCCGCGTGGTCCCTGTTTATTGAACCACTTATCTTTATTAAATTTATGACTGCATGGCGGTACAAAGCATGCTATCCGCACGCTTCTTGTCCTCATGCAAGGCCTGGGTTGTTGTGTCTCACAAAGCGTGGCCTTCTCCTCCTGCGCCACCCTCCTCCTGTTCCATCACGTGTGCTGCTGCTGGGTTAGCGTTGCCGCGTGGTCCCTGTTTATTGAACCACTTATCTTTATTACATTTATGACTGCATGGTGGTACAAAGCATGCTATCCGCACGCTTCTTGCCCTCATGCAAGGCCGGGGTTGTTGTGTCTCACAAAGCGTGGCCTTCTTCTCCTCCTGCGCCACCCTCCTCCTGTTCCATCACGTGTGCTGCTGCTGGGTTAGCGTTACCGGTCCTTTTTCCTGGAACCTCTTACATGTATTACATTTATGACTGCATGCCGACAAAAAGCATGTTACCTGTGCAAAGAAAACAGACATTTCCCGCATTTAAAAGACAGTTTTCCCTTTGAAACTTTAAAATCGATTTTCTCAAAAACTATAACCTCTTTTTGTTAAAAATTTTTTTCCTCTTGTACCCACTCCCAAGGTGCACATACCCTGTAAATTTGGGGTATGTAGCATGTAAGGAGGCTTTACAAAGCACAAAAGTTCGGGTCCCCATTGACTTCCATTATGTTCGGAGTTCGGGTCGAACACCCGAACATCGCGGCCATGTTCGGCCTGTTCGGCCCGAACCCGAACATCTAGATGTTCGCCCAACACTACTTGCTATACACCAGCGGTTCTGGTTGCTTGGTTACTCTGTCATAATAATTAGCATCATTCTCCACCATCTCAATGTTTTTTTCTCTTGCACGTCGATAACAATCCTACTGACTAATGTGGACTTTACAACGTGTAAATTTGGGCAAAACATTTAACTATCACAAATTTAAACATAGGGGACATTGGCATGTAGCTAAAACAAAAATAAATAGCTGGCAGTGTAAGGGTTAATAAATTGAAATTATATTACTAAAAATGCAAAAGAGCTGACAGTTCACTAGATCGGGTACAAAATGCGATCTGCTCCAGAGAGTAATCAATGCCGCTGAGAGGATCATCGGGTCTTCCCTTCCACCTCTGGATCTCCTACATACCTCCAGACTGTGGTCTGGGGCAAACAGAATACTGAACGACCCTACTCACCCTGGCAGCCGATACTTCGACCGTCTGCCTTTGGGACGCCGCTACAGATCGATCCTCACCAAGACCACCAGACATTTGAACACTTTCTTTCCCCAAGCTGTTCTCCTACTGAACTCGAGTTACCACCCTTGCAAAGCCCCCCTAGCCGTGCACTGACGCTGCACTACTGCCCAACTACGTAATCTGTTTGATGTTTGCAGTCTTTTTTAGCTCCTTCTCCCATCTGTGTGAACTGATCTGTATAAAATCTGTGTCTGTATACTCCTGACGTGTGTACCACAAAAAATTCCGGGTGCGTCAGTCGACGTACTTGGCGAATAAAGCTGATTCTGATTCTGATTCTTTACCTAAAGAGTTATTGAGGCTTCCCTCTGTGTTCAGATGTCCCCTGTCGCTGTTACCCTGGGGAAGATTAGCTACAAAGCATTGTCGCTAATCATATCACAAGCCCGCCCACGTATGTGCAGTAAGCCGCTACCGTGCATGTGCAGGCGGGGTTGTGTAGCTCCTGCACAGCCACACGTAACAGAGGAGGAGCACAGCCCTGATCTAGAGGGGGGGCCCGTTCAGTGACGGGGGACATTAAAGTAACAAGGGAAGACTCAATAGCAGCTTCCTTCTCTTCAGGTAAGGGTCCTTTTACACTTAATGGGCTTGATTCACAAAGCGGTGCTAACTGTTAGCACGCCTGTGAAAACCCCCTTAGCACGTCTAAACAAGCTTTTCGCGCGCAAAACTTTATGCGCGTAAAACTTTACGCGCGTACTGCACAGAGCGCAGGGCGCTCCGCGCAAAGTGCCCACTAAAGCCTATGGGACTTAGCGCGCGTAAAAATTTGCGCGCGCAAAGTTAGCGCGCGATCTGATTGAGAAATCCGGTGCTAACCTACTTAGCACTTACTTAGCACCCTGGTTAGCGCGTCTAAAGACTTTAGACGTGCTAAGTAGGTTAGCACCGCTTCGTGAATCAGGCCCAATGTGTTGATCTCAGTTAAAACGGAAAGAAAACTGATTTTGAAAGTGATGTCCACGCAGGACAGTTTCTAGGCTAAATTGCACCCAGGGCTAAGTGCCCGCAGTATAGGTTATCCAGGTCTAGTTGCCCCCAGCTATAGGTCCCCCCAGTATAGGTAGCCAGGCATAGTTGCCCCCAGTATAGGTTAGTTAGGTAGGTGCCTCCAGCATAGGGTAGCCCGTATAGTAGCCACCAGTATAGGTTAGATAGGTAGGTTCCCCCAGTATAGGTTAGATAGGTAGGTTCCCCCACTATAGGTTAGATAGCTAGGTGCCCCGAGTATAGGTTAGATAGCTAGGTGCCCCGAGTATAGGTTAGATAGCTAGGTGCCCCAAGTATAGGTTAGATAGCTAGGTGTCCCGAGTATAGGTTAGATAGGTAGGTGCCTCTAGCAGCAGAGGGAGCGGGCATAGCGGTGGGAGCGGGCATAGCTTAGTTCCAACTCACCTGCCACCATCCCTGCACGCACCCTCTATCTCCTTCCTGTTCCCAGTGTCTGTCACATTGGTATGAGCGCCGCCTGTGATGACATGCGGTTACATCATCACAGGGGGAGCTGTTACGAAAGCGACAGATGCCGAGGACAGGAAGATAATAGAGGCTGCGCGCAGGGAGAATGGCAGGTGAGTTGAACTAAGTTTTGACAGCTCCCCCCGCTGCTGCGCCCCCCTCCTGCCACTCAATGCGGCGCGCCGGGCAATTGCATGCTTCAAACGCCCGAAGATACAGCCCTGTGTCCATGTTTCCCTATAGCTCAGTTCCCACTACACGCATTTTAACTGAAAGCTTTTTCACAATGCACTGCTATGGAAAAAATGTGCACCAACGTGCACTAACGCACACTAACCATTACCAACTGATTAAGAGTAAAAGGGGCCTAAGTATCTCATTTTGATCTTGAACTTCAGCTCAGGATCACTTTAAATTAGGTTAAAAAACTAACTGTACACATTAAATCAATGGCTCTTGACAATATACATTTTTAATGTTCCTTTTATACGCTAGGAATAAAGTTCTACAAATTGACAGGGCTAATTAAATCAGTAATTCCACGTTACTTATGCAAAGTGACGAACATCAGCAAGCAGAAGCAATTAAGTAAGAAGAGTAGTCAAAACAATGAGGTATCATCTTATAAACTTAACAGAATCAAGCCTATATTTTGCATTTTTTGTGCAGGCTGGCTGGCAGTTGTGGAAGCTAATGTGCAGTATCAAAAACCTGTTTACGCTGCTGAATGTTGATCTTGCAATATATATGCCTCTCCCAGGACTGGGAAAGTCATTTGGTTTCCAAAGTGCCTGCCATATTTCACCGCATGGAGCTCTCGCTAATTGAGAAAAGCAAAAAAGAGACAAATGATGAGAGATGTTTAAGGGAAATGACTTTTACAATTTTATATGTGCTTAATATTCTGCAGAGGGACCCAATATTGTGGAACATGTGAGTATGATTGCTGCGTTATGGAAAAGGCCACTTAGTGCATACCAATGGACAACTTTTAGGTATTGGAATAACAAAGTAAACAACCATTAAATGGGATAAAACTCTGGCGTGTTTACCTACTTTTTATTACCCATACAGTTATCATCTGTATTTTTGCACAATTAATATTGACTGTGTACAAATTAAAAGTTCCCAAAGTACAGTTTATCTGCTCTGAAAGCTGCCATTGCATTTTAGTCATAGCTGCTGTGTTTATATATTAAAATCTATATAGTGAGCATTTCTAAGCTCTCTGCTTTTTAGTTCAGTACAGTTCGGTTTCAGCATGCTGCTGGTTGTATTCTAATTGTAGCAACAGAGGAATGTAAACAAAAGATAATGTTATCACCTCTTCGGTTGCAACCAGAAGCTTCCCGCTGAAGCAAGGGTCTTTCCACTGAAGAACAAAGTGTTGTGTTTAACTGTTCGAATGTTGTTCTGCTACATTTTTTTCTGTGGTAGTAGATTTTTTTTTTTAAAAACTAAGAAATGTTAAGTTTTATACCACTTTAAGTTAACAAGCTAGCAATGTGAAATAAAGCAATCTGAGTGTAAGTCTAACATGGGATAGACTTTAAATATTAGAATATAAAAAGGGGGAAAAAACGTTTAGCTTGGTTGTGTGTTTTTTTTTTGTTTAACATGGATTTTTGCACAAAAAAATTGATTATCAAGCAAGACTCCAAAACAGATTATGTGTTATTGCATTGTTATCCCGACACCTATGCCAACCTTATAATTAGGTTACAGAATAAAAGTATACAGATAAAGATGATTCCACAGCAAAAAAAAAAAAAAAAAAGAATACAGATGAAGATGATGTCACAGCATAAAAGAATACAGTTAAAGCGGATCCGAGATGAAAAACTAAATATAACAAGTGACTTGTCTATATATCTTATCTAAAGTTTAGATAGTTTACACAGCAAATCTATCTTCAAACAGCTTCAACAGTATATTAATATTTTTTCCTGTGATACAATGGGAGCAGACATGTTTTCTGCTTGTCACTATTACACAATTACACACACAGGCAAGCTTATCAGTATCTAGGCATGCTAATCTGCATATTCTGTGAAAACTCCACTCTTATCTCCTCCATTACACAGGCAACTGATCTGTATCTGCACTGCAGCTCTCAGATTGTGAAAACTCTGCCTCTGAAATCTATAGCTAGTAACACCTTTTTCGCCTGCCCAGACTGAAATCCCACAATCCCTTGCAAGCGCCAAGGCACTCTGGAGAAGCTGTGGGTGTGGCTTGTTTAGTTTATAGGAAATTAGGGTATTAAAACAAAACAAAACAAGTATTTGGCTTGAGGAATGCCCTATAAACTATATGTAAGGAACACAATTATGCAAGGAGTAAAAGTTCATCTCGGATCAACTTTAAACTTAGGTTACAGAATAAACGTATACAGATAAAGATGATGTCACAGAATAAAAGAATACGATGAAGATGATGTTACAGCATACCAGATTACAAATGAAGATGCTATCACAGCATAATAGTATATAGATGAATGTGTAATACAGCATAAACAATACAAATGAAGATGATGTCCCAGCATAAAAGTACACAGATGAAGATGATGTCCCAGCATAAAAGTACGCAGATGAAGATGATGTCCCAGCATAAAAGTACGCAGATGAAGATGATGTCCCAGCATAAAAGTACGCAGATGAAGATGATGTCCCAGCATAAAAGTATACAGATGAAGATGATGTCCCAGCATAAAAGTACACAGATGAAGATGATGTCCCAGCATAAAAGTACACAGATGAAAATGATGTCCCAGCATAAAAGTATACAGATGAAGATGATGTCCCAGCATAAAAGTATACAGATGAAGATGATGTCCCAGCATAAAAGTACACAGATGAAGATGATGTCCCAGCATAAAAGTACACAGATGAAGATGATGTCCCAGCATAAAAGTACACAGATGAAGATGATGTCCCAGCATAAAAGTACACAGATGAAAATGATGTCCCAGCATAAAAGTATACAGATGAAGATGATGTCCCAGCATAAAAGTATACAGATGAAGATGATGTCCCAGCATAAAAGTATACAGATGAAGATGATGTCCCAGCATAAGGGCTGGTTCAGACGGACGTTTGGAGGCGTCGCGTTCGTTGGCGTTGTGTTCGTGATGCGTTCAGGCTTTCAGCAGCGTTCGCATTGCGTTCGGATGCGGTCGCGTTTTTTCTTCCCCTAGAGGGACATTACCCGTCGCGGTTAACCGCCCCTGGAAGCAACATGTAGCTTCCAGGGGCTCCTTGAACGCCAGTGAAAATCGGGACCCGAACGCCGCGTTTGTGCAAACGCGCGTAAAAGCCTGGTACAAACGCTCCCATTCACTTGAATGGGAGCGTTTAACGCCAAGCCCCGAACGCTGGCAGTAAACGCTCTGCAAACGTCCGTCTGAACCAGCCCTAAAAGTACACAGATGAAGATGATGTCCCAGCATAAAAGTATATAGATGAAGATGATGTCCCAGCATAAAAGTATACAGATGAAGATGATGTCCCAGCATAAAAGTATACAGATGAAGATGATGTCCCAGCATAAAAGTATACAGATGAAGATGATGTCCCAGCATAAAAGTACACAGATGAAGATGATGTCCCAGCATAAAAGTACACAGATGAAGATGATGTCCCAGCATAAAAGTACACAGATGAAGATGATGTCCCAGCATAAAAGTACACAGATGAAGATGATGTCCCAGCATAAAAGTATACAGATGAAGATGATGTCCCAGCATAAAAGTATACAGATGAAGATGATGTCCCAGCATAAAAGTACACAGATGAAGATGATGTCCCAGCATAAAAGTATATAGATGAAGATGATGTCCCAGCATAAAAGTATACAGATGAAGATGATGTCCCAGCATAAAAGTATACAGATGAAGATGATGTCCCAGCATAAAAGTACGCAGATGAAAAAAAAAAGAATACAGGACTGAAGAAAGAATTATACAGAAAAAGAAAGGAGAAAAAGCACTGCAAAGTACAGTACACTGCTGCCTTCTTTACACAGGCAGTAACTGCAGGGATATCTGGCTGATAATGATGATCAGACTGTGCTTTGAATGGCTGATTGTAATGTCTGTAGCCAGCATAACCCAACAACTCACCATTCATGTTCATGTATTACAATGGGGAGAATGTAGAGGCCTCTCCTGGCTGCCATTCCTAATTTGGTAATGATATAGTTGTGTAGAATGCAGAATGCCATGTGACACAACAGACAGCAATCTCCTATTGGATAACTAATGCAATTAAGTATGAGAGTCCAATAATGACCCCATTTCCCACAGGGAAGCACACTTACTATAATATAAACAATAAGATTATGAATGACAGTGCAGAGATGCCCCAGGATTCCCCGAACACTCATTCATAAACACAATATTGAAGCTTTTGATTCGCTCACTCACTCACTGACCTCTGGAGCTAAAATGGGGGCCATTGAAATCCATCAGATACTAAATGACTACCTCCCAATTATTTACCTACATAGACTGAATGATCTTTAAGGCTCATACACACGCTCAACAAAAGTCTTTTAAATGCACGACTATCAAACAACTTGAAGAAGTTGGACAACTTTTGTCAAGTAAAAGGCGTGCAAACGACAAGGTGTTCTCACTGATAAGAGGCGACTAACGACTGATAAGACACAGCTCAAGTCAATCCAACAGTTGGTTGTACTTGAGCTGCATCTTATCAGTGATTGGTTGCCTCTTATCAGTGCTAACACCTTGTCGTTTGCACGCCTTTTACTTGACGAAAGTTGTCCAACTTCTTCAAGTTGTTTGATAGTCGTGCATTTAAAAGACTTTTGTTGAGTGTGTTTATGAGCCTGTACACTTTATTATCTGTAAAAAGGAGTGTGTGCGCGTGTCTATCAATCTCTCTATATATCAGTGGCCAACAAAATAGAGACACCCTCTTATAACGAGTTGGTCCACCTTTAGCTCTGATCACATCTGATATTCTTAGCATGGACTCAGCCTGATACCGTTGCTGAGGAATGTTGGCCCATGCTGGCATAATGGCAGCTCTAAGTTCGGCCAGATTGGATGGTGGAATTTCAAAGCTTTGAAGTGACCTTTCGACTTTGTCCCACAAATGCTCGATAGGATTGAGGTCAGGGGACTGAGCTGGCCATGGAAGCAGGTAAAACTGATTGATGGCCCTCAAATAAACTTATGCTAACTTAATTATTGCTGGCTACATTGTACAGGAGTCCCTACACCTAGCTAACTTCTAGTCTGGGGCTCCTGTACCTAGAGAAACCTCCTGAGCAGCATGCCTGATGCTGTGTTGGGCATACCGCTTTCTGCAAAAATTTCTTGCCCGACACAGCGTCGGGCATACCGCTCAGGAGGTTAAACAATACCAGTTGCCTGGCAGTCCTGCAGATCCTGTGCCTCTAATACGTTTAATCTTAAAGAGACTCCGTAACAAAAATTGCATCCTGTTTTTTATCATCCTACAAGTTCCAAAAGCTATTCTAATGTGTTCTGGCTTACTGCAGCACTTTCTACTATCACAGTCTCTGTAATAAATCAATGTATCTTTCCCCTGTCAGACTTGTCGGCCTGTGTCTGGAAGGCTGCCAAGTTCTTCAGTGTTGTGGTTCTGCTATGCACTCCCCCTTCCAGGCCCCTATATGCACACTGCCTATGTATTATTTAGATTAGGGCAGCTTCTCTCTTCTCTCTTATCTTTTACAAGCTGAATAAATCGTCCTCTGAGCTGGCTGGGCTTTCACATACTGAGGAATTACAGACAAGGGCAAAGCTGTTTGCAGGAAGAAACGAGCAGCCTGAAACTTCAGTGCATGAGAACTGCAGGGGGAAAGAAACACACAATGATCTCTTGAGATTCAAAAGGAAGGGTGTATACAGCCTGCTTGTGTATGGATGTATTTTCTATGTGTGGACATACTGTACATCAACCTACTTCCTGTTTTGGTGGCCATTTTGTTTGTTTATAAACAAACTTTTTAAAACTGTTTTTAACCACTTTTAATGCGGCGGGGAACGGCGAAATTGTGACAGAGGGTAATAGGAGATGTCCCCTAACACACTGGTATGTTTACTTTTGTGCGATTTTAACAATACAGATTCTCTTTAAGTCATGTAGCCTTTAAAGAACAATGGTGTTCTTGTATTTAAATATACCGAAATGGCGTGGAAAGCACATCACATGTCAGAGGCCAGAGTTATACTTTTTCCATCCTTAGGCTAACGTTCTTGTGACTTCCCTTCAATGTGCATCCCCCCCCCCAATCCATTCTACATGCAGACCCCTTGTCCATATACACTTGTGTATGTGTGTGTTTTTTTTTTTAATTATTAACCTTCAAAGGAACACAGGAAAAAACTAATACCACACCGGTCCGCCAAAAACAGGCCTTTTTGGGGATTACTGCTTTAGCACGCGGTAATCCCCATCTGGCGTCCGGTCAAGCAGGAAGTGACGCTCGCTTCCTGTTGGGCAATTATTGATGTGCACGGAAGCGTATTTCTTTTTTTTTTCCTGCATGGCCTCCTCCATTTCCCCTCAATAGCCATGCCACACCTCACCGGATTGCTAGATTCTATTAATACTTTACAGCAACCCCAAATGGAAAAAAAAATTACCTAAACATATCCCCAGATTATATAAAAAATGCCAACTGAAGCGCTAATAACAACATCCAATACTTATTGTTTCTGGAGAAAGTGTTAAGATCACGTGGAATATTAGTCAAAAGATACAAATTGATTCCTGCACATTCACATATGAAACATGTGGTTGCTGCATCTTTTATTATATGCAATGGTTATACCTCTCTTTGTTACTCTAGTTGTCGCATATTGATATACCAGACTGGATTTAAAAATACTTTTTTCTGCATCTGTTTGAATAACATATGCATGTTTATAATACCTCAATTAATACTAATGTGAAAAAAAACAATGACAGGCTACAGAAATGGATATGTAGGAAAAAGTGAGAGCCACAAAGAAGTTTAACCACCAAGGACTGCACTTCCTACATACCAGAAGAAGGTAAAACACCCAAAAAAGCATACACTAATTTGCTTTAGAGGGAAAGACCTTTTCTTATACATTTTCCACTTGTCATTGTTTCATATTTTATAAATACTATATACAAAAATAACATACCAAGAAATATATAGACAAAGACTTTAACCCTCCTGGCGGTATATTAAAAACCGCCAGGGGGCAGCGCAGCCGTTTTTTTTATTTTTTATTTTTTTTAAATCATGTAGCGAGCCTAGGGCTCGCTACATGATAGCCGCTGCTCAGCGGCATCCCCCCAGCCCCGCCGATCGCCTCCGGCGATAGGCGATCAGGAAATCCCGTTAAAAGAACGGGATTTCCTGGAGGGCTTCCCCGTCATGGCGACGGGGCGGGATGATGTCACCGACGTCATGGACGTCGTGACGTCTAAGGGAGTCCCGATCCACCCCTTGCCGCTGCCTGGTGCTGATAGGCCAGGCAGCGCAGGGGTCTGGGGGGGGGGGCTGTGTTGCGACGCGGATAGCGGCGATCGAGCGCGGGGCGGCGGCGATCGAAGTGCTGACGCAGCTAGCAAAGTGCTAGCTGCGTTCAGCAAAAAAAAAATTATTCAAATCGGCCCAGCAGGGCCTGAGAAAACCTCCTGCGCGGCTTACCCCGAACTACGTTCGGGGTTACCGCCAGGAAGGTTAAGGGCCTTTTTCACACTGGGGCATTGTGGTACGCTAAATGTATCGCACTACGCCACCAGGCAATAAGAGTGTATGGGGAGTTCACACTCCCCACATTGCAGTGCACTGGTCCGGAGGTGCTCTATTTAACATAAATGCATACCTACGTTACTAGGCGGCTCCTGCAGTGATCTGCGTCAGACCGGAACTCATATAGGTCTATGGTCATGCGCCTGAACAAAACCTGCCTAAAGAGTAAGACAAGTGTAATGCACAAATATCAGACAATAACAAAAGTCAAAATGACAAATCCAGAACGATGAACAAAAATTAACAGTAACTAAAGACACCAAAGAGAGATAACCAATGCCCTTGTGAGCTTACTATCTAAAGGAATATGTTTTTTTTTTTTGCAGGATTTACTATTTGTATGTGAAAGAAGTTTGAATGGTGAAAAATTAAAAATATCTGGAATGTTTAAATTCCCACAATTTAGTCTTGAAAACTGGTTAAAAAACCATCAGCTTTTTTAAAACCGACTCTTGCGGCTTTATTTCTACTTCTTTAAAGAGACTCTGTAACAACAAAAACCTCCCCTGGGGGGTACTCACCTCGGGTGGGGGAAGCCTTGGGATCCTAATGAGGCTTCCCACGCTGTCCTCTGTCCCACGGGGGCCTCGCTGCAGCCCTCCGAACAGCCGGCGACAGAGCCGACTGTAGCTTCAATATTTACCTTTGCTGGCTCCAGCGGGGGCGCTGTGGCGGCTTTCGGCACGGAAATAGACGGAAATACCCGATCTCCGTCGGGTCCGCTCTACTGTGCAGACGCCGGAAACTTGCGCCTGCGCAGTAGAGCAGACCCGACGGCGATCGGGTATTTCCGCCTACTTCGGAGCCGACAGCCATCAGAGCGCCTGCGCAGGAGCCAGGAAGGTAAATATTACGTCACCGCTGCACGGAGGGCTGCAGCGAGACCCCTGACGGATGGAGGACAGCGTGGGAAGCCTCATTAGGATCCGGAGGCTTCCCCCACCCGAGGTGAGTACCCCCCAGGGGTCGTTTTGTCGTTACAGTTCCTCTTTAAAGAGACACTGAAGCGAAAAAAAATATATGATATAATGAATTGGTTGTGTACTATGAATAATTACTAGAAGATTAGCAGCAAAGAAAATATTCTCATATTTTTATTTTCAGGTATATAGTGTTTTTTCTAACATTGCAACATTCTCTAATATGTGCAGATTACACAACACTCAGCATTCAAAATGATTCTTTCAGAGCAGTCTGTGAACTAATGACCTCTCCTCTGGCAGAGAAAAAGTAAATAGTTAACTAACACTTGAGATAATAAAAGTCAGAAAACAGCCCTCTCCACGACTTTGAAAGTCGTAGAGTTTAATGGCTTTTTTGTATAGAGATAACAACTGGAGTTTCTTAACTCTTCCTGTGCTGGAAACAATTAGACTGATGTATCTGATCTTAATGTTTTATTTCTTAGCTGTACTACACATACAAATCATAATATCATAATTTTTTTTTCGCTTCAGTGTCTCTTTAAGCTTCCACAAATGCTCAACGGTGAAAACTGCGGTGGGTATTTTTAAAGGGGCACTATGGCGAAAAATTGTAAAATTTAAAATATGTGCCAACATAGTTAAATAAGAAGTACGTTTTTCCAGAGTAAAATGAGCCATAAATTATTTTTCTCCTATGTTGCTGTCACTTACAGTAGGTAGTAGAAATCTGACAGAAGTGACAGGTTTTGGACTAGTCCATCTCTTTATAGGGGATTCTCAGCAAGGCTTTTATTCTTTATAAATATATTCCTTGAAAAGGATTTAAAGGATACTGCAGCCGAAAGGCTGCAGAGAGATAAAACCTGCATTGTGTAGGTAAAGAAAAGGACATACTCACCGCTCCCCTCGCTCCCTGCCGTCGGGTCCCGCTCGTCAGCCACAGCTCCCGGTACTGGCCGACTCTCCTGACCCCTGACCCGGACATACTGCGCCGCACATGCGCAGTAGGTCCTGTAATCTTCGCTTCTGGCGTCGCATCATGACGCCGGAAGTACGGACACTCCCCCGCCTCCTGCGTGTGCGCTCCAGCGGCTCCACTATAAAGCCAGCATGTAGCTTTATAGTGGAGCCGCTGGAGCGCACACGCAGGAGGCGGGGGAGTGTCCGTACTTCTGGCGTCATGATGCGATGCCAGAAGCGAAGATTACAGGACCTACTGCGCATGTGCGGCGCAGTATGTCCGGGTCAGGGGTCAGGAGAGTCGGCCAGTACCGGGAGCTGTGGCTGACGAGCGGGACCCGACGGCAGGGAGCGAGGGGAGCGGTGAGTATGTCCTTTTCTTTACCTACACAATGCAGGTTTTATCTCTCTGCAGCCTTTCGGCTGCAGTATCCTTTAAACAATGATGCTGGCCAGCTTCCCTGCTTGCTACACAGTTTTTTGGCAGTTGGACAGAGCAACTGCCACTCACTAAGTGCTTTTGAAAAGAAATAATTTCCTGAGAATTCCCTATGAAGAGATGGACTAGTCCAAAACCTGTCACTTTTGTCAGCTTTCTACTACCCACTGTAAGTGACAGCAACATAGGAGAAAAGTAATTTATGGCTCATTTTACTCTGGAAAAAATTTACTTCTTATTTGTCTATGTTTGCACATCTTTTACATTTTACAATTTTTCGCCATAGTGCCCCTTTAAGATAGCCATGTTGCCTTAGGCGTACATGACTTCAGGTCCACCACAGATCGCCGCAGGAGCCACACGGTAACGTAAGTTTGGAAGCATGTTAGATAGGGCACTTCCGGTGCAGCATCCCGCAACGTGGGGATTGTGAACTCCCCCATAGACTTTCATTAGGCTGCAGTGGGGTGTGGTAAATTTACCACACCACACTGCCTCAGTGTGAAAGGGTCCTCAAGCTTTTATTTTTTAAACCTAAGAGGGTCAAGACTATGTATGGGGAGGTTTCATAAAAGCTCAAAGTTCTACTTTAAAGAGAACCCGAGGTGGGGTTCTAACAATGCAATCCACATACAGAGGCTGGGTCTTTCTATACAGCCCAGCCTCTGTTGCTGTTTCAATCCCCCCTAACTTCCCCCTGCACTCTGTAATCAGCCATAAATAACAGCCGCGCTGCTGACCCACAGCGTGTCAGAGCGGGCTGTGTTTACATCTGTCCTGTCAGTATGCCGCTCCCCCCGCCTCCTGCATAGCTCCAGTCCCCGCCCGCGTCCCTTCCCTCGCCACTGATTGGAGGGAAGGGACGCAGGCGGGGACCGGAGCTCTGCAGGAGGCAGGGGGAGCGGCAGACTGACAGGACAGATGTAAACACAGCCCGCATAGCGTGGCTGGGATTTATGGAGGATAGCAGAGCGCAGGGGGAACTTAGGGGGGATTGAAATAGCAACAGAGGCTGGGCAGTATAGGCAGACCCAGCCTCTGTATGTGAATTGCATTGTTAGAACCCCGCCTCGGGTTCTCTTTAATGTTTACACAGGGGTAAATACGTTTAACATACATTTTTTCGTTAACTGTTCTCTTAGTTGATATTTTCACTCCTAGGGCTTAATTCACTCGTAGGGCTTGATTTTTGCGTTAAAACGATATCGTTTTTGCAGGACAATTCGCAATTGCGTGCGATAATTCGCGATCGCGCGCAAAGGCGATAATGCACGCGAAAACGGCCGTGATAGCCGTTATCATGGTTTAGTGAATCAAGCCCCTTGTCAATAAAATGCCTTATTAAGTCACCAGCAATCAAGAAAATACTTTTAACATACCGTATGTACTCGCATATAAGCCGACCCTCATATAAGCCGACCACCTAACTTTTCCCTGAAAAACCAGGGAAAAATTATTGACCCCCATATAAGCCGGGGGTAGGAAATGCTGGATTGGTGCAGCCCCCCAGTGTGTCCCAGTATAGCTAGTATAGTGCCCAGTATGGGTAGGTAGTGCCTCAGTATAGCTAGTATAGTGTCCAGTATAGCTAGTATAGTGCCCAGTATAGCTAGTAAAGTGCCCAGTATAGCTAGTAAAGTGCCCAGTATAGCTAGTGTAGTGCCCAGTATAGCCAGTATAGTGCCCAGTATAGGTAGGTAGTGTCCAGTATAGCTAGTAAAGTGCCCAGTTTAGCTAGTATAGTGCCCAGTATAGCTAGTATAGTGCCCAGTATAGCTAGTAAAGTGCCCAGTATAGCTAGTATAGTGCCCAGTTTAGCTAGTATAGTACCCCAGTATGACTAGTATAGTGCCCCAGTATGGCTAGTATAGTGCCCCAGTGTGGCTAGTAAAGTGCCCAGCTTAGCCAGTATAGTGCCCAGTATAGGTAGGTAGTGTCCAGTATAGATAGTATAGTGCCCAGTATAGCTAGTAAAGTGCCCAGTTTAGCTAGTATAGTGCCCAGTATAGCTAGTATAGTGCCCAGTATAGCTAGTAAAATGCCCAGTATAGCTAGTATAGTGCCCAGTATAGGTAGGTAGTTGCCAGTATAGCGCTCCCCCCACGGCCACCGCTGCTATTACCTGCTTAGGCAGCGGCTTCCTCTAATCCACGTTCCCTTTCTCCTGTTGCATATAAGTGTATCACAGCAGTGCTCCCGGCGCTGCTGCTGTGATGATGCAGGGGGCAGGAAAGAGCGCGGCTCCCTGTAGCGGCGATCTGTATCGCCGTTACCAGGGGAACCGCTCTTTCCTGCCCCCTGCATCGTCACAGCAGCAGCGCCGGGTGCACTGCTGTGATACACTTATATGCAACAGGAGAAGGGGAACGTGGATTAGGAAGCGGCCACTGCCTAAGCAGGTAATAGCAGCAGCGGCCGCGGGGGGAGCGGGGCGCGGACCACCCAACCACCAGGAAAGACTCGCATACAAGCCGACCCCCCCAACTTTTGACCCCCTTTTTGGGGGTCAAAAATGTGGCTTGTATGCGAGGATATACGGTAGATTTAATCTACTTTTTGGTGCTTTTTCAATTGCAGAGTGCTAAAAAATTACGGTATTTGAAAAATAATAGTAGAAAACTTAGGAGAAATTATGAATTGATGGCCAAAGTGTCCTGTGGCTGCTTTTAGTTCTGCTTAAAGTGACACTGAAGCGAAAAAAACCCAACTTATGATATAATGAATTGTATGTGTAGTACGGATAATTCATAGAACATTCGAAGAAAAGATATAAGGGAAGACGCCGAGAGCCCAGTATAGTGTAGTATGTACTGTAAATTGGGTATGGAAGGTAAGTATAGGTAGGTTATACTTACAAACAAGGGTTACCGTCCAGGTAACCACTATGAAGGCAGGTGAGGAGATTAGACCTGTCCCCACTCAGGATTAAGAAGTCGCTCTCTGTAGATCGGGAAAAGAAGAATTCCCCTCCACCAGGGGTGGAAACAACTGCAAAAGTAGTACAGAGGCGCCAACAGGGTAAAAACAATATTTCTTTAAAATGGATAAAATGAAGTAGGTAGCGGTGGACTTACCCCTCCAAAACAGACACAAAAATTGCTGTTTTAAGCAAAAATCAGTTTATTTACATACTCCGAACAAGGTGCAACGCGTTTCGCAGGTATATACCACTTCCTCAGGCAATAAATAGGAGCATATCACCAATGCGGTCCGGTACATAGCCTGGCGCCTCTGAGGCAGATAAGCGCTTCAGAAAACAGCACTGTAGCCGACCAAGCTTGGTATTAAAGCTCAGAGAAGCTCTTTTGCATAGATAACAACGAAAGTTTCTTAAGCTGTACTACACATACAGATCATTATATCACAAGTGTATTATCACTTCAAATTCCCTTTAAATGCTATCATATGAACTGGAAGCTTCCACTGCAAGTTATACCCACTGGCGTAACAATAGGGGATGCGACCCCCGCCGTCACGGGGGGGGGGGGGGGGGCAGGAGGGGTCGCAGCATAAGAGGAGAGCTGTGGCCGCAGATCAGTGAGGAGGGGGGAAATCCCCCCCCCCTCCCTCACCTTGGGCTCTCCTCTCAGCGCTCCCCACCTGCAAGCAATCATTGGTGGTACTCGTGGCAGCCGTGGCGGCGGCGGCAGGCGAGCTGAGCACATACCTCCTTCTGGCCGGGCTCCGATCACTAAGTGCTTTATGGAACTTCCTGTGTAAACAGGAAGTTCTATGAAGCACTTAGTGATCGGAGACCTCCGGCCAGAAGGAGGTATGTGCTCAGCTTGCCTGCCGCCGCCGCTGCTGCCACGAGCACCACCAATGATTGCTTGCAGGAGGGGAGCGCTGAGAGGAGTGCCTGAGTTGAGGGGGGGGGGGGGGGGGAAGTTCCCCCCTCCCCACCGATCTGTGGCCACAGCTCTCCTCTTATGCTGCGACCCCTCCTGCCCCCAAAAAGTCCCCGAGCGGGCCCTGGGGGGGGGGGGCGTAATTTTTTTTTTGCAGGGGGGCCCGGGGCTTTCTAGGTACGCCCCTGGTTATACCAATACATTAGTTATAAAATGGATCCCAAAATTCTGCTTTTTGAATCTATGCCAGTTTGAGCTTGTCTGAGTGTATCACTAAGGACTTCATTTGGACGGGATTCTCACAGAGCTTCAGCATGTGCTCTCCATGTCAAGACCTTGAGGTTACCCTTGGCATTATTTGATTTTGGATACTATCCAGCTAAGTTACGTGCATGGCATTATACTGATCAGGAGATCCCATAGTGTGCAGTCAGGAGCTAAGCATAATTAATCTAATCTACTGAGGAGAGGAATTCTCAAAGACTAAAAACGGGTAAGCCGAGAGCCCAAACCGGCTCATGTTCAATTCACTTCTTCTCCTAGGTTTTCTCCTAGGTGATAGTTTAACACCTTAACGATAAAATGCCCTTTAACCACTACCCCCCCCCCCCCCCCACCCCCGATGAGTATCTACGTCCCTGAAGTAGATACTCGTCCCTTGCCGCTGCACACTCCCACTCGTTCCCATGCTCATTCTCGCGAGAGGGGAGATCAATGAATTGGAATGCAGTCCCCGTGTCAATGATCACTGGCAACTGATACTTACACTTCTACGCATTGCTTTATTGTTTGTGTACTAATAGTATGCTATTAACTATCAGTTTTTTTTAATGGACTGGAGCACCTGTTGTAAACACTGCAGGTATAAAGAATTTTGAAGAAGTAGTGATGATCATAATGTGCTAATTACAATTTCGCGAAATTTTGCATAATTTTCGTAATTACACTTAGGAATTATAATGGAAGATTGGGAATCCCAAAAAAAAGTCTGCAAACATTTTTGTCATTACGACACAAATTTTTCGTAATTGCGATAATTTTCGTAATTACAATGATTTATGTAAATACATTTTAGTAATTACTAAACTGTTCGTAATTGAAAGTATTTTTTGGGTTGAATGTTTGTGTAAAACAAGAAATTACGATTTTATGTTACCCGTAATTTCCTGTAATTTTCTTGTTTCACAAAAAATGAGGAAATTACGATTAACACGAAATTAAACACGAAATTATAGTTTAACCCGAAATTAGAACACAAAATTGTGAATTACGAAATTATGAATTTTCTGTCTGATAAATATGAATTATAATTTTGTGTTGTAATTGCAAATTTCATGTCGTTATTACAAAAACACGAAATTTCGGTTCATCACTATGGAGAAGTAATCTTACTCACTGGTAAACAATAAGGCATCTTAATACTTAATTAAGCAGAGGCTAAGCAATTCAGCCATATACAGGAGAGGGTTCAGTCACATGTGGTAATACACCATATGACCAGTGCAGAAAATTCCCTCTCATTCGCCCCCTCCTAACAAAACTGCATAAGGAGCTGCAAAAAAAGTTTAATTCAGTGTTGCAGACTAGTGGCCATATGCAATTCTCTTTTTCACCTTTTTCTCCTACGAGATCATTTTTCATCTTTGATTTTAAATAACTTTGCAGTACTTTTCAACTACAAAAGTACCAAAAAGTTGGTGAAAAAGTACAGTCAAAATTATTTTGAGCATTTTGACAAATTTGAAAATATCAGCTAAGAGAAAACCCAGGTGAAAAAGTAAATTGCATATGGCCCTAGTTGTGAGTTACTTGCACTTCTTATTGGCTGACTGGCGGTTTGCAGACTCTATAAGTAGCGGAGTGCTGTCTGGTGCAGACTAGGTTACTTGCACTTCTTATTGGCTGACTGGCGGTTTGCAGACTCTATAAGTAGCGGAGTGCTGTCTGGTGCAGACTAGGTTACTTGCACTTCTTATTGGCTGACTGGCAGTCTGCAGACTCTATAAGTAGCGGAGTGCTGTCTGGTGCAGACTAGGTTACTTGCACTTCTTATTGGCTGACTGGCAGTCTGCAGACTCTATAAGTAGCGGAGTGCTGTCTCGTGCAGACTAGGTTACTTGCACTTCTTATTGGCTGACTGGCGGTTTGCAGACTCTATAAGTAGCGGAGTGCTGTCTGGTGCAGACTAGGTTACTTGCACTTCTTATTGGCTGACTGGCGGTTTGCAAACTCTATAAGTAGCGGAGTGCTGTCTGGTGCAGACTAGGTTACTTGCACTTCTTATTGGCTGACTGGCGGTTTGCAGACTCTATAAGTAGCGGAGTGCTGTCTGGTGCAGACTAGGTTACTTGCACTTCTTATTGGCTGACTGGCGGTTTGCAGACTCTATAAGTAGCGGAGTGCTGTCTGGTGCAGACTAGGTTACTTGCACTTCTTATTGGCTGACTGGCAGTCTGCAGACTCTATAAGTAGCGGAGTGCTGTCTGGTGCAGACTAGGTTACTTGCACTTCTTATTGGCTGACTGGCAGTCTGCAGACTCTATAAGTAGCGGAGTGCTGTCTGGTGCAGACTAGGTTACTTGCACTTCCTATTGGCTGACTGGCAGTCTGCAGACTCTATAAGTAGCGGAGTGCTGTCTGGTGCAGACTAGGTTACTTGCACTTCTTATTGGCTGACTGGCAGTCTGCAGACTCTATAAGTAGCGGAGTGCTGTCTGGTGCAGACTAGGTTACTTGCACTTCTTATTGGCTGACTGGCAGTCTGCAGACTCTATAAGTAGCGGAGTGCTGTCTCGTGCAGACTAGGTTACTTGCACTTCTTATTGGCTGACTGGCGGTTTGCAGACTCTATAAGTAGCGGAGTGCTGTCTGGTGCAGACTAGGTTACTTGCACTTCCTATTGGCTGACTGGCGGTTTGCAGACTCTATAAGTAGCGGAGTGCTGTCTGGTGCAGACT
Organism: Hyperolius riggenbachi; assembly: GCF_040937935.1. Lineage (NCBI taxonomy): Eukaryota > Metazoa > Chordata > Amphibia > Anura > Hyperoliidae > Hyperolius > Hyperolius riggenbachi. Next base: position 14,130,579 of record NC_090655.1, on the reverse strand, counting down.
AGGTTACTTGCACTTCTTATTGGCTGACTGGCAGTCTGCAGACTCTATAAGTAGCGGAGTGCTGTCTGGTGCAGACTAGGTTACTTGCACTTCTTATTGGCTGACTGGCGGTTTGCAGACTCTATAAGTAGCGGAGTGCTGTCTGGTGCAGACTAGGTTACTTGCACTTCTTATTGGCTGACTGGCAGTCTGCAGACTCTATAAGTAGCGGAGTGCTGTCTGGTGCAGACTAGGTTACTTGCACTTCTTATTGGCTGACTGGCAGTCTGCAGACTCTATAAGTAGCGGAGTGCTGTCTGGTGCAGACTAGGTTACTTGCACTTGTTATTGGCTGACTGGCAGTCTGCAGACTCTATAAGTAGCGGAGTGCTGTCTGGTGCAGACTAGGTTACTTGCACTTCTTATTGGCTGACTGGCAGTCTGCAGACTCTATAGGTAGCGGAGTGCTGTCTGGTGCAGACTAGGTTACTTGCACTTCTTATTGGCTGACTGGCGGTTTGCAGACTCTATAAGTAGCGGAGTGCTGTCTGGTGCAGACTAGGTTACTTGCACTTCTTATTGGCTGACTGGCAGTCTGCAGACTCTATAAGTAGCGGAGTGCTGTCTGGTGCAGACTAGGTTACTTGCACTTCTTATTGGCTGACTGGCAGTCTGCAGACTCTATAAGTAGCGGAGTGCTGTCTGGTGCAGACTAGGTTACTTGCACTTCTTATTGGCTGACTGGCAGTCTGCAGACTCTATAAGTAGCGGAGTGCTGTCTGGTGCAGACTAGGTTACTTCCACTTCCTAATGGCTGACTGGCAGTCTGCAGACTCTATAAGTAGCGGAGTGCTGTCTGGTGCAGACTAGGTTACTTGCACTTCTTATTGGCTGACTGGCAGTCTGCAGACTCTATAAGTAGCGGAGTGCTGTCTGGTGCAGACTAGGTTACTTGCACTTCTTATTGGCTGACTGGCAGTCTGCAGACTCTATAAGTAGCGGAGTGCTGTCTGGTGCAGACTAGGTTACTTGCACTTCTTATTGGCTGACTGGCAGTCTGCAGACTCTATAAGTAGCGGAGTGCTGTCTGGTGCAGACTAGGTTACTTGCACTTCCTAATGGCTGACTGGCAGTCTGCAGACTCTATAAGTAGCGGAGTGCTGTCTGGTGCAGACTAGGTTACTTGCACTTCTTATTGGCTGACTGGCAGTCTGCAGACTCTATAAGTAGCGGAGTGCTGTCTGGTGCAGACTAGGTTACTTGCACTTCCTATTTACTGACTGGCGGTCTGCAGACTCTATAAGTAGCGGAGTGCTGTCTGGTGCAGACTAGGTTACTTGCACTTCTTATTGGCTGACTGGCAGTCTGCAGACTCTATAAGTAGCGGAGTGCTGTCTCGTGCAGACTAGGTTACTTGCACTTGTTATTGGCTGACTGGCAGTCTGCAGACTCTATAAGTAGCGGAGTGCTGTCTGGTGCAGACTAGGTTACTTGCACTTCTTATTGGCTGACTGGCAGTCTGCAGACTCTATAGGTAGCGGAGTGCTGTCTGGTGCAGACTAGGTTACTTGCACTTGTTATTGGCTGACTGGCGGTTTGCAAACTCTATAAGTAGCGGAGTGCTGTCTGGTGCAGACTAGGTTACTTGCACTTCTTATTGGCTGACTGGCAGTCTACAGACTCTATAAGTAGCGGAGTGCTGTCTCGTGCAGACTAGGTTACTTGCACTTCTTATTGGCTGACTGGCAGTCTGCAGACTCTATAAGTAGCGGAGTGCTGTCTGGTGCAGACTAGGTTACTTGCACTTCTTATTGGCTGACTGGCGGTTTGCAGACTCTATAAGTAGCGGAGTGCTGTCTGGTGCAGACTAGGTTACTTGCACTTCTTATTGGCTGACTGGCAGTCTGCAGACTCTATAAGTAGCGGAGTGCTGTCTGGTGCAGACTAGGTTACTTGCACTTCTTATTGGCTGACTGGCAGTCTGCAGACTCTATAAGTAGCGGAGTGCTGTCTGGTGCAGACTAGGTTACTTGCACTTCTTATTGGCTGACTGGCAGTCTGCAGACTCTATAAGTAGCGGAGTGCTGTCTGGTGCAGACTAGGTTACTTGCACTTCTTATTGGCTGACTGGCAGTCTACAGACTCTATAAGTAGCGGAGTGCTGTCTCGTGCAGACTAGGTTACTTGCACTTCTTATTGGCTGACTGGCAGTCTGCAGACTCTATAAGTAGCGGAGTGCTGTCTGGTGCAGACTAGGTTACTTGCACTTCCTATTGGCTGACTGGCGGTTTGCAGACTCTATAAGTAGCGGAGTGCTGTCTGGTGCAGACTAGGTTACTTGCACTTCTTATTGGCTGACTGGCAGTCTGCAGACTCTATAAGTAGTGGAGTGCTGTCTGGTGCAGACTAGGTTACTTGCACTTCTTATTGGCTGACTGGCAGTCTGCAGACTCTATAGGTAGCGGAGTGCTGTCTGGTGCAGACTAGGTTACTTGCACTTCCTATTGGCTGACTGGCGGTTTGCAAACTCTATAAGTAGCGGAGTGCTGTCTGGTGCAGACTAGGTTACTTGCACTTCTTATTGGCTGACTGGCGGTTTGCAGACTCTATAAGTAGCGGAGTGCTGTCTGGTGCAGACTAGGTTACTTGCACTTCTTATTGGCTGACTGGCAGTCTGCAGACTCTATAAGTAGCGGAGTGCTGTCTGGTGCAGACTAGGTTACTTGCACTTCTTATTGGCTGACTGGCAGTCTGCAGACTCTATAAGTAGCGGAGTGCTGTCTGGTGCAGACTAGGTTACTTGCACTTCTTATTGGCTGACTGGCAGTCTGCAGACTCTATAAGTAGCGGAGTGCTGTCTGGTGCAGACTAGGTTACTTGCACTTCTTATTGGCTGACTGGCAGTCTGCAGACTCTATAAGTAGCGGAGTGCTGTCTGGTGCAGACTAGGTTACTTGCACTTCCTAATGGCTGACTGGCAGTCTGCAGACTCTATAAGTAGCGGAGTGCTGTCTGGTGCAGACTAGGTTACTTGCACTTCTTATTGGCTGACTGGCAGTCTGCAGACTCTATAAGTAGCGGAGTGCTGTCTGGTGCAGACTAGGTTACTTGCACTTGTTATTGGCTGACTGGCAGTCTGCAGACTCTATAAGTAGCGGAGTGCTGTCTGGTGCAGACTAGGTTACTTGCACTTCTTATTGGCTGACTGGCAGTCTGCAGACTCTATAAGTAGCGGAGTGCTGTCTGGTGCAGACTAGGTTACTTGCACTTCTTATTGGCTGACTGGCGGTTTGCAGACTCTATAAGTAGCGGAGTGCTGTCTGGTGCAGACTAGGTTACTTGCACTTCTTATTGGCTGACTGGCAGTCTGCAGACTCTATAGGTAGCGGAGTGCTGTCTGGTGCAGACTAGGTTACTTGCACTTGTTATTGGCTGACTGGCGGTTTGCAAACTCTATAAGTAGCGGAGTGCTGTCTGGTGCAGACTAGGTTACTTGCACTTCTTATTGGCTGACTGGCAGTCTACAGACTCTATAAGTAGCGGAGTGCTGTCTCGTGCAGACTAGGTTACTTGCACTTCTTATTGGCTGACTGGCGGTTTGCAGACTCTATAAGTAGCGGAGTGCTGTCTGGTGCAGACTAGGTTACTTGCACTTCTTATTGGCTGACTGGCAGTCTGCAGACTCTATAAGTAGCGGAGTGCTGTCTGGTGCAGACTAGGTTACTTGCACTTCTTATTGGCTGACTGGCAGTCTGCAGACTCTATAAGTAGCGGAGTGCTGTCTGGTGCAGACTAGGTTACTTGCACTTCTTATTGGCTGACTGGCGGTTTGCAGACTCTATAAGTAGCGGAGTGCTGTCTGGTGCAGACTAGGTTACTTGCACTTCTTATTGGCTGACTGGCAGTCTGCAGACTCTATAAGTAGCGGAGTGCTGTCTGGTGCAGACTAGGTTACTTGCACTTCTTATTGGCTGACTGGCAGTCTGCAGACTCTATAAGTAGCGGAGTGCTGTCTGGTGCAGACTAGGTTACTTGCACTTCTTATTGGCTGACTGGCAGTCTGCAGACTCTATAAGTAGCGGAGTGCTGTCTGGTGCAGACTAGGTTACTTGCACTTCTTATTGGCTGACTGGCAGTCTGCAGACTCTATAAGTAGCGGAGTGCTGTCTGGTGCAGACTAGGTTACTTGCACTTCTTATTGGCTGACTGGCAGTCTACAGACTCTATAAGTAGCGGAGTGCTGTCTCGTGCAGACTAGGTTACTTGCACTTCTTATTGGCTGACTGGCAGTCTGCAGACTCTATAAGTAGCGGAGTGCTGTCTGGTGCAGACTAGGTTACTTGCACTTCTTATTGGCTGACTGGCAGTCTGCAGACTCTATAAGTAGTGGAGTGCTGTCTGGTGCAGACTAGGTTACTTGCACTTCTTATTGGCTGACTGGCAGTCTGCAGACTCTATAGGTAGCGGAGTGCTGTCTGGTGCAGACTAGGTTACTTGCACTTCCTATTGGCTGACTGGCGGTTTGCAAACTCTATAAGTAGCGGAGTGCTGTCTGGTGCAGACTAGGTAACTTGCACTTCTTATTGGCTGACTGGCGGTTTGCAGACTCTATAAGTAGCGGAGTGCTGTCTGGTGCAGACTAGGTTACTTGCACTTCCTATTGGCTGACTGGCAGTCTGCAGACTCTATAAGTAGCGGAGTGCTGTCTCGTGCAGACTAGGTTACTTGCACTTCTTATTGGCTGACTGGCAGTCTGCAGACTCTATAAGTAGCGGAGTGCTGTCTGGTGCAGACTAGGTTACTTGCACTTCTTATTGGCTGACTGGCAGTCTGCAGACTCTATAAGTAGCGGAGTGCTGTCTGGTGCAGACTAGGTAACTTGCACTTCTTATTGGCTGACTGGCGGTTTGCAGACTCTATAAGTAGCGGAGTGCTGTCTGGTGCAGACTAGGTTACTTGCACTTCCTATTGGCTGACTGGCAGTCTGCAGACTCTATAAGTAGCGGAGTGCTGTCTCGTGCAGACTAGGTTACTTGCACTTCTTATTGGCTGACTGGCAGTCTGCAGACTCTATAAGTAGCGGAGTGCTGTCTGGTGCAGACTAGGTTACTTGCACTTGTTATTGGCTGACTGGCAGTCTGCAGACTCTATAAGTAGCGGAGTGCTGTCTGGTGCAGACTAGGTTACTTGCACTTCTTATTGGCTGACTGGCAGTCTGCAGACTCTATAGGTAGCGGAGTGCTGTCTGGTGCAGACTAGGTTACTTGCACTTCTTATTGGCTGACTGGCGGTTTGCAGACTCTATAAGTAGCGGAGTGCTGTCTGGTGCAGACTAGGTTACTTGCACTTCTTATTGGCTGACTGGCAGTCTGCAGACTCTATAAGTAGCGGAGTGCTGTCTGGTGCAGACTAGGTTACTTGCACTTCTTATTGGCTGACTGGCAGTCTGCAGACTCTATAAGTAGCGGAGTGCTGTCTGGTGCAGACTAGGTTACTTGCACTTCTTATTGGCTGACTGGCAGTCTGCAGACTCTATAAGTAGCGGAGTGCTGTCTGGTGCAGACTAGGTTACTTCCACTTCCTAATGGCTGACTGGCAGTCTGCAGACTCTATAAGTAGCGGAGTGCTGTCTGGTGCAGACTAGGTTACTTGCACTTCTTATTGGCTGACTGGCAGTCTGCAGACTCTATAAGTAGCGGAGTGCTGTCTGGTGCAGACTAGGTTACTTGCACTTCTTATTGGCTGACTGGCAGTCTGCAGACTCTATAAGTAGCGGAGTGCTGTCTGGTGCAGACTAGGTTACTTGCACTTCTTATTGGCTGACTGGCAGTCTGCAGACTCTATAAGTAGCGGAGTGCTGTCTGGTGCAGACTAGGTTACTTGCACTTCCTAATGGCTGACTGGCAGTCTGCAGACTCTATAAGTAGCGGAGTGCTGTCTGGTGCAGACTAGGTTACTTGCACTTCTTATTGGCTGACTGGCAGTCTGCAGACTCTATAAGTAGCGGAGTGCTGTCTGGTGCAGACTAGGTTACTTGCACTTCCTATTTACTGACTGGCGGTCTGCAGACTCTATAAGTAGCGGAGTGCTGTCTGGTGCAGACTAGGTTACTTGCACTTCTTATTGGCTGACTGGCAGTCTGCAGACTCTATAAGTAGCGGAGTGCTGTCTCGTGCAGACTAGGTTACTTGCACTTGTTATTGGCTGACTGGCAGTCTGCAGACTCTATAAGTAGCGGAGTGCTGTCTGGTGCAGACTAGGTTACTTGCACTTCTTATTGGCTGACTGGCAGTCTGCAGACTCTATAGGTAGCGGAGTGCTGTCTGGTGCAGACTAGGTTACTTGCACTTGTTATTGGCTGACTGGCGGTTTGCAAACTCTATAAGTAGCGGAGTGCTGTCTGGTGCAGACTAGGTTACTTGCACTTCTTATTGGCTGACTGGCAGTCTGCAGACTCTCTAAGTAGCGGAGTGCTGTCTCGTGCAGACTAGGTTACTTGCACTTCTTATTGGCTGACTGGCAGTCTGCAGACTCTATAAGTAGCGGAGTGCTGTCTGGTGCAGACTAGGTTACTTGCACTTCTTATTGGCTGACTGGCGGTTTGCAGACTCTATAAGTAGCGGAGTGCTGTCTGGTGCAGACTAGGTTACTTGCACTTCTTATTGGCTGACTGGCAGTCTGCAGACTCTATAAGTAGCGGAGTGCTGTCTGGTGCAGACTAGGTTACTTGCACTTCTTATTGGCTGACTGGCAGTCTGCAGACTCTATAAGTAGCGGAGTGCTGTCTGGTGCAGACTAGGTTACTTGCACTTCTTATTGGCTGACTGGCAGTCTGCAGACTCTATAAGTAGCGGAGTGCTGTCTGGTGCAGACTAGGTTACTTGCACTTCTTATTGGCTGACTGGCAGTCTACAGACTCTATAAGTAGCGGAGTGCTGTCTCGTGCAGACTAGGTTACTTGCACTTCTTATTGGCTGACTGGCAGTCTGCAGACTCTATAAGTAGCGGAGTGCTGTCTGGTGCAGACTAGGTTACTTGCACTTCCTATTGGCTGACTGGCGGTTTGCAGACTCTATAAGTAGCGGAGTGCTGTCTGGTGCAGACTAGGTTACTTGCACTTCTTATTGGCTGACTGGCAGTCTGCAGACTCTATAAGTAGTGGAGTGCTGTCTGGTGCAGACTAGGTTACTTGCACTTCTTATTGGCTGACTGGCAGTCTGCAGACTCTATAAGTAGCGGAGTGCTGTCTGGTGCAGACTAGGTTACTTGCACTTCTTATTGGCTGACTGGCAGTCTGCAGACTCTATAGGTAGCGGAGTGCTGTCTGGTGCAGACTAGGTTACTTGCACTTCCTATTGGCTGACTGGCGGTTTGCAAACTCTATAAGTAGCGGAGTGCTGTCTGGTGCAGACTAGGTTACTTGCACTTCTTATTGGCTGACTGGCGGTTTGCAGACTCTATAAGTAGCGGAGTGCTGTCTGGTGCAGACTAGGTTACTTGCACTTCTTATTGGCTGACTGGCAGTCTGCAGACTCTATAAGTAGCGGAGTGCTGTCTGGTGCAGACTAGGTTACTTGCACTTCTTATTGGCTGACTGGCAGTCTGCAGACTCTATAAGTAGCGGAGTGCTGTCTGGTGCAGACTAGGTTACTTGCACTTCTTATTGGCTGACTGGCAGTCTGCAGACTCTATAAGTAGCGGAGTGCTGTCTGGTGCAGACTAGGTTACTTGCACTTCTTATTGGCTGACTGGCAGTCTGCAGACTCTATAAGTAGCGGAGTGCTGTCTGGTGCAGACTAGGTTACTTGCACTTCCTAATGGCTGACTGGCAGTCTGCAGACTCTATAAGTAGCGGAGTGCTGTCTGGTGCAGACTAGGTTACTTGCACTTCTTATTGGCTGACTGGCAGTCTGCAGACTCTATAAGTAGCGGAGTGCTGTCTGGTGCAGACTAGGTTACTTGCACTTGTTATTGGCTGACTGGCAGTCTGCAGACTCTATAAGTAGCGGAGTGCTGTCTGGTGCAGACTAGGTTACTTGCACTTCTTATTGGCTGACTGGCAGTCTGCAGACTCTATAAGTAGCGGAGTGCTGTCTGGTGCAGACTAGGTTACTTGCACTTCTTATTGGCTGACTGGCGGTTTGCAGACTCTATAAGTAGCGGAGTGCTGTCTGGTGCAGACTAGGTTACTTGCACTTCTTATTGGCTGACTGGCAGTCTGCAGACTCTATAGGTAGCGGAGTGCTGTCTGGTGCAGACTAGGTTACTTGCACTTGTTATTGGCTGACTGGCGGTTTGCAAACTCTATAAGTAGCGGAGTGCTGTCTGGTGCAGACTAGGTTACTTGCACTTCTTATTGGCTGACTGGCAGTCTACAGACTCTATAAGTAGCGGAGTGCTGTCTCGTGCAGACTAGGTTACTTGCACTTCTTATTGGCTGACTGGCGGTTTGCAGACTCTATAAGTAGCGGAGTGCTGTCTGGTGCAGACTAGGTTACTTGCACTTCTTATTGGCTGACTGGCAGTCTGCAGACTCTATAAGTAGCGGAGTGCTGTCTGGTGCAGACTAGGTTACTTGCACTTCTTATTGGCTGACTGGCAGTCTGCAGACTCTATAAGTAGCGGAGTGCTGTCTGGTGCAGACTAGGTTACTTGCACTTCTTATTGGCTGACTGGCGGTTTGCAGACTCTATAAGTAGCGGAGTGCTGTCTGGTGCAGACTAGGTTACTTGCACTTCTTATTGGCTGACTGGCAGTCTGCAGACTCTATAAGTAGCGGAGTGCTGTCTGGTGCAGACTAGGTTACTTGCACTTCTTATTGGCTGACTGGCAGTCTGCAGACTCTATAAGTAGCGGAGTGCTGTCTGGTGCAGACTAGGTTACTTGCACTTCTTATTGGCTGACTGGCAGTCTGCAGACTCTATAAGTAGCGGAGTGCTGTCTGGTGCAGACTAGGTTACTTGCACTTCTTATTGGCTGACTGGCAGTCTGCAGACTCTATAAGTAGCGGAGTGCTGTCTGGTGCAGACTAGGTTACTTGCACTTCTTATTGGCTGACTGGCAGTCTACAGACTCTATAAGTAGCGGAGTGCTGTCTCGTGCAGACTAGGTTACTTGCACTTCTTATTGGCTGACTGGCAGTCTGCAGACTCTATAAGTAGCGGAGTGCTGTCTGGTGCAGACTAGGTTACTTGCACTTCTTATTGGCTGACTGGCAGTCTGCAGACTCTATAAGTAGTGGAGTGCTGTCTGGTGCAGACTAGGTTACTTGCACTTCTTATTGGCTGACTGGCAGTCTGCAGACTCTATAGGTAGCGGAGTGCTGTCTGGTGCAGACTAGGTTACTTGCACTTCCTATTGGCTGACTGGCAGTCTACAGACTCTATAAGTAGCGGAGTGCTGTCTGGTGCAGACTAGGTTACTTGCACTTCTTATTGGCTGACTGGCAGTCTGCAGACTCTATAAGTAGCGGAGTGCTGTCTGGTGCAGACTAGGTTACTTGCACTTCCTATTGGCTGACTGGCGGTTTGCAAACTCTATAAGTAGCGGAGTGCTGTCTGGTGCAGACTAGGTAACTTGCACTTCTTATTGGCTGACTGGCGGTTTGCAGACTCTATAAGTAGCGGAGTGCTGTCTGGTGCAGACTAGGTTACTTGCACTTCTTATTGGCTGACTGGCGGTTTGCAGACTCTATAAGTAGCGGAGTGCTGTCTGGTGCAGACTAGGTTACTTGCACTTCTTATTGGCTGACTGGCAGTCTGCAGACTCTATAAGTAGCGGAGTGCTGTCTGGTGCAGACTAGGTTACTTGCACTTCTTATTGGCTGACTGGCAGTCTGCAGACTCTATAAGTAGCGGAGTGCTGTCTGGTGCAGACTAGGTTACTTGCACTTCCTATTGGCTGACTGGCGGTTTGCAAACTCTATAAGTAGCGGAGTGCTGTCTGGTGCAGACTAGGTAACTTGCACTTCTTATTGGCTGACTGGCGGTTTGCAGACTCTATAAGTAGCGGAGTGCTGTCTGGTGCAGACTAGGTTACTTGCACTTCCTATTGGCTGACTGGCAGTCTGCAGACTCTATAAGTAGCGGAGTGCTGTCTCGTGCAGACTAGGTTACTTGCACTTCTTATTGGCTGACTGGCAGTCTGCAGACTCTATAAGTAGCGGAGTGCTGTCTGGTGCAGACTAGGTTACTTGCACTTCTTATTGGCTGACTGGCAGTCTGCAGACTCTATAAGTAGCGGAGTGCTGTCTGGTGCAGACTAGGTAACTTGCACTTCTTATTGGCTGACTGGCAGTCTGCAGACTCTATAAGTAGCGGAGTGCTGTCTGGTGCAGACTAGGTTACTTGCACTTCTTATTGGCTGACTGGCAGTCTGCAGACTCTATAAGTAGCGGAGTGCTGTCTGGTGCAGACTAGGTAACTTGCACTTCTTATTGGCTGACTGGCGGTTTGCAGACTCTATAAGTAGCGGAGTGCTGTCTGGTGCAGACTAGGTTACTTGCACTTCCTATTGGCTGACTGGCAGTCTGCAGACTCTATAAGTAGCGGAGTGCTGTCTCGTGCAGACTAGGTTACTTGCACTTCTTATTGGCTGACTGGCAGTCTGCAGACTCTATAAGTAGCGGAGTGCTGTCTGGTGCAGACTAGGTTACTTGCACTTGTTATTGGCTGACTGGCAGTCTGCAGACTCTATAAGTAGCGGAGTGCTGTCTGGTGCAGACTAGGTTACTTGCACTTCTTATTGGCTGACTGGCAGTCTGCAGACTCTATAGGTAGCGGAGTGCTGTCTGGTGCAGACTAGGTTACTTGCACTTCTTATTGGCTGACTGGCGGTTTGCAGACTCTATAAGTAGCGGAGTGCTGTCTGGTGCAGACTAGGTTACTTGCACTTCTTATTGGCTGACTGGCAGTCTGCAGACTCTATAAGTAGCGGAGTGCTGTCTGGTGCAGACTAGGTTACTTGCACTTCTTATTGGCTGACTGGCAGTCTGCAGACTCTATAAGTAGCGGAGTGCTGTCTGGTGCAGACTAGGTTACTTGCACTTCTTATTGGCTGACTGGCAGTCTGCAGACTCTATAAGTAGCGGAGTGCTGTCTGGTGCAGACTAGGTTACTTCCACTTCCTAATGGCTGACTGGCAGTCTGCAGACTCTATAAGTAGCGGAGTGCTGTCTGGTGCAGACTAGGTTACTTGCACTTCTTATTGGCTGACTGGCAGTCTGCAGACTCTATAAGTAGCGGAGTGCTGTCTGGTGCAGACTAGGTTACTTGCACTTCTTATTGGCTGACTGGCAGTCTGCAGACTCTATAAGTAGCGGAGTGCTGTCTGGTGCAGACTAGGTTACTTGCACTTCTTATTGGCTGACTGGCAGTCTGCAGACTCTATAAGTAGCGGAGTGCTGTCTGGTGCAGACTAGGTTACTTGCACTTCCTAATGGCTGACTGGCAGTCTGCAGACTCTATAAGTAGCGGAGTGCTGTCTGGTGCAGACTAGGTTACTTGCACTTCTTATTGGCTGACTGGCAGTCTGCAGACTCTATAAGTAGCGGAGTGCTGTCTGGTGCAGACTAGGTTACTTGCACTTCCTATTTACTGACTGGCGGTCTGCAGACTCTATAAGTAGCGGAGTGCTGTCTGGTGCAGACTAGGTTACTTGCACTTCTTATTGGCTGACTGGCAGTCTGCAGACTCTATAAGTAGCGGAGTGCTGTCTCGTGCAGACTAGGTTACTTGCACTTGTTATTGGCTGACTGGCAGTCTGCAGACTCTATAAGTAGCGGAGTGCTGTCTGGTGCAGACTAGGTTACTTGCACTTCTTATTGGCTGACTGGCAGTCTGCAGACTCTATAGGTAGCGGAGTGCTGTCTGGTGCAGACTAGGTTACTTGCACTTGTTATTGGCTGACTGGCGGTTTGCAAACTCTATAAGTAGCGGAGTGCTGTCTGGTGCAGACTAGGTTACTTGCACTTCTTATTGGCTGACTGGCAGTCTGCAGACTCTCTAAGTAGCGGAGTGCTGTCTCGTGCAGACTAGGTTACTTGCACTTCTTATTGGCTGACTGGCAGTCTGCAGACTCTATAAGTAGCGGAGTGCTGTCTGGTGCAGACTAGGTTACTTGCACTTCTTATTGGCTGACTGGCGGTTTGCAGACTCTATAAGTAGCGGAGTGCTGTCTGGTGCAGACTAGGTTACTTGCACTTCTTATTGGCTGACTGGCAGTCTGCAGACTCTATAAGTAGCGGAGTGCTGTCTGGTGCAGACTAGGTTACTTGCACTTCTTATTGGCTGACTGGCAGTCTGCAGACTCTATAAGTAGCGGAGTGCTGTCTGGTGCAGACTAGGTTACTTGCACTTCTTATTGGCTGACTGGCAGTCTGCAGACTCTATAAGTAGCGGAGTGCTGTCTGGTGCAGACTAGGTTACTTGCACTTCTTATTGGCTGACTGGCAGTCTACAGACTCTATAAGTAGCGGAGTGCTGTCTCGTGCAGACTAGGTTACTTGCACTTCTTATTGGCTGACTGGCAGTCTGCAGACTCTATAAGTAGCGGAGTGCTGTCTGGTGCAGACTAGGTTACTTGCACTTCCTATTGGCTGACTGGCGGTTTGCAGACTCTATAAGTAGCGGAGTGCTGTCTGGTGCAGACTAGGTTACTTGCACTTCTTATTGGCTGACTGGCAGTCTGCAGACTCTATAAGTAGTGGAGTGCTGTCTGGTGCAGACTAGGTTACTTGCACTTCTTATTGGCTGACTGGCAGTCTGCAGACTCTATAGGTAGCGGAGTGCTGTCTGGTGCAGACTAGGTTACTTGCACTTCCTATTGGCTGACTGGCGGTTTGCAAACTCTATAAGTAGCGGAGTGCTGTCTGGTGCAGACTAGGTTACTTGCACTTCTTATTGGCTGACTGGCGGTTTGCAGACTCTATAAGTAGCGGAGTGCTGTCTGGTGCAGACTAGGTTACTTGCACTTCTTATTGGCTGACTGGCAGTCTGCAGACTCTATAAGTAGCGGAGTGCTGTCTGGTGCAGACTAGGTTACTTGCACTTCTTATTGGCTGACTGGCAGTCTGCAGACTCTATAAGTAGCGGAGTGCTGTCTGGTGCAGACTAGGTTACTTGCACTTCTTATTGGCTGACTGGCAGTCTGCAGACTCTATAAGTAGCGGAGTGCTGTCTGGTGCAGACTAGGTTACTTGCACTTCTTATTGGCTGACTGGCAGTCTGCAGACTCTATAAGTAGCGGAGTGCTGTCTGGTGCAGACTAGGTTACTTGCACTTCCTAATGGCTGACTGGCAGTCTGCAGACTCTATAAGTAGCGGAGTGCTGTCTGGTGCAGACTAGGTTACTTGCACTTCTTATTGGCTGACTGGCAGTCTGCAGACTCTATAAGTAGCGGAGTGCTGTCTGGTGCAGACTAGGTTACTTGCACTTGTTATTGGCTGACTGGCAGTCTGCAGACTCTATAAGTAGCGGAGTGCTGTCTGGTGCAGACTAGGTTACTTGCACTTCTTATTGGCTGACTGGCAGTCTGCAGACTCTATAAGTAGCGGAGTGCTGTCTGGTGCAGACTAGGTTACTTGCACTTCTTATTGGCTGACTGGCGGTTTGCAGACTCTATAAGTAGCGGAGTGCTGTCTGGTGCAGACTAGGTTACTTGCACTTCTTATTGGCTGACTGGCAGTCTGCAGACTCTATAGGTAGCGGAGTGCTGTCTGGTGCAGACTAGGTTACTTGCACTTGTTATTGGCTGACTGGCGGTTTGCAAACTCTATAAGTAGCGGAGTGCTGTCTGGTGCAGACTAGGTTACTTGCACTTCTTATTGGCTGACTGGCAGTCTACAGACTCTATAAGTAGCGGAGTGCTGTCTCGTGCAGACTAGGTTACTTGCACTTCTTATTGGCTGACTGGCGGTTTGCAGACTCTATAAGTAGCGGAGTGCTGTCTGGTGCAGACTAGGTTACTTGCACTTCTTATTGGCTGACTGGCAGTCTGCAGACTCTATAAGTAGCGGAGTGCTGTCTGGTGCAGACTAGGTTACTTGCACTTCTTATTGGCTGACTGGCAGTCTGCAGACTCTATAAGTAGCGGAGTGCTGTCTGGTGCAGACTAGGTTACTTGCACTTCTTATTGGCTGACTGGCGGTTTGCAGACTCTATAAGTAGCGGAGTGCTGTCTGGTGCAGACTAGGTTACTTGCACTTCTTATTGGCTGACTGGCAGTCTGCAGACTCTATAAGTAGCGGAGTGCTGTCTGGTGCAGACTAGGTTACTTGCACTTCTTATTGGCTGACTGGCAGTCTGCAGACTCTATAAGTAGCGGAGTGCTGTCTGGTGCAGACTAGGTTACTTGCACTTCTTATTGGCTGACTGGCAGTCTGCAGACTCTATAAGTAGCGGAGTGCTGTCTGGTGCAGACTAGGTTACTTGCACTTCTTATTGGCTGACTGGCAGTCTGCAGACTCTATAAGTAGCGGAGTGCTGTCTGGTGCAGACTAGGTTACTTGCACTTCTTATTGGCTGACTGGCAGTCTACAGACTCTATAAGTAGCGGAGTGCTGTCTCGTGCAGACTAGGTTACTTGCACTTCTTATTGGCTGACTGGCAGTCTGCAGACTCTATAAGTAGCGGAGTGCTGTCTGGTGCAGACTAGGTTACTTGCACTTCTTATTGGCTGACTGGCAGTCTGCAGACTCTATAAGTAGTGGAGTGCTGTCTGGTGCAGACTAGGTTACTTGCACTTCTTATTGGCTGACTGGCAGTCTGCAGACTCTATAGGTAGCGGAGTGCTGTCTGGTGCAGACTAGGTTACTTGCACTTCCTATTGGCTGACTGGCGGTTTGCAAACTCTATAAGTAGCGGAGTGCTGTCTGGTGCAGACTAGGTAACTTGCACTTCTTATTGGCTGACTGGCGGTTTGCAGACTCTATAAGTAGCGGAGTGCTGTCTGGTGCAGACTAGGTTACTTGCACTTCCTATTGGCTGACTGGCAGTCTGCAGACTCTATAAGTAGCGGAGTGCTGTCTCGTGCAGACTAGGTTACTTGCACTTCTTATTGGCTGACTGGCAGTCTGCAGACTCTATAAGTAGCGGAGTGCTGTCTGGTGCAGACTAGGTTACTTGCACTTCTTATTGGCTGACTGGCAGTCTGCAGACTCTATAAGTAGCGGAGTGCTGTCTGGTGCAGACTAGGTAACTTGCACTTCTTATTGGCTGACTGGCGGTTTGCAGACTCTATAAGTAGCGGAGTGCTGTCTGGTGCAGACTAGGTAACTTGCACTTCTTATTGGCTGACTGGCAGTCTGCAGACTCTATAAGTAGCGGAGTGCTGTCTGGAGCAGACTAGGTTACTTGCACTTCTTATTGGCTGACTGGCAGTCTGCAGACTCTATAAGTAGCGGAGTGCTGTCTGGTGCAGACTAGGTTACTTGCACTTCCTATTGGCTGACTGGCAGTCTGCAGACTCTATAAGTAGCGGAGTGCTGTCTCGTGCAGACTAGGTTACTTGCACTTCTTATTGGCTGACTGGCAGTCTGCAGACTCTATAAGTAGCGGAGTGCTGTCTGGTGCAGACTAGGTTACTTGCACTTCCTATTGGCTGACTGGCGGTTTGCAGACTCTATAAGTAGCGGAGTGCTGTCTCGTGCAGACTAGGTTACTTGCACTTCTTATTGGCTGACTGGCAGTCTGCAGACTCTATAAGTAGCGGAGTGCTGTCTGGTGCAGACTAGGTTACTTGCACTTCCTATTGGCTGACTGGCGGTTTGCAAACTCTATAAGTAGCGGAGTGCTGTCTGGTGCAGACTAGGTTACTTGCACTTCTTATTGGCTGACTGGCAGTCTGCAGACTCTATAAGTAGCGGAGTGCTGTCTGGTGCAGACTAGGTTACTTGCACTTCCTATTTACTGACTGGCGGTTTGCAAACTCTATAAGTAGCGGAGTGCTGTCTGGTGCAGACTAGGTTACTTGCACTTCTTATTGGCTGACTGGCGGTTTGCAGACTCTATAAGTAGCGGAGTGCTGTCTGGTGCAGACTAGGTTACTTGCACTTCTTATTGGCTGACTGGCGGTTTGCAGACTCTATAAGTAGCGGAGTGCTGTCTGGTGCAGACTAGGTTACTTGCACTTCTTATTGGCTGACTGGCAGTCTGCAGACTCTATAAGTAGCGGAGTGCTGTCTGGTGCAGACTAGGTTACTTGCACTTCCTATTGGCTGACTGGCAGTCTACAGACTCTATAAGTAGCGGAGTGCTGTCTGGTGCAGACTAGGTTACTTGCACTTCTTATTGGCTGACTGGCGGTTTGCAAACTCTATAAGTAGCGGAGTGCTGTCTGGTGCAGACTAGGTTACTTGCACTTGTTATTGGCTGACTGGCGGTTTGCAGACTCTATAAGTAGCGGAGTGCTGTCTGGTGCAGACTAGGTTACTTGCACTTCTTATTGGCTGACTGGCAGTCTGCAGACTCTATAAGTAGCGGAGTGCTGTCTGGTGCAGACTAGGTTACTTGCACTTCCTATTGGCTGACTGGCAGTCTACAGACTCTATAAGTAGCGGAGTGCTGTCTGGTGCAGACTAGGTTACTTGCACTTCTTATTGGCTGACTGGCAGTCTGCAGACTCTATAAGTAGCGGAGTGCTGTCTGGTGCAGACTAGGTTACTTGCACTTCCTCTTGGCTGACTGGCAGTCTGCAGACTCTATAAGTAGCGGAGTGCTGTCTGATGCAGACTAGGTTACTTGCACTTCTTATTGGCTGACTGGCGGTTTGCAGACTCTATAAGTAGCGGAGTGCTGTCTGGTGCAGACTAGGTTACTTGCACTGCCTATTGGCTGACTGGCAGTCTGCAGACTCTATAAGTAGCGAAGTGCTGTCTGATGCAGACTAGGTTACTTGCACTTCCTATTGGCTGACTGGCAGTCTGCAGACTCTATAAGTAGCGGAGTGCTGTCTGGTGCAGACTAGGTTACTTGCACTTCTTATTGGCTGACTGGCAGTCTGCAGACTCTATAAGTAGTGGAGTGCTGTCTGGTGCAGACTAGGTTACTTGCACTTCTTATTGGCTGACTGGCAGTCTGCAGACTCTATAAGTAGCGGAGTGCTGTCTGGTGCAGACTAGGTTACTTGCACTTCCTATTGGCTGACTGGCGGTTTGCAGACTCTATAAGTAGCGGAGTGCTGTCTGGTGCAGACTAGGTTACTTGCACTTCCTATTGGCTGACTGGCGGTTTGCAGACTCTATAAGTAGCGGAGTGCTGTCTGGTGCAAACTAGGTAACTTGCACTTCTTATTGGCTGACTGGCAGTCTGCAGACTCTATAAGTAGCGGAGTGCTGTCTGGTGCAGACTAGGTTACTTGCACTTCCTATTGGCTGACTGGCAGTCTGCAGACTCTCTAAGTAGCGGAGTGCTGTCTGGGAGTGAGCATTTGTTCCTCTTGTGTTTGGTAAGTACCCCACCGGTGATGAGAATAACATGAGGGTGAACCCCGCAGTGTGGGGGAAGGAAAAGGAGGGGGAAATGGAGGGCAGGACTGACAGGATGGACTGGCAAGATAGACTGGAGGGTAGGACTGACAAGATAGATTGAAAGGTGGGACTAGATAGAGGGAAGTCGATAAACCTTCCAGCATATCATCTGGTTTTGGGAGGAAACATGTAGATACGAGGATATTTACAGACTGCATGGAAACCCTGTCTCAGGTGCAATCTGAAACTGCGACTCTACATATGCTTTTCCTACGTACATAATTATCTTGGCTTACAAGGTGGAGAAACATATGTATTCTTATCCCGCTCCTAGTTAGCAGAGCAATCCACATATACGAACTCTTAGCGTTCAACATTCCTCTATGTCTGGCTAATCTTCTGCCTTTAATATTGTCCTGCATTATTGACCCTAAACACTTGGAAAGTAGCCTATCTAGGTTACATAGCGTCTTGCATTTGTTTGCTCACTTTAGCCTTCCAGTCATGTTCAAGCATAAATTTAACAAAAAAATGAATTTTGTCTTTCACACAGTTATACGTTGGCTTTATTACTTTTCCCCGTAAATCTCCTTTAGGTAAATCACACCCTTTAAAGTGAACCTCCAGACTAAAAATCGACTCAGCAGCACTGAAAAGGCTTGGTGTTTCTTTAACAGTTTCACAGCATCAGAACTTTGTTTCTCTTATACAAGCCTTATTTTTAGCTGCGCAGAAGAAAACTGCCCGGGCAGTTTTCCCCTTATGCTGTGCAAAGCATGATGAGATATCTGTTAATGTTCTCTTTCTGCTGTTTTGGTGCAATTCTTTTTTTTTTACATTTTGAATTTGACATTTGAAGCCTAGCGTGTGCAGCTGGGAGGGGTTATCAGGACACAGGACAGTTGGAACTGTGTCTCCTGCTCCCTGTCACCTCCTTTCAACCAAAAAGATGGCTGCCCCCATGACAAAGATGGCAGCCCCCATGAATCACAAACATTTGCTTGGTCTTTTAAAACAGGGTGGGTAAGAGATTATATTACCTATCTATTCTTATTAACATAACTAATGTAACTTAATAACAGTATGTTTGTTTAGGCTGAAGTTCCCCTTTAATTGGGCATTTTTGAGCAGCACAGTTCAAATACGGATTCCAAAGAGACTTTTCTGCCTTGCAAGTATTATTGGCTCATCAGTTTTGTTGCTTATGGTACTTTGGCCACCCCAAAGCAAGCCTATTTTCTGCATGTTTTGAGGACGCTTTTGCCAATAGAATCAACGTTGGTGTCGATCACTGATAACCCGCAAGTAATTCTTAATGAGGGTTCTTTGATTGACTGACCGGTTTCACTCAATATTTCGTTGTAAACAAATGATAATTTAAACACGCTCATAGGTCTTGTTTTCCCCAAAGATTGTTCACACCTAATAAGGGCAATCAATTACCTGGCGACTCGTCAAATTTTCCATTGGCATATTTGTCGTTTTTGGAATCCCATCCTAATGGTTATTGATTAACATGATAATTATTACAGAAAAAGTCAATAGGACCCTGGCTCGTATTTCTGTATCTTAAACTCAGATTCTACTGAGAAACGGTCAAAAAAAAATAAAAATATAAAAGAAGACAAAAAGAAAAACGGGAAATGTAGATGAAGTTCTGAATAAAATTTTTTTTTAAGAGGCAATGATGATTAACCTCCCTACCATTATGGACACCCCTGACTCGTCCTATCGGTATAGACGAGTCAGGCTTGTCCAATTATTACATTATTCATCTGCGGCATCGCTGGAGTGCGGGATCCCTCTCCGGCACCTCACGGCTTCCCATCTTCTTGTCGACCATTCCCAGCGGCGATCTCCTCTTCTTCCGCGTTTGTCACTTCATGTCCCTCGGCGATCATGTTCCCCAGCATACCCCTGTGATATCGCAGCAGGCGGATTCAATACAAACATCTGTATTGGATAAAATATACTGTATTTTTGCGACTATAAGACTCACTTTTTCTCCCCCAAAAGTGAGGGAAAAAGTTACTGCATCTTATAGTTCAAATGCCGGGAGCTCCTGACTTGTGAACGGCTGCCAATACGAACCTCCAACTTGCTGCAGTGTTGGGGACTCCCTGTACTGTGCCCATGCAGAGGAGGACACAGGGGGACAAATGGAGGACACAGGGAGACACAAAGGGACATAGGAGGAGGACATAACGGGGACACAGGGGAGGACACAAAGAGGACAGAGGCGAACACATGGGGACACAGGGAGACACAAGAGGTACAAGGGGGCATGAGGTACAAAGGGGGCATAATCCACACGATGCCCCTCCACCATGGATGCATGAAGTTTAGTATATATTTGTTTCCCCCCAAGTTTTGTCTAAACCTAGGTGAGTCTTATGGTTCAGGAGCATCTTATAGTCCCCAAAAAACGGTAAAAAATTCTGGGTCTAGAAAAACAACCTATGGGCAGCACTACTGCCCATGGCAGCAAATAATAATTATAACAACAACAACAACAATAATAATAATAATAATAATAATAATAATAATAATAATAATAAATAAATACATATTTTTAATACAAAAAATATATAGGGCTTGATTCACAAAGCGGTGCTAACCTACTTAGCACCTCTAAAGTCTTTAGACGTGCTAACCAGGGTGCTAAGTAGGTTAGCACCGCATTTCTCAATTGATTAACCTACTTAGCACTCTGGTTAACACGTCTAAAGACTTTAGACGTGCTAAGTAGGTTAGCACCGCTTTGTGAATCAAGCCCATAGTGTTTTGGTTTTTTAAAGGGAACCTTAACTGAGAGGGATATGGATGTTTCCTTTTAAACAATACCAGTTGCCTGGCAGTCCTGCTGATCTATTTGGTTGCAGTAGTGGCTGAATCACACACCTGGAACAAGAATGCAGCTAATCCAGTCTGACTTCAGTCAGAGCACCTGATCTGCATGCCTGTTCAGGGGCTGTGGCTAAAAGTATTAGAGACACAGGATCAGCAGGAGAGTCAGGCAACTGGTATTATTTTAAAAGGTAAAATTCATATCATTCTCAGTTTAGGTTCCCGTTATAGCATGCTTGTGAACAGCCTGCAAGACTGCAACTTGCAAGTGGTCTGCAAAAATGCTTACAATATAAAGCAAGACTTTAAAAAAAACGTACCGCTTTTAGTACAAACATTGCGGGGAAATTAAATGCCGGGGAGGTTAATGAATCATATTCAAACTTCAGTGCATTTATCTGTATATACTTCTCAGAGCTGCTGCACTTCATACATAACCGGCAATTTCCCTTTAATGTCGTCACTGGAAGGATATTTATTGAGGTCCTATTCATCAACCTGTGAACATCTGAAATTCATGGGAATTGATTTTCCCTACAACCCAGTGCTGGAGGATTTGACAAGTTAATGAGATTATATTGTAATGAGCTGTATGGATATTTCTCTTGCAAGCAGGAATTCCTGTTGTAATGTTTATTTTTTTTTTATTCCTTAGCTCTTTATTTGTATGGATTTTAGTTATTTGGTGCAGCACCTGTTTTAATGCTTTGAGCGGTTACATTGGTTTAAAGCGGAACTGTAGATATAAGATAAACACATTGTTTCACTTACCTGGGGCTTCCCCAAGCCTCCAGCAGCTGCCCTGCGCCGCTCCTCAACGAGCCTCCGTTCTCCCACGGCCAGCTACAGGGCAGCCATCGGGGGGGGGGACAACTGACACTGCAGTGAGGGGCCCAGGGCTTCTGGGGACCCTGGGCCCCCCAAAGCACTGGAAGGACCGCATGTGCTGACTGTGGGCCTGTGGCTCACTAACCAGCACACTGCGTTCCAGCACTGAGAGAAGAGTGACATCAGCGTTTGAACGTGGGGAGCAGATGAGTGAGCCCGCTACAGGGGACTTTCTATACTGGGCACTACCTATAACTGGCTATTTATACTGGGGGAACGTATACCTGGCTACCTATACTGGGGGCACCTATGCCTGGATACCTATATTGGAGGCACCTATACCTGGCTAGGGCAAGGAGACGAGCTGAGACAGAAGGGGATGAAAGAGGCACAGGGGGACTAGAGGTGGACAAAAGAGGCACAGGAAGAAAAGAGGGGGACAAAAGAGAACGGATAAAGGATAAGAAAGTCCCTATCTCATTTGTTAACCGGGGACTACCTGTATTTTGCTAGTATTTGGCTCCACCCACAACATGCCGTGGTCATGCCCACTTATTGCCACATCACGCACTTCCATCGCGCACAGACATGGGGGGTGGCTAGTGGGCGGGCACAGCAACCAGTGCGTTGGCCGGGGGGCTGGTGTGATGATGTGTCAGGGGCCCCAAAATTTCTGATGGCGGCCCTGGCCAGCTACTTTCGGTTTCGCCATCGGGCCACTGCGCCTGCACGGCTCTGGCCACGCGTATTCTTTCTTTGCGTTCCCCGCTATTGCAGAGGGGAACGAGAAGAAAGGATACGCTTGGCAGGGCTGCGCTGGCCTCGACTTACAAGTCGAGGTACGGGACGGAGCGGCGGCGGGAGAAAGGAGGCTCAAGCAGGACCGGCGCGGGACAGGACGGCTGCTGGGGGCTTGGGGAAGCCCCAGGTAAGTGAAACAATGTGTTTATTTTCTATCTACAGTTCCGCTTTAAGTATTGGAGTGGTGCTGACTGCTGTGTGTTCCCCAAACCGCTTGCTTGTGTAGCACTGTCACTGTGACCTTTGCTTTGTCTAAATGCCACTTGTTATCTTTGGCCTTTCAGAAATGAATTTTTGCAGAATGCTGATCCCACCTCGGGCCTTTTGTGGTGAGTACTGTTACAGCTTTGTTCCGCTTTCAATGCAATTAATGCATTGCTTGTATGTCCAACATCTAACACATATTGGCGCACTTAAAGCCAAGTTGAACAAAACAAGAAATATACAAGAAAGCAGTGAACGTTTTTAATGGGAGTGTACTGATAATATAAGGAAACCTAAACCGAGAAGAATATGGATTTTCCCTTTTAAAGCGGAATGAAACCCAGCTTTTCTTCTTTGCTCTAAAAAAATGATTTAGAGCATATTATACACAACCACCATTTTTTTTCACTAGAACAGCATTCAATTAGTTAAAGACAGAGCTTGAAAGTTCAGTGCAGAGAAATCTGGATGCATCCGAAGTGGAGATAATGTTATCTTGTGTTTACTTAATTGTATCAAGTGAGGAATGTGACACGTTCTCTGACTGTGCAGAAGCTCCTGGACACAGAGAGACACTGAAAGCATTTCTGCCTTCAATACAACATGAACAAAACCAGTTATGAATAAAATGCAAAGGCAGCTCTCAAAAAAACTGTACTTTTGGGAACTTGTAATTTCTAAATGAATAATAATACTTATGCAAACATGCAAATATGATAACCATATGGCATATAAAAAGTAGGAAAACATGTTTTTATTGAATATTATGTCAGGGTTTTATACCGCTTTAAAATAATACCAGTTTCCTGACTCTCCTGCTGATCCTGTGTCTCTAATACTTTTAGCCACAGCCCCTGAACAAGCATGCAGATCAGGTGCTCTGACTGAAGTCAGACTGGATTAGCTGTATGCTTGTTTCAGGTGTGTGATTCAGACACTACTACAGTCAAAGAGATCAGCAAGATTGCCAAACAACTGGTATTATTCAAAAGGAAACCTCCATATCGCTCTCAGTTAAGGTTCCCTTTAAAGCACGATGGTCAGCCATACTATCCCAGAAAAAAAACATATATAAAAGTAGATACTTGTTCTACTTACATAACACATGTATTGTATTGTCCACATTTTGATTTCAGTGATTTTTTTTATATAGTAAATAAAGAGAAAACTGTTCTAGGCATTTCCCAACTTTACTGCCTCTGACTGAAAAATGTCCTTCCTCTTTTTTTCTTCTCTGCTTAAAATGGTGTATGCATTGCCTGTTTGTCTGACCCCCCCCCCCCCCCCCCCCATGACCTCTATACTAGGAACTGCACTGTCATATCTAGCTTGCTTTGTAAACACATGTGAGCAGAACATTGATGGGATTTCAGCAGCTTCTGCAGATAGGTGAGGTGATTTAGCTTCTATTTTAACAAGGCTTTCTGTGGCTTCCCGCTCCCCAGCAATGTATAAGAAAAAAGTCAGAAGGGATTGAGATAGGATTCATTGCAGAGGACACATTTATGATTATATTGTAATGCTTGCAATGCAGGGACAGGATGTAGATTACATAATAAACAAAGAGCAGTGAGCAATTGGAATTTGATTTTATGGCTGACAATCCTGCTTTATAAAGCTAAGAAACTAAATAACAAATTGACTAAGCACGCAGTAAATATACTCACCTAAAGGATTATTAGGAACACCTGTTCAATTTCTCATTAATGCAAATATCTAATCAACCAATCACATGGCAGTTGCTTCCATGCATTTAGGGGTGTGATCCTGGTCAAGGCAATCTCCTGAACTCCAAACTTAATGTCAGAATGTGAAAGAAAGGTGATTTAAGCAATTTTGAGCGTGGCATGGTTGTTGGTGCCAGACGGGCCAGTCTGAGTATTTCACAATCTGCTCAGTTACTGGGATTTTCACGCACAACTATTTCTAGGGTTTACAAAGAATGGTGTGAAAGGGAAAAACATCCAGTTTGCGGATTGATGCTGGAGGTCAGAGGAGAATGGGCTGACTGATTCAAGCTGATAGAAGGGCAACGTTGACTGAAATAACCACTTGTTACAACCGAGGTATGCAGCAAAGCATTTGTGAAGCCACAACAACATGCACAACCTAGAGGTGGATGGCTACAACAGCAGAAGACCCCACCGGGTACTACTCATATCCATTACAAATAGGAAAAAGAGGCTACAATTTGCATGAGCTCACCAAAATTGGACAGTTTAAGACTGGTCTGATGAGTCTCGATAGAGTCAGAATTTAACGTAAACAGAATGAGAACATAGATCCATGCCTTGTTACCACTGTGCATGCTGGTGGTGTAAGGGTGTGGGGGATGTTTTCTTGGCATACTTTAGGCCCATTAGTGCCAATTGGGCATCGTTTAAATGCCACGGGCTACCTGAGCATTGTTTCTGTCCATGTCCATCCCTTCATGACCACCATGTACCCATCCTCTGATGGCTACTTCCAGCAGGATAATGCACCATGTCACAAAGCTCCAATCATTTTAAATTGGTTTCTTGAACATGATAATGAGTTCACTGTACTAAAATGGCCCCCACAGTTCCCAGATCTCAACCCCAATAGAGCATCTTTGGGATGTGATGGAACGGGAGCTTCGTGCCCTGGATGTGCATCCCACAAATCTCCATCAACTGCAAGATGCTATCCTATCAATATGGGCCAACATTTCTAAAGAATGCTTTCAGCACCTTGTTCAATCGATGCCACGTAGAATTAAGGAAGTTCTGAAAGCGAAAGGGGTTCAAACACCGTATTAGTACGGTGTTCCTAATAATCCTTTAGGTGAGTGTATACAGTGGTGGCTGGATAGTGCAGTGATTAAGGCCACCACCTCCCATAGTAGACCAGGATTCTAATCCTGGCTAAGGCCAGTATGTAGAAAGGAAGAAGAATAGTGCTCTCTTATATAGTCCAAAAACACCTGTGAATATTTAGCCAGATAGCCAACGCATGGGGGTGAACCTGTAAAAACTCTCAACCTTTTTAACCACTTGCTGCCCACAGTGCTACCCACCTCATTTAATGCTGTACTGGGCTGTGCAGGCTTTTCAGCCTCCTGCACAGCCCAGCTATGGAGCCCAGCGATCGGACTCACCTCCTTTTTTCGTCCCTAAAGGGACATGTTGCCGGAGGGGTCCAATCGCTGCAGGCTTTGTTTATTTTTTTTTAACAGCAGCTTCAGCGAGGCTCTCTCACTCCCCGTCCCCCTCCCTCCCCTTCCCTCCTCCCCTCCGTGCACTAAATTTGGAACAGGACGGCGATCCGTCCTGTCCTGCCTCTCATAGGCATCAGCCTATGAGAGGACGGCGCTCCCCGGCCAATCAGAGGCTGGAGATCGCCGATCTCGTACAGCGCTGTGGACCCCGGTAGCGATGTACGCTTGTAAACAAAGGGGATTTATTTCCCCTTACGTTTACAAGCAGCCTGCTAGCCGTGATCCGCGGCTAGCAGGCTATTCACGGAACTCAGTTCCGTGAAGCGGCAGGGAACGATCGCTCCTGCGCGCATCCGTTTCCTGGGAAACTACAGCCCCAGGACTTGACGCCAATTGGTGTTAGGCGGTCCTGGGGCTGCCGCCGCGGTCATGCCCATTGGTGTGAGGCGTTCCTTAAGTAGTTAAGCATGTGCGTGGAAAATTTGAATAAATATTCAGCTTGTTTTACAAAATCCGGGTGTGATTAATTATATCTTTGAGACAATACTTATTAGACATATGATACACTGTGAAGAGGGAAAGGAGTGACCATTATTGGCAGGGGGTGGCCTTGATTCCCCGCAGGTGCTTTGAAACCCATCTGACTGAGGCTCATATAAATTTGGTAAGTGCCGTGTCCGAAGGGTGGGAAGGGGGCTGTAACGTGGAGAACAGAATACCTATCTGCACATCACTTCCTTTGAAACCTCAAGTGGCTTGAAGTAGTTGCAAGATATTCACTGGTGTTTTTGGACTATATAAGAGAACGCTATTCATCTTTATGGTTAATTTTAACATTAAGAAGCACTCCAACTGCTTATCACCCTATTAGATGTTACCAATGCAGTGTTTGCATTTTAGATTTAAAGCCAGTACCTAATTAGTAAGGAGACCTTGGGCAAGAGTCTCGAACACTTTATATTTTATAACTATAACTGGGAATGGGTAAAGGGGTTCCTCTGAGAAAGGATGAATATCCGACGGCCCTCTTATTAAAAAAGTGTCCAATTCCACCTCAAATCCCCTCCATACTATTAACTCTACCTCCGCCTGTGCACCAGAGGTGGGATGAGCAGGCTTTCTCTGGGCAAGGTTGCTTTGTATGAAGAGGGCAGGATTTCTGCATCTGTTTGCAAAATACCCCTGATATTTAAGGGAACCTAAACTGAGAAGGATATGGATTTTACCTTTTTTAAAATAATACCAGTTGCCTGACTCTCCTGCTGATCCTGTGTCTCTAATACTTTTAGCCACAGCCCCTGAACAAGCATGCAGATCAGGTGCTCTGACTGAAGTCAGACTGGATTGGCTGAATTCTTGTTTCAGGTGTGTGATTCAGCCACTACTGCAGCTAAACAGATCAGTACGGCTGCCAGGTATTGTTTAAAAGGAAAAATCCATATCCCGCTCAGTTTAGGTTCCCTTTAAGAACCAAGCGGCCTGCTATTGTTCAGGCAGTGAAACCCCACGCTCAGCCTTCCTTCAATCTGCCAGTCTGCAGGGCTGACAGAGGGACAAAATTTGAATTTTTTTTTTTGGGGGGGGGGGGTGCTGCTTTTTAAAATGTTTTAATAAAACTTAAAAAATAAAATCATAGGAATGACTATAATGGTTCGGTGAGGAAGAATGTGATAAGAGATGTATGTTTCTAAAAATGCTTGCCAAAACAAAAAATGTGCCCACCAATACAACTAATGACAACCACCAGAGAGCCAAGACATGTTGTAAAAGTGTTAATGTGCAGCGCAAATGTATATTCTCCCGGAAATATAACTGTTATTATGGGAACTGAACCAAGTGAAATAAATATTAATTGCAATACATTTCATTTTAATTTAAATACATAAGTGTGTTTTATGTCTCCTGGAACTCAATCATGCCCTAATGTGCCTAATTCCCAAGACTTATATCAAGGGTTATCTCACCTTCTTTAGACAATCATTTTTCTAACGAGCAAAAAAAGTCACAAAATAAATAAGTTGATTAAAGCTTGATATGACTTTTTCACTTTAAATATATTATTTTATTTCCTGAACAGATATTGAAAATGTTCAGTACAAATGAAGGGAAAAAAAACAAAGTTAAGCTTAAAGAGGAGCTGTTAGGTATAAGGTCTCAGAGAAAATAAACACATATATCAGTTGCTAAAGATTGGCTGTACTTACATTACATATGCATTTCACTGTCCACGTTTGGATTTCACAGAATTTGTATATAGTATATGCAGAGATAGATGCTCCTGACAGCTCATGGCAGGTTCCATGTTTGTCTGTCTCCTATGAAGCCAATTGTGATGTCATTTCCTCCCTGCTTCCTGATGATTCCACTCACAAAAAAGCTCGTAATGAATAACACTACTGTGCAGTGAATATTAATTAGCCATGTGGCTAGGAACAATAGCGGACTCCTGCAGTGTACTTTGCTGGGAGATTTATCAGTGCTGTGAGCAGCCTAGCATTACATGCTGTTGTAACTTGAGCCTGTAACTTCTCACTAGCAGCCGAGGGGAGGGCCCCAGAATGCTTTGCTGTATGGTATGCGGCCTCTCATCCTTTTTAAGGGCTTGGGAATACAGAGCCTTGCTGTCAGCACACATCAAAAGTAAGAGAGATTTTTAACTTCAGTATTGCCTTTTTGGCTTCCTTCTAAACTGTTTAACACAGGAGAATAGAGGTTTAAATTAGCTTTTGCAGCCTGACAGTTACTTTTTAAAGCAAATCTGTAGGGAAAAAGTGCTCTTAGGGGGTATTTACCTGAGGATGGAGACGACACTGGATCCTAATGAGGCTTCCCCATCCTCCTCAGCGAGATGGATCCATCGCTGGTTCCCGCAAGAGCATGACCACTGACGTCCTCTGCTCAGGCTCCAGCGGAAATGGCCAAGCCCGATAGCGTCCGTTCTACTGTGCGGGTACAGACTCACGCCGTCAAGGAAATATTCGGTGGGGTCCCAGCGCTGGAGCCCCTCTGCTGCAGAGTATGGAGAAAGCCTCTTTAGGATCCAGAGGCTCTCATTTCCCGAGGTAAGTACACCCCAGGGGCATTTTTTTTTTCAGATACACTTTAATGATTTAGGGCCCTTGTTGCAAGTTTACAACCTAAATGGTAGTGAGGCATAGACACTTATTATTATTATTTATTGGATTTATATAGCGCCAACATATTACGCAGCGCTGTACAATACATAGGATTACAGACAATGATAACAGGGGTGACAGCACAATACAGGTAATAGACAATAGATACAACAATGCAGGTAACAAGCAATAAGATACACAACACAATGCAGACAGTAGTACAATGCCAGATCATAAACTGGAGTGGTAGTGGTAACAAGTTCCAAATTCTGGGTAAAGTGCACACAGTCAAGTATGATACACAAAGGGAGAGGGCCCTGCCAAAAGCTTACAATCTAGAGGGCACTTGGACCCAAAGGCAATTAACTTTTTCTCCCCAGTTTTCTCCTTGGAGATCATTTTCATTTTCTCTTTAAAATACCTTTCCAGAACTCTGCAATAGAAAAAGTACCAAAAAGTAGATGAAAAAGTACTGACAACACTGTTTTGAGGATTTTCTTGGTTGCTGGCTGCTGGTTTGAAGGGCATTTCATTGACAAGGTATGAAAATATCACCTAAGAGAAATCTCAGGGGAAAAAGTAAATCATAAATTGGCCATGGAGAAGCCATTGAGAGAAGTGGTCTATAAGAGGCTGGTCCAGGAGGACAATAGATGACTACAGTCTGAAAGCGATGAGGAAGGAAACACAGGAAGTGTAAATGTCAAAAACATGAACGAGACTGTGATGGTGCTGCAGGTGTAAACAGTTCAAAGGGAACCGGAAGGGAAACAAAGTGCCCAACTGCGATACTTACCTCAGTAGAAGGAAGCCTTGGGATAATCCAGAGACTTCCCCATCCCCCTCCACCGCTAGGACCCCCGAAGTCCAGTAGCACAGAGCAGAATGGGTTCAATTTTGTTCCGCTAAGTCTGAGCAGCAGCTCCTTGCTACTGTGCAGGTGCGAACCATCCTGCACCTGCTTATTGTGGCTGCGCTTGTTTGCGTACGGGAGCATGGCTGCAAGCTTTCAGGGGGGTCCTAAGTATAAGGACAAGTTCACATTGGCCTAAAAAACAGAAGGTTAAGGGGACTGTAATGGAATGGTTGAGAACAGATGCGAATGGATCCAGTGTTAATCAATTGATCCGTTCACATTTTTCTCTTGGAATCTGTTAGGCGTGTTAAGAGAACTGCAAGTTTGGGTCTGCTTTGATTTTTCCAGACCAAAAGATGCATCTGACCAAACGCTTCCGGAATGGTGGGTCATGGATGGAAAATTGATGCCTTTTAACCACTCTGCGACTGCCTAACGCCGATTGGCGGCTGCAGAGTGGCTCCCGCAGGACCGCCTAGCGTCTAAAGGCGTCAAGTCCTGGGTGAGGAGATTAGCGGTGAGCCTGCGCATCCCCGCCTGAGTGACGGAGTGGAGCTCCATCAACAATCTGCCCGCGGCGATCGGCGCCGGCAGACTGTATGCAAAAGAAACCGCCGTTTGTTTATGTTGTACTGCGCTGCGATCTACTACACTCACTACGCGACCCCTCTCTCATAGGCTGATGCCCTGATTGGACCTTGGGGGGGAGGGAGGGGATGGGGAAAAAAATAGTCACATTTATTTAAAATAAAAGAGCAAATAAATTAATTAAAAAAAAAGATGCCACCAACAGAATGCACTGTTGGTGGCAATGAAAAGGAGGAAAAATTAAAATAGCCTGGTCACTGGGGGGTGTAAGCCTGTGGTCCTTACGTGGTTAAAAACCGATCCGTGCCACAGATTAGTTTATACATGGATCAGTGTTTCATTCTTGCCAGGGTGAACCGGGCTTAAATCTGGCCTTGTTGAGCTTTTACTCTGTAGATCTAGACAAGTGAAGTACAATATTTCAAGAAACGACCCTTAGTGCAAATAAAAATAACATACAGTACCCAACTGTTTTTTTTGTTTTTTTTGACGTTGTTGTTTTTTTTTTTTAAAGCTACTACATGGAAAGTGAAACACTTTCCATAAACCAAGAGTCTGTAAATGTAAGAGAAGTCCAGGCTTGTTGTCACATGAGCACAGATAGATGAAAGTCATTATCACACTGATTTCATTACTGAGGTAGGGAGAGGAGAATGCTTTCGTAATAAGCTGTCTGTTTCCATCGGAGGTCTGTGTAAATATTTTATGGGGTGTTTAGTGACGCCATGCTGCTGTATAGTGCGCTCAGCGGGGAGTTCTGGCGTGACGTACACACACACGGTGAATGGTAACGAGGACGTAATCTGGATGCTGCAAGCAGATGGAGCTAGTTGTTCACTTTCAGAGCATGCAGATCTCATAGACCTAATTAAAAGATCAATCCCTCAGTGCAGATCCATACGCAGGCTTCTGTCAGTCTATACGCTGCAAGGGAGGCCAGCTGCAGGTGATTGGCTCACAGGAGGAAAACCTTCTATGTTCAGTGAAGAAAAACTTCCCTATGAGTAGATTAGAAAAAAAAACAGACTATTTGTTCTCATAGAAAATACTTTATGCCTTTAATACAATGACCACTGTTAAAGAGAACCTGAAATGAATACATAGAAAAGTTTTATACACACCTGGGGCTTCCCCCAGCCCCCTTTAGGCTTATAGGTCCCTCGACATCCTCCTTATCCTCCTAGATGCTCCGGTAGATGCCAAGTTTTTGGGTCTCCAGGTGGTCATTAAAGAGGAACTGTCATGAAAATCTTAAAATTTAAAACACATACAAATAAGAAGTACATTTCTCCCAGAGTAAAATGAGCCATAAATGACTTCTCTCCTATGTTGCTGTCACTCACAGTAGGTAGTAGACAGGTTTCGGGCTAGTCCATCTCTCCAAAGGGGATTCTCTCTATGAGAAGATGAGCTAGTCCAAAATCTGTCGATAATGACAGCTTTCTACTTCTTATTGCAAGTGACAGGAACATAGGAGAAAAGTAATTTATGGCTCATTTTACTCTGGGAGAAATGTACTTCTTATTTGTATGTGCTTAAAATGTTAACATTTTGGCGACAGTTCCTCTTTAAACACTGCATACTGACCACCTAAAAACCCCACTATTTCCAACAATCAATAATTACCTTTCAATGACTTTCAATCCTGCAAATCTAATTGAAGAATCACATCAGGAAAATATTAGTTTAATTTATTTTGCTGTTTGCCACACCCCCATTTAGCACCTCCATTTTACTTTAGTTAAGTGACCTCAGTTGACATGAGCCTGGATTCTGTGTTTTTCTTCAATTACAGGTATACACTAGATGCCACAATAGCCGCCATTAACAGTGTGGTAGATGTGGTGCCCAAATTTCCAGGCACACAGAAACCCAAGTTACCTGCTTCATTTAAGAGAACTTTTTAAGCTCTGTCAGGCTGGATGGCGACTTTTGCCTGACTGCAATCTTCAAGTCACTCAACAGATTTTGAATGGGGTTTAAGTCTGAGCTTTGACAAAGTCATGCAAGGACACTCACCTTTTTCTCCTTCAGCCGATGGTGGGCAATCGTGCCATGTGCTTTTGGTCATTACTAGGGATGGGACGAATCCACAATTTCTTCGAATCCGAATCCGGATCCGAATCTAAAAAGGTTCTCGAATATCTCGAACCTTTCGAATCCCGAATCTAACGAATCCTGCACATAAAAATTGTGCGATCCGTGGTATAGTTGCCCGCAGTATAGGTAGCCAGGCATAGGTAGCGAGGTAAAGGTGCCTTCAGTATAGCTAGCTAGGTATGGGTGCCTTCAATATTGGTAGCTTTCAGTATAGGTAGCAAGATATAGGGGCCTTCAGTATAGGTAGCAGGGTTTATGGGCCTTCAGTATAGGTAGCAGGGTATATGGGCCTTCAGTATAGGTGTCAGGGAATATGGGCCTTCAGTATAGGTAGCAGGGTATATGGGCCTTCAGTATAGGTAGCAGGGTATATGGGCCTTCAGTATAGGTAGCAGGGTATATGTGCCTTCAGTATAGGTAGCAGGGTATATGGGCCTTCAGTATAGGTAGCAGGGTATATGTGCCTTCAGTATAGGTAGCAGGGTATATGGGCCTTCAGTATAGGTAGCAGGGTATATGGGCCTTCAGTATAGGTAGCAGGGTATATGTGCCTTCAGTATAGGTAGCAGGGTATATGTGCCTTCAGTATAGGTAGCAGGGTATATGGGCCTTCAGTATAGGTAGCAGGGTATATGGGCCTTCAGTATAGGTAGCAGGGTATATGTGCCTTCAGTATAGGTAGCAGGGTATATGGGCCTTCAGTATAGGTAGCAGGGTATATGGGCCTTCAGTATAGGTAGCAGGGTATATGTGCCTTCAGTATAGGTAGCAGGGTATATGTGCCTTCAGTATAGGTAGCAGGGTATATGTGCCTTCAGTATAGGTAGGTAGCTAGGTATAGGGGCCTTCAGTATACGTAGTAAGGTACATGTGCCTTCAGTGTAGGTAGGTAGGTAGGTAAAGGGACCTTCAGTATAGGTAGCAGGGTATAGGGCCTTAAGTATAGGTAGGTAGGTAGGTAGGTATAGGGGCCTTTAGGTAGGTAGGTAGGTAAAGGGACCTTCAGTATAGGTAGCAGGGTATAGGGCCTTAAGTATAGGTAGGTATGTAGGTAGGCAGGTATAGGCAGGTATAGGTGCCTTTAGGTAGGTAGGTACGTATAGGGGGCCTGTAGGTAGGTAGGTATTGAGGCCTGTAGGTAGGTAGGTAGGTAGGTATAGGGGCCTTTAGGTAGGTAGGAACGTATAGGGGGCCTTTAGGTAGGTATAGGGGCCTTTAGGTAGGTGGGTATAGCGGCCTGTAGGTAGGTAGGTAAGGATAGTGGCCGGTAGGTAGGTAGGTATAGTGGCCTGTAGGTAGGTATAGTTGCCTGTAGGTAGGTATAGGTGCCTTTAGGTAGGTAGGTATAGGTGCCTTTAGGTAGGTAGGTATGTATAGGGGGCCTGTAGGTAGGTGGGTAGTTAGGTATTGAGGCCTGTAGGTAGGTATAGTGGCCTGTAGGTAGGTAGGTATAGGGGCCTTTAGGTAGGTAGGTAGGTAGGTATAGGGGCCTTTAGGTAGGTAGGTAGGTATAGGGGCCTTTAGGTAGGTAGGTATAGGGGCCTTTAGGTAGGTATAGGGGCCTGTAGGTAGGTATAGGGGCCTGTAGGTAGGTAGGTATAGCGGCCTGTAGGTAGGTAGGTATAGCGGCCTGTAGGTAGGTAGGTATAGCGGCCTGTAGGTAGGTAGGTATAGCGGCCTGTAGGTAGGTAGGTAGGTATAGAGGCCTGTAGGTAGGTAGGGATAGTGGTAGGTAGGTAGGTAGGTAGGTAGGTCGAAATCCCTCGCCCTCCCGCCAACCCCCCCACGGCCCCCTCCGTCCCCCGTGCCTCCTCCGCTCACCCCTGCAAGAATCTACTCACCTTTCCCGTGGAGCGCAGAGCGGCAGACCTCTTCGTTACTTCTTTGTTCCCTCTAGTGGCCGGACCGGCTCTTACTGATGACGTCATTGTAAGAGCCGGTCACTAGGGGGAACCAGGAAGTCGGCGAGAGGTCTGCCGCTCTGCGCTCCGCGATAGGTGAGTGGATGGAAACTATGCGGGCAGGGGGGGCGAGCGGAGGAGGCGCGGGGGGGGGGTCGGAGGAGGACGAATGCGAGCGGCGGATGCGCGGCGATGCGGCGTCCGGATTCGGCGGATTCGTATTGTGGAAAATGGCGTCGGGATTCGAATCCACGAATCTCGAATATTTCCTAATATTCGAGGGATTCGTGGATTCGCAGGATTCGTCGTCCCACCCCTAGTCATTACCAATTGAGGGATCTGGTACACCCTGGAATATGCAATAACGTTATTGATCCATTTTATTGATTTATTTTTGCAATGTCTTTACTAGACACCCCTAGTACTCCATTCACTCGTCATAGACATTAATAATTCATACCACTATATTTTAAGAAATGCAGTGGGTTGCAAAAGTATTCGGCCCCCTTGAAGTTTTCCACATTTTGTCACATTACTGCCACAAACATGCATCAATTTTATTGGAATTCCACATGAAAGACCAATACAAAGTAGTGTACATGTGAGAAGTGGATCGAAAATCATACATCATTCCAAAATTTTTTTACAAATAAATAACTGCAAAGCGGGGAGTCAATACTTTGTAGAACCACCTTTTGCTGCAATTACAGCTGCCAGTCTTTTAGGGTATGTCTCTACCAGCTTTGCACATCTAGAGACTGAAATCCTTGCCCATTCTTCTTTGCAAAACAGCTCCAGCTCATTCAGATTAGATGGACAGCGTTTGTGAACAGCAGTTTTCAGATCTTGCCACAGATTCTCGATTGGATTTAGATCTGGACTTTGACTGGGCCATTCTAACACATAGATATGTTTTGTCTTAAACCATTCCATTGTTGCCCTGGCTTTATGTTTAGGGTCATTGTCCTGCTGGAAGGTGAACCTCCGCCCCAGTCTCAAGTCTTTTGCAGTCTCCAAGAGGTTTTCTTCCAAGTTTGCCCTGTATTTGGCTCCATCCATCTTCCCATCAACTCTGACCAGCTTCCCTGTCCCTGCTGAACAGATGCTCCCCCGAGCATGATGCTGCCACCACCATATTTGACAGTGGGGATGGTGTGTTCAGAGTGATGTGCAGTGTTAGTTTTCCGCCACACATAGCGTTTTGCATTTTGGCCAAAAAGTTCAATTTTGGTTTCATCTGACCAGAGCACCTTCTTCCACATGTTTGCTGTGTCCCCCACATGGCTTGTGGCAAACTGCAAACGGGACTTCTTATGCTTTCTGTTAACAATGCCTTTCTTCTTGTCACTCTTCCATAAAGGCCAACTTTTTGCAGTGCATGACTAATAGTTGTCCTATGGACAGAGTCTCCCATCTGAGCTGTAGATCTCTGCAGCTCGTCCAGAGTCACCATGGGCCTCTTGACTGCATTTCTGATCAGCGCTCTCCTTGTTCGGCCTGTGAGTTTAGGTGGATGGCCTTGTCTTGGTAGGTGTACAGTTGTGCCATACTCCTTCCATTTCTGAATGATCGCTTGAACAGTGCTCCGTGGGATGTTCAAGGCTTTGGAAATCTTTTTGTAGCCTAAGCCTGCTTTAAATTTCTTAATAACTTGATCCCTGACCTGTCTTGTGTGTTCTTTGGACTTCATGGTGTTGTTGCTCCCAATATTCTCTTAGACAACCTCTGAGGCCCTCACAGAGCAGCTGTATTTGTACTGACATTAGATTACACACAGGTGCACTCTATTTAGTCATTAGCACTCATCAGGCAATGTCTATAGGCAACTGACTGCACTCAGATCAAAGGGGGCCGAATAATTATGCACACACCACTTTGCAGTTATTTATTTGTAAACAATGTTTGGAATCATGTATGATTTTCGTTCCACTTCTCACATGTACACCACTTTGTGTTGGTCTTTCATGTGGAATTCCAATAAAATTGATTCATGTTTGTGGCAGTAATATGACAAAATGTGGAAAACTTCAAGGGGGCTGAATACTTTTGCAAGCCACCGTAGTAATATGCGGTGGTACCAGTCTATTTCAGAGATTTTTACTCAAGCAATAGATCGGACATTTCATGGTAGGTTGGCCCTTGCCTGGAGTAAAACCAGCCAAATTGGACTAGTTCCATACAAACACAGAACAAACACAGAACATTTATATCACGCTTTGCTCCTGGCGGACTCAAAGCGCCAGAGCTGCAGTCACTAGGACGCGCTCTATAGGCAGTAGTAGTGTTAGGGAGACTTGCCCAAGGTCTCCTACTGAATAGGTGTTGGCTTACTGAACAGGAAGAGCTGAGATGGCTTATATTACTATTGCTGGATGGAGTTCCATGGCTTCTATTACTATTGCTAGAAGTAGAGTGTTTTGAATTATCAATGTCTTTGGCTTTAATCTACTAAGACACATTTGGTAAAAAAATAAAAGGGTCAGCATTTAAGACTTTTTTCCAAATTTACTAAGATTTTCACACATGTGGTAATAGTTCGGCTATTTACCGAAAAACTGCATGGCAATTCACTAAGATTTTTACCTCACTCTGTATTTTAAAGGGAACCTTAATTGAGAGGGATATGTACGGTATATTATGTTAAACTGGAATTGGTAAAACTGAGAAAGAATGTGTTTTTTCTATTTTTTTCCTTGTTTTACCATTAAAATTCATAGAAAACAAAATTGTTAGCGGGAAAAAATGGCATACAATGAAAGCTTAGTTTGACTTGAAAAAAACAATATAGATTTCAATTCTGTGTCATAAGTAGGGATAAAGCTCTTGCTGATTAAATAAGGACATAGCTAAACTGTCAAAACTGCTCTGGTCCATAAGTGGAAAAAAAGGTCTGGATGCGAAGTGGTTAATTACTACCGATTATTATTGTGAAATAAGGGACTTTTATATTTTTATTATTATGGTAACTGTCTTATTTTCCTGAATGGATGAATTCGTTTTCACCTTTCTCTGCTCTGTTTATTATTATTTGAGGTATTTATCACCCAAGTCGGTAATTTACCTCACTAGTCTGTACTTTTAGGGTTTTTTTTGCGGTAACAACCTTTATGAATTGACATTTCACAAAATGTTTGGTAAAATCAGCTGTTTTCTGCTTTACCACATGCAGCAATGCTTTGCGCATTGAACTCCATGTTGAGTAGAGAGCACAAGTGTTGTCTTGTACATGCATACCAAAAATGAATCATTAATGAAAAAAATGATTCACTAAAGGACACCCGAATGAAGTAAACGATTGTATCTATCTTCCTTCTCACTAAAAATTACTTTTTAAGATATTCCATGGTTGTATTTTATGTTTAAATCTACTTTTTAAGTTTTAACTGTTTTAATGTTTTTGCTCAATGACACATTCATTGAAGTATGCCAGAGCTAAAATCTATGAACTATTGACCTTTATTGTCTCTTTCCTGCTCCCAAAAGCCATTTTCTGCTAGAAAAGTGTTTTATGGTTGGATTTTTTTTTTTATCAATGAGGGTCACACTGTAGTCACTTCCTGTCTGAGTCAGGACTGAGTCAGTCACTTACATACCTGATATTTAACTCTTTCAGGCAGAAAAAGAAAAAAGAAACACAGCATTTGTGTGCTAGGTATTGTACATACACCTGTCTATCTTATCATGTCACACATCACCTCGGGTATTCTTTAAAATTGCCAGTTCTTGGATAGTGTAGTATACCAGATTCTCTGATAGGCTAGGAGGGTGTGTTGATCCCCTTGGTATAAGTCAGGAAAAAAAAGAGGCGGTCACGTTTATGACCACATTTTTACAGCCACTTGTATTGAGGAAGTAGGCCAAGACCCGTGAAATGTGTTGTCTACAGTGCATGAATAAACATTACTTTTTCCATTAAGTAATGGTTTGTCCTTCTGAGAAGGTAAGAAATTACACTTTTCATATCTACAACATCTAGTAAAGAGGAGGTGAGAAATTATCACCCAGGAGAAAGTTTTGGATAAAAATTGAATTGCCTATTGGCCCCTGTGTGTTTATTCCTCTATCTGAGGCTCTGCAAGAATACGAGCGTGAAGACAGCTTCTAACGGAGAACACCACCAAATGGCATTTAACCTCCCTGGCGGTAATCCCGAGCTGAGCTCTGGTTATCCACCAGAGGCTCAATACAAGTGAATGGATCCCTCACCTCCAGAGGGATCCAGACGTCGGTAGACATTCTTCTTCCTGTCCTCGGAGACTCTGAATCACTCTAGTGAGATCGCCATCATTGATCTCGCCAAAGTGTTACAGTGCCACCCAGGGGATGGAAGGAAGATTGCAGCGCTGGAACTAAGGGAGGTGTGTGCTGGGGCTGCTGCTGGCTTTCTGGTAGCAGTGAAATTGAGAGAATTTGCAACTGGTGTGCGGACAACAACCTCGTCCTCAATGCATCAAAGTCTGTTGAACTGGTCGTTGATTTTAGGAAACACCCACCCGCACTCCCCCCAGTCCGTATAGGCGAAACCAATGTCTCCAGAGTATCATCTGTCCAGTTCCTTGGGACAACGTTAACTAATGACCTAAGGTGGGGGCAAAACACTGTCAAAATTCAGAAGAAGGCACAGCAGAGGCTTTTCTTCTTGCGCCAACTGAAGAAATTTGGTATGCCTCGGGAACTCCTGACCAGCTTCTACACCGCTACCACGGAATCCATCCTCTGCTCCTCAGTCATAGTCTGGTATGCTGGCGCAAAGGCTAGCGACAGGTATAAACTGCAAAGAGTCATTAATAAGCCAGAAAAGATCATTGGATCCCCCTGCCTCCTCTTGATCTCCTCTACACTGCCAGGTTGAAGACAAGGGCTAGCAGGATCTCCCAGGACCCCTCCCGCCGAGGCAGTTGCTTTTTCAAATGCCTTCCGCTGGGTCGTCGTTATAGAACAATCCCATCCAGAACCACTAGGCACAGGAACACCTTTTGTCCCCAAGCAGTTCGTCTGTTAAATGCCAGTTCCTCTCCCTCTATAGTCAACACATCCACCAGCGGGCCACTCTGGACTTCATAACTCCCTCTGGGCAGTTTGGCCCCAAGCCCAGGCACAAAATGGCCTCAATAGGTTTAACTGGTTACAGTGTATGCCCCACATGCCTGCCTCAAATAGATTCCATATGGAAGAGCAACATGTACCATTGCATATCTCTGTACTGTATATCTATTGGATGTATGTCAACGTCTATGTATTCTCTGCCTATGCCATGTGAGCCACAAGCAATTCTGGGGATGTCATTGACATACTTGGCGAATAAATCTGATTCATTAGGCCTCATTCACATCTAAAATCCTAATCGCAAGCACAAGCATTTTGCAATTTTGTGCGGCAGGTTTTTTTCCCCCTCCCAGCGCTCCACTCCGCGCTGCACTTCTGGTAAAAGCATTTTTCTAAGCGCTTTTCCAGAGCGGTTTTGTCATTCCCTCCCTGGCGCACGTCAGGAAATGAACTCTTTAACCCGGAAAAGAATAAATAGAATGTATCTATTCTAAAAACCGCAAACGCAGTCACTGCATAAAGCTGTTTTGTGAGCGTTTATCGCTTTTCCTATACCTTCCATTATAGCAAAAAATGCCCCAGAAATGGTACAGGCACCCACGCAACATGCTGATATGAACCTTCTCATAAAGATTCATTGCACACGCATTTTGTAGGCGAGATTGAAAATCGCCTGCGCTGGAAAAAACGCCCCTAGTGTGAATGAGCCCTGATTGTTTCCTGATTTTAGGATCTAGCAGTAGAGGTAGTTCGCACTCCAGTAGAAATAATGACGTTATGATGTGCCCGGAAGTGAAGGACTTTCAGCCCCAAGTCCTAGTCTTCAGTATATAAAGATGAAATCCGGCACCATCAGTAATTTGCTCTTTCACTTTAATGACAAGGTACTGGCATAGTTACAACGTTTCGGAGGACTAACCTCCTTTATCAAGTGTTACCAGCATCTGAAGAAACACATAACATATTGCAATATATATACAGCTTAGTTTCAAAAGTTGGCCAATCAGCTTTGCAAAGTCGCTATTTAGCGACCAATCCCCTTACGTCCGCCGCGCGGACCTTATGGGGAACTGCTACTTGATATGCACAAGCTTCTGCTCCAATAGCAGAGCGCTATGGACAGTCCGCCGTGAGACACACGGGGGCGGGGCCCAGCCAGCCGCTCACGAACGCCGACCAATACGGGCGCATGTCCCCAGATGTCATCACATCAGGTACCACCCCTAAAAGAGCGGACTTGATAGGGGACAATGCTCCGTAAGACGGAGGAAACTCCGCCTGTGGGCAGCGTCGTATGACATGCCTGATGTGATGACACCTGCTCACAACCTACTCCTTCTCCACCCTATCCTCCCCTCACCTCCTTCACTCCTACTACCACTGAGGAGGTCAACCACCTACTGCAGACTTCCCATACCACTACCTCCCCCCTTGACCCTATCCCTTCTGATCTACTTCAGCCTCACTTCACGGATCTGGCCCCAGTCCTCACTACCATGTTTAACCTCTCCCTATCCACAGGCACCTTCCCCTCAGACTTCAAGCAGGCCACTGTACTGCCTCTGCTCAAGAAACCCTCCCTCGACCCCTCGCTACCCTCCAACTACCGCCCGATCTCCCTCCTCCCCTTCGCCTCAAAACTCCTTGAGCGTCTGGTTCACAAACGCCTGACCCAGTACCTCAATGCCAACTCACTACTAGACCCACTGCAATCTGGATTTCGGCCTGCCCACTCAACCGAAACGGCTCTCACCAAAGTGGTCAATGACCTTGCCTTAGCTAAAGCTGAAGGTAAATACACCATTCTCCTCCTCCTTGACCTTTCAGCAGCTTTTGATACAGTAGATCATCCCCTACTCCTCCAGTCTCTCCAATCCATGGGCATTCACGATCTCGCCCTGACCTGGCTTTCATCCTACCTCTCCAACCGCTCCTTCACGACCTCCTTCAATGAGTCCTCGTCCACCCCCAACCACCTCTCAGTGGGAGTCCCCCAAGGCTCGGTCCTTGGCCCCCTACTGTTCTCCCTATACACATCCTCCATTGGCAAGGTTATCTCCTCCATGGGTTTTAACTATCATCTGTATGCAGATGACACCCAAATCTATCTCCACACCCCTGACATATCCACCACTACCATGGACAAGGTCTCCTCCTGCCTATCTGCCATCTCCTCCTGGATGTCCGCTAGGTTCCTAAAACTAAATCTAGACAAAACGGAATTTATGATCTTCCCACCCCGGTCATCCCTGGACCTCCCAGATGTGCAGGTCACTGTTAACCACACTACTATTCACCCTACCTCTCAAGCCCGCTGTCTGGGTGTCACCCTGGACTCCGCACTCTCCTTCACTCCCCACATCCAAAACCTCACAAAGTCCTGCAACTTCCACCTTCGTAACATCTGTAAGATTCGCCCTTT
The DNA here is from genome assembly GCF_040937935.1 of Hyperolius riggenbachi. Lineage (NCBI taxonomy): Eukaryota > Metazoa > Chordata > Amphibia > Anura > Hyperoliidae > Hyperolius > Hyperolius riggenbachi. The sequence goes on along the minus strand of NC_090655.1, from coordinate 14,089,248 downwards.
CCTGACCCCTGCCACCACCAAACTCCTCATCCATGCCCTCATAATTTCCCGCCTCGACTACTGCAATGCCCTTCTGTCTGGACTCCCTAAGACCAGAATAGCCCCACTGCAGTCCATCATGAATGCGGCTGCCAGAATTATCCACTCCTCCCATCGCTCCACCAGGGCAGCTCCCCTCCGTGAATCCCTCCACTGGCTTCCTATCCAGTCCAGAATCAGATTCAAGATATTGTGTCTGACCTACAAATCCATCCACAAAACCTGTCCAACCTACATTTCTGATCTTACTCAGAGATACACACCAAGCCGCTCACTCCGCTCCTCCAATGAACTTCGCCTGACCGTCCCCCGCATCACCCAGTCCCATGCACGCCTCCAAGACTTCTCAAGAGCCGCTCCGACACTATGGAACTCCCTACCTCCACCCATTAGGGCAGCCCCCTCCTTCAACACCTTCAAGAAGGCCCTCAAAACTCACCTTTTCACTCTTACCTACCACCCCTCACAATTGCTCTAAACCCACAGCCGAACTCTGGTCCCCTACCTCTCGTGTCCCTACCTCTCCCTCTAGATTGTAAGCCTTTGGGCAGGGTCTTCACTCCTTTTGTGTCCTACCTGATCATGCACCTCTATTACTGTGCACCCATGCTATGCATTTGAGTGAACCTAACTTGCCTAATCTCCATGCTCCCATCCAGTGACTAAGCATTACCTTGCACTCATACTGTGCTGTGTGATCTGGTTTTCTTGTATTCCTGTATTGTCATATTGCTGTTTGTCACCCCTAAATATTGTCTGTAACCTAAATTAATGTCCAGCGCTGCGTAATATGTTGGCGCTTTATAAATACAACAAATAAATAAATAAATAAATCTGGGGACATGCGCCCGTATTGGTCGGCGTTCGTGAGCGGCTGGCTGAGCCCCGCCCCCGTGTGTCTCACGGCGGACTGTCCATAGCGCTCTGCTATTGGAGCAGAAGCTTGTGCATATCAAGTAGCAGTTCCCCATAAAGTCCGCGCAGCGGACGTAAGGGGATTGGTCGCTAAATAGCGACTTTGCAAAGCTGATTGGCCAACTTTTGAAACTAAGCTGTACATATATTGCAATATGTTATGTGTTTCTTCAGATGCTGGTAACACTTGATAAAGGAGGTTAGTCCTCCGAAACGTTGTAACTATGCCAGTACCTTGTCATTAAAGTGAAAGAGCAAATTACTGATGGTGCCGGATTTCATCTTTATATACTGATTTTAGGGTCTGAAATGTTCAGACAAGTCCCTAAAATGTTCAAACAATCATACTGCCTGAGAGGTTAATAGGAATAACTTATGATGTTATTAACAGTAAAAAGCTCTGAACAATGCTGAGAATCTTGACAGCCTTCAGACTAACAGAGAACTAGCTGATATGTGAGAAGATCAGGTATAAAGAAGCGCCAGAGTAGAGTAAAACGTTTTAATAAACGCTTAAAAGCAGAGGGGGATGTTAGGGTGGACTTACCTTCCTCTAACAAAAAAGAAAACTCACTTGAGTTTCTGTGAGAGGCGCTCAAACCTACTGCTTGACCCACTGAGTTGTGCTTCCATTGAAACGCGTTGCATTTGTGGAGTTATTATTTATTGTATTTATAAAGCGCCAACATATTACGCAGCGCTGGACAATAAATAGGGATACATACATTGCAACAAGGGGTGACAGAGAGGTAGCAAACGGTTATACAACATAGCACAACGTTATACATGCAATCAGGGTATAAAATGCTGTTTACAGAGACCCGGCAAAACAAGTAAGAGTTAGTCCATGAGAAGGGTGTAATTGCCGGGGTAGTAAAATTAAGAAGGACACACTAAGGGAGGTGGGGAGGCCCTGCCAAGGCTTACAATCTAAACGGTGGGGGGGGGGGCACATAAGGTAGGACTGTGGAAAGGGTGACTGACAGAGAGTTAGAGTGTGGTAGATGGTAGAGTGTGGTAGGCTAATACAGAAATGTGTTTTGAGGGCTTGCTTGAAGGTGTTGAAGGAAGGAGTGAGTCTGAGGGGGAGTGGAAGGGAGTTCCATAGGGTGGGGGTAAATTATTTGTTAATTCTGTTTCATCGAGACTTAAGTGAGTTTTCTTTTTTGTAAGAGGGAGGTGAGTCCACCCTAACATCCCCCTCTGCTTTTAAACGGTTTTTAAAACGTTTTACTTTACTCTGGCACCTCTGTATACCGAGTTTTTGCTGACCTTCTAGTCCACCCTGGGTGGAGGGGTTCATCACCATCTACTATCTACAGAGAGCGACTGCCTAACTTGAGTGGGGTCAGGTCCAGGGCCGGCACTACCATAGAGGCAAAGGGGGCAATTTCCCCAGGGCCCCAGAGCTTGTAGGGGCCCCCAGTGGCTACAAGATGAAAAAAAAATTCAAATCGACCTTATAGTTTTTGAGAAAATCGATTTTAAAGTTTCAAAGGAAAAAAAATACACATTTAAAAACCTGCCGGCTTTAATGGTTAATAGCAAATCCACCTCTAAAAACCCTAAATTTGCAGGATATGTTAAGGAGATCATTAGGAATAAGAGGAAAAAAATATTTTTCAAAAAGACCTGATCGTTTTTGAGAAAATCGATTTTATAGTTTCGAAGGAAAAAAGTATACTTTTAAATGCGGTAAATGTCACTTTTAGTAGCAAACCTAACGGTAGTGTAATTTTACATGCATCAAATAAAAAGAGCAATAAATTTACTGACAGGGTTTCCAGGGGGTCCATACGTAACCGCAGCGCTTTGGGCAGGGATCGCTATACATTCATGGTTGTATGAAGATCCCTGGCATTTTCTTCCTATTTTCCCCAAAAAATGTTTGATGTTTAGAGTGTGGGAATTTTTTTTAAAAACAATTATGTGGGGTCCCCCCTCCTGAAACTTTTTAACTCCTTGTCCCCATGCAGGCCGGGATAGCCAGAATGTGGAGCTCCGACCGATTGGGGCTTCACACCCTGACTATACCAGCTGCAAAAAAGGTCCCTTAATGCCAATTTTTGTTCCGGGGTATCTGTGGGGGGGGGGGGGGGGGGCAGGTTTATTTTGCCCTGGGGCCCCATTGTTGCTTAAACCGGCCCTGGTCAGGTCCTAATGCTCCCCACCTGCATTTAAAGTGGTTGCCTATGGGTAACCCGTGTTTGTGAGTATATACACATAAAATTGTATTGAACTCTTCATTTTACCTGACAATACTGCACCATATTGGGCTCTCGAGTCTCTTCTTGTTTTTAAGCATGATATGTGAGAAGAGTCACCTTCTGACAGGTCATTTACACTGAGGGGAGACACACTTCCTTTGCAGGGGCAGAAAAACAGCATTCCAGTGATCCTGGGAAGTGGATTGTTAGCAAAGGAAAAAAGGTGTTAGAAAAATAATTTCAACGACTATTACTTGGAGGAGACTTTCATGTAGTACTTTATAAAATAGAGGAGCTGTCAGCCATATTATCTCAGAAAAAAACACCTATATAAGTAGATAAACACTTGCTCTAGTTACATAACATATATATTGCACTGTCAACATCTTGATTTTAGTGATTTCTCTATAATAAAAAAATAGAACATTTTTCAATGCAGCAGAGTACATTGTTGGGTGCCATGCGATCATTCCGAATGAGGGGGGGGGGGGGGGGGGGGGCGGGAGCGTGCATCCTCTCAAGCTTGCCTCAGACAGCAATAAGCCTAGAACCGGTCCTGCTGACGAAACCAGCCCTCATCTTTCTCAGGAAAATCATTGCTACATCAGATTCTGATACCGACCTTCTTCTGCCTTTTAACGATTGACTCGTGAATGTATTGTTCACGTAATGGAGTCTATTAATAAGTCCTTGGAGCGGATGAGCAGCCGTACTTGTTCCTGACGCACTGATGACCCGCATGCAGCGTGAGTTTATTCAGTGTAGTGAAAAGTGAACAGTAAAATATTGGATGTAAGGAATTCACGGGCCAGGTCAGTGAGCAAGCAGACAAAGCAAGGTTGGATAAACAGGGTATCGACAAAGAAAAACAAGAATGAAATAAGGCATTGTTGCAGGTGGATTGTCTGTGTATCAAAGACTGGAATAGTCAGTAGGGAAAATAGGGCATTGCAAACATACTGTATGCACAGCACAAAGGGTGGCCATGAAATGCTGAGAAAGATACAGGCGTAATCTAAAAACCACAGAAAGAGATGGCCACCGCTGGGTACCACAGAATGGGATAGATACAGCTTTATTTCATCAATACAAATGTACCTTATAAAATCACTTAACAAAGTAAATAAACACCCCCAGCCTGCATCAGTACTGTATTTATCATGAGGAAATATAGCTCAGCAACAATCAAGAAAGCTTGAGGCCGGTTGCACACCTAATCATTGCACCGCAAAGATGACCTTCATTAGAGATGGCTTGAAACTCAAATTTTGGGTCCGCGGACGCAAACTTCTGCAAAAGTCAGAGTTTGCGCGAACCGGGCGGAATGCCATAGGCTTTAATGGCCAGGCGAACTTTTAACACCTACAAAGACTTTTTCTGGCCACAAAAGTGATGGAAAAGTTGTTTCAAGAGGTCTAACACCTGGACTGTGGCATGCCGGAATGGGATACATGCCGAAAGTCCCTGGGAAAATTACGTATTTGACGCAGGGCAGAGTTATAATCCCTAAAAGACAGAAATCACATTGCATTCCTAAATTGGAGGCATAAAGTGCTTGAAAAAAACATCTTGCGTGTGTATACATGGATCAGCAGGTAGTGTAAGTAGTGTACTGCTTCACACTGACAGACTAAACTCACGGTTTAACGCACCACAATGGTTGTGTAGTGATGGCTGTGCTCGTGCGCACGTTGGCGAGAGTGCAGGCCATACTGGTAATACAGTGTGCTGCCAGTGGTGGGACTACAAATCCCAGCTGGCCTGGCAACTGTCTGTGGGCTCTTTTTATGCAGTGTCACCCACAAAGACAGCTATGCTTTAGTAAGTTAAATCACAAATACAGTGGAAAGATATGCGATGGTAATACAGTGTGCTGGGCCTGACACAGTACAGCAACTAGACCCAGCTGTGACAGACAGGGCTGTATCTATGCCTGTCTGTGTGACACACACAAAAAAAAAACACATAAGAAGAATATTAGCTCTCAGAAGAGCTTTAGTGGGGTGTTTTCAGCAACAAAATTCAGTGAGGAGCAAGCTAACAACAGCTTAACTAACGTTTTCCCTAGCTCCAAATGCCTTTCCCTTCCTCTCACTACATCAGCAAACTGAGAACATGGCCGATGCTGCTGGGTTTTTAAAGGAGGGGGGGGGGGGGGGGGGGGGGGCGGGGGTCCAGAAGGGAGTGCAGCCTGATTGGCTGCCATGTGTCTGCTGACTGTGATGCAGGGGGTCAAAGTTTATCCCAATGACGAGGTATAGGAGGTGGGTCAAACACGCTATGTATTCGCTACCCGCCGTGGGTAGCTGATATCTGCACGAACTACCCGCTGGGGGAACCGTTCGGGTCATCTCTAACCTTCAAATGACCCTGCGCCACAGTGCGGGGGCAGGATCCAATGCAGAGTGCCACCCCCTTACCCCAGGCTAGTGACGTACTCCCTGCTGTGCAGGAAGTACGTTACTAGTATTCCTGTCGGTGCACTGCGTCACACCGCACTACTGTCGTGCACCCTTACTGCGTCGTCTATTGACTTGCATTACTGCATAATCAGTGCAGCAGGCACATATCATGCGGTAATGGGCGGCAGACTTTACGTCGGCATTGCGGCAATTTGAATACTTCCGGCGCAAAGTGTTGCATCACATGAACTGTGTAAGTCTCTATAGACTTGCATGGCCCTGGTGGCGGGAATGCATGATAAACAGTAGTGCGGTGCAACGCAGCGTGCAAGTGTGCAAGGGGTCTCAATAGAGCAAATACGTATGGTACCATACAGAAACTGCTCAGGGATTCCTAAAAGGGCAATCAACGAGAACTGTGTATAACTTAAAGAGGTACTTCAGCCTAAACAAACATACGATCATTAAGTTACATTAGTTATATTAATTAGAATAGATAGGTAATATAATCTCTTACCCACCCTGTTTTAAAAGAACAGGCAAATGTTTGATTTCATGAGGGCAGCCATCCTTTTGGTTGCAAGGAGGTGACAGGGAGCATGAGACACAGTTCCAACTGTCCTGTGTGCTGATTACCCCTCCCAGTTGCTAGGCAACGTGAATAACAACATAGGAAATCCCATCAGGCTTTGCACAGCATCAGGGAAAAAAAGCCCAGGCAGTTTTCTTTGATGGGTGGAGCTTAGCTAAAAGTGCAGCTAAAATTATGCTTTGGTAAGAAAAACAAAGTTCTGATGTTGTGAAACTGTGAAAGAAACACCAAGCCTTTTCAGTGCTGCTGAGTAGATTTTTAGTCCGGAGGTTCACTTTAATGAATAAAACAGGTTGTTGACATTAGGAGGCAGAAACACGCGACATCAGAAGTGCATAGACTCACTGTCTGATGTTCACACTGCATGCGTTCCGAACCAGTGCGGTCTGCAAACGCATGCTGCATGCTTTTTTTTTTAACAAAACGCGTGGCTGACCTATTCAGTATAGTGAATGGGATCAGCTATGCAACGCATTGAAACTCAGATGGAGTGCGTTCGTACGCGTTCCATTCCGATCACATGTCCATAATGTTAACGGGGCCTTAGTCAATGTTTGAACAGTGTAAAATCTTTTTTTACCCCTGATTTACATTCTTAAATTTATCACATACCAAATCTATATGGCTTAGGGCACCACAAGAGCAAGGGCGGGTGGGCATTAAGCTATACTAGGGGGAAGGGAAGGGTCACCTGGCTATCTATACTGGAGGGAGGAGGGTCATCAGGCCTTCTATACCGGAGGGAAGGGGGTGGGGGGGTCATCAGTCTATCTAAACTGGAGGGTGGGGGAGGGTCATCTGGTTACCTATACCGGAGGGAAGGGTCAATGGGCTAACTATACTGGAGGGAGGGGGATGGGGGGTTGCCATCTGGCTATCTGTACTGAAGGGGGACAGCTGCTGACAGTTGCATTAGGCAGTAAAAAGTACAAATCTAGCCCTGCCCGAGACAGAACACAACATAAAAAATATACTACCTGTACTAGCTCTCTTTGCTTATTAACAGTTGCATTGATGTTGCAGCATTTTTTTTTTAAACTTAAAGTATACCTGCGTGCTGTATTTTCATCCTGCCCGGTCATTGCTCCGCCTCCTCAAGCAAAGGGTCACGACCTTTTCTCCTTGCAGAGCGTGCAGAGGACTGTGGGAGATCAGGACATATGCTCCTCTTCTCTCTTCTAGAGGCCATGTCTGCATACGCTCTGTAGTAAGCACTCTCGGGATTTGCCTGGGCCATGTTCATCATCATGAAGGGGCGGGCACAAAGGGATACAAGATGGCAATGCAGATTCTTTCATTTTTCTCAAGACATAAGGTAACTAAGACATACATCATTTATTTTACATGAAATTATTTGTACACGAGACATTGAAATATATTTCAAGAAAAATAATTTGTCCATGAGTATGCAAAAGTAGAGAAGTTGCTAACAGCAACCAGTCAGAGTTTGCCTTTCGGACGTAGCAAAGATTACACAAAATGTGATATATATATACCCCATGATACATATACAATAATTTAACTTTAGGGAGGAGACTAGCTGATTAAATTGTAACTTTTATTAATCCTATTAAAATTGCATAGGCTACTGAGATATTAATAAGGTTTGATCCTCAAGCAAGAGAGGGAGGGGACACAGGTAATTGATCCGCACGCAAATGTGGCTAAATGTCTTCTAGGATCAGCCCTTCGCTACTTGCTATTGAAATAACTATTGCTATTGAGAAATAGACCCCACCACCAACCCTACACCTATGTTTACCTGGGTACTTCTACGCAGTATAGGTGACTAAGCATAAGAATGCATTCTTCTGTGAACTAAAACCCTGGCTTTTAATTTAGCTGTAGGGATAACAGTTGTGCCTGGATGAGTAAATCTGTGAATGCATTTGTTTGAACATTTGCATGTGAGTGTGCAAAGGGTTAATTGATTTTTGCTGTTTCTAGCCACACCCCCTTCAGCACCTCCCTTTCCCTACAAATTTATTTAATGTCCTAACTAGAGGCGATGTGCCTGGATATATGTATGTTTACACCAACCCTACATGTTTCATCCACTAAACAGGGGGCTTCATCAAGGGAGAGGTTCCCGAACCGTTCGCCGGCGAACATCTCCAAAACCTTAGGGCTTTTACTACTTCCGGGCCGCACTGACCCGGAGTAGTATGCCTGCGCTGCCCGGCGGAGCGCGTCCTAGATCGCACTCCTGTTGCCGGGCACTCTCTGCGCATGCGTGTGACGTCATGAATGACGGCGAACAGTTCGCCCCATCTCTAGTGACAAGGTGCAAGTGTTAGAGTGGTCTAAAACTCTGGCATAACATTCAATAAAAATGTGTTTTTCTACTTTTTATTATTAATACAGTTATCATATTTGCTTTTGTTCATAAGCAATATTGTCTGTCTACAAATTACAAGTTTCCAAAGTGTAGTTTTTCTTTCCCTGAAAGCTGCCATTGCATTTTATTCTAACTGATTTTATAATATATTAAAATCTTCTAATGAGTTGTTCTGAACTGTGTGTGTGCCTGAAGCAGAGACAGCTTCTCAGAAAGTGTTTTTTACTTGTTACACACACACATGTATCAACATTGGAATGTAAACAAAGATACTGTTGTTTCCAGTTTGGATGCGGATTTGAAGCTGAATAGCAGGACAAAGTGCTTTGTTTAACCATTTCAGGGATGTTCTGCTAAGCAAAGAGTCAGATTTACAAGACACTGAATTATATTGCGCTTTTCTCCTGGCTGACTTAAAGCGCCAGAGCTACAGCCATAAGGACGTGCTCTATAGGCAGTAGCAGTGTTAGGGAGTCTTGCCTAAGGTCTCCTTACTGAATAAGTGCTGGCTTACTGAACAGGAAGAGCCGAGATTCAGACCCTGGTATCCTGTGTCAGAGGCAGAGCCCTTAGCCAGTACACTGTCCAACCACGGTCAGCATGGCCCGGCATCTCCAGGCTTAGCTTGGCTTCCTAGTATTAGGCTGAATATGGCCTTGACGCATGCGCATTGACGGGATAACGGAAGGGGGAAGTGACGTGGCAGCGTGACGTACGCGGAAGCTGGAGCGGACGCCCGCATATAAAAACACCCAACGGTTGGCTTAACACCGTGCACGGAGCCTCAGAGGAAGCTCGTTTCCGAGCGAAACGGCCGTCAGTCAGACCGCTGCTCCCACATTGCCCCACAGCACCTATGGACAGGATATGAATTAATTGTTTGTATGAATTACTGAACATGGATCTATGCATGGCTTGGATATAATGATGCAATAAATGACAGATTAATGGACCTGCAAAACGTAGTGCCGGATGGTTTATCTTTCAGTGTTATATGTATTGGATATGGCCTTTGTTCTGCCGTGTGATTTCCGTGTGAAATAGGATTATGCTTTGGCTGCCTGCAAAGACATATTTACGCTCTCACAAAGAGGGAGGCATTACGGACTGCACGTTGGCTTCCTTTTAGGCGCTGGAATAAGTTTAAGTGAAGCCCGGAGCACGTTGCCTCGTTACCGCTCGGTACGGTATATTGATTGCGCACGCGGTTTTGCTAGCAGACATTATGTGGCACATTAATAGATCAGCACAATAGTTCAGGGATCAATCATTTATTCCTCTCCACTGGCCCATTTAAATGGTTATATCAAAGATCCAGAAATCCTTTTAGGCATAAGATGCATTGAAAGGCAGGATTAAAGTATATTGTTGATGATGAGAGTCCTTCTGATGTTAATCTGAAGAAGGGAAAAAAATGCAACTAAATCTGCTGAATTGACCTGAGAATAAAAGGCTCTGGAGCTGTATTCAAGCATCATTCCACTTGTTCCTTAACAAATAATAAAGCTTTATTTTAAATCCTGCTTATTCCTTGTACAGATGCAGCATATAATATATCACTTAAAGTGCAATGAAACTCCATTTGATAAAAAAATAAAATAAAAAAATTGTTGAAAAATAAATGACTTGTGTATATAAGACTGCAGACTGCAATATTGCAGTTATCGTTTAGTAAATGGGTGTAAGGACAATGCCGTAAAATGTATAATACTGATAGTCTTCTATTCTCCAAAGTAACTTCTATTTTTATGTCTAGTAAATTAGTACCAGTAAAATCAATTAAATACTTTTTTTCATTTACCGATATTGTACTACTTCATTCATAAAGTAAAATATCTGTAATACTCACCGATATTTTTCTAAACGAACCTCTCACTACTCTCACACATAGAACCCTCCCCTGTTGGTGCCTAACCTTAACCCCCTCCATCCTCGATGGCGCCAAATTTTAAGACCCCCTGGTGGCCTGTACCCACTTTGCGTTTTTTCAGATGATTTTCCCGATGACCGGCAAGTTTTTGGAGTGTCGAAAGGTTGTTTCCGGGATCTTGGGACGTGGGAACATATGTGATGCTGCCTGCAAAACATGCACTGTTGGGAAGTCACAAGGACATGTTTGAGAAATACTACTTTAATGCATCCCAACTTTTTAATTGCTTTAGCTGCAGCTGCTTGACATTGATTATTTAATTTGTAAGGCCCTCTCCAAGTTATTTATTCCGTTGGTACAGCCAAGATATATGACTTTACAATTTTCAACATTGAATTTCATATGCCATTGATGTGCCCAAACAACCATCCTATGCAGATCCTTCTTTCTGTTGATAATTCTGCACAACTTTGTACAATCTGCAAAAATAGCAACATTGCTTTCTACTTCATCTACTAGGTCATTAAAAAATAAATTAAAGCGTATTGGACCTAGTACTAACCCTATGGAACCCCAATGCTCACTCATTTTGAATATGACCCATTGACCAAAACGCTTTGATTATTGTTGATTAACCTCCCTAGCGTTCTGGATGAGCTGAGCTCGTCCAGAGACGCCAGAGGCCACCGCTCAGGCCGCTCAGGCCCTGGTGGGCCGATTTGAATAATTTTTTTTTTGAAACACGCAGCTAGCACTTTGCTAGCTCCGTGTTTCTCCGCTCACCGCCGATCCGCCACTACCCGACGCAAAAGAGGGCCCCCCCCGCAGACCCCGTGTGCAGCCTGGCCAATCAGTGCCAGGCAGCGCTGAGGGGTGGATCGGGACTCCGACGTCGATGACGTCAGTCCGATCGTCGCCATGGCGACGGGGGAAGCCCTAAAGGAAATCCCGTTCAGAACGGGATTTCCGGCAGCAATCAGAAGGGTGGGAGGGATGGGCAGGGCCGGCCCGCCCATGAGGCGGGGTGAAACTTTTGCCTCAGGCGGCACTTCTGGGGGGGCGGCACTCGCCCGTCCGTGGGTGTGGGGGGCCGCCCGAGCTGGAGGGGACTGTATTGTGAGTGGACGGCGTAGCAGGAAGTGACGTCAGTGGAGCGCACGTTGGATTGCGGGAAAGGTGAGTGATCCCCACCCGTGCCTCTTACAATAGCTGCAGCAACGTAACTTTTTAAAGCTGGAGGGGAGCGGAGGACGGGGGACCCAGGCAAGGGAGGGGGTGTCCGACTAGGCCCAATACCCCCTTCTTGCCCGCCATCCCCTCCAGCTCGGCGGCCCCTTATACCCAGGGCTTGGGGGGGGGGGGGGCGATTTCTTTAAAGATTGCCTCAGGCGGCAAAAAGTCTAGGGCCGGGCCTGGGGATGGAGCAGGGAGGGGGGAAGCATGTAGCTGGCGATAGGCTAGCTACATGGGGAAAAAAATTAGGTAAAAAAAACACCTCCCGCAGCGGAATCAGAATGCCAGGGAGGTTAACCAGTTCCTCGGCTTCTGCGCTACACTGTTGTGGGGAACACTATCAAATGCCTTTGCAAAGTCCAAGTATATCACATCTCGTGTCCCCCCTGCACACCTGGGCGGAGCCACAAACAGCCAATCAGATTTCCTTGCTAGATAAACAGCTTCCATTCAACACATTTCTGATCATGATTGGTCAACTCATTCCGCATCTCCTGATTGGTCAATTAATTCTGATTTTGCTGGAATTCCGCATTATTCCGCATTCCGGTTTGAAATTTCCGAATTCCGCGGAACAATGCGGAAACCCCAATTCCGGCGGAATTTCGGTATTTTAGCTTCCGCGGAATTCGGAAGCTCATGCCTGAACAAATCATTGGATATTAACAAATCGGATATTAATAAATACAACAATATTTATTTTTTTGTAAGTTCTAGGTGGCTGTTTGGCAAAGAATTGCACATAAAACAGTATAAATAAAGTTTATATTGGATGTGGGGCTTGCAATGCAGTGTACAGACATTGATGAACTACAGAAAGCAACACGTACAGAATGATTCAATGATGTAAAAACTTAAACCTTCGAAAACAATCTTTACAATGAATACATAAATCCCTAGTCTTAGTGCATATTCCCACGATCTTATAAAATACATACCACATTGCAGTCCTTACCCAGACAGGATCGGCTCCAGCAGCAACCACACTAAAAGACCAACAGCCTCCAGCCATATGGTCCAGAGAGAATAGGTTTACCTTCATTCAATCCCCTCTGCACACCTCACTTCCTTTGTAGGAGTCTAAGTGATTGGCTGAAACCTCTTTTCAGCAGGTTGAAAACATAACTTCCTTCCAAGGTCAGAGTTCACAGGAAGTGGAGGCTATTGTTGCAGAACATGTGCTCAGTGGTAAAATGGCAACTACGCTAAAGCATACTGGATCAAAGCAGCCCATTTCTTACAACCTGGCATAACGTCGAAACACCTTCTAAAATATTTAGTGCATCAAGTTGTATTTGACTTCCAGATGATTTTCGCTGGATTTCGGCTGTGCGTCTTGTGTCATGATCTAGTGGCATTTTACAATTTAGATTAAAAAAAAGAATTCACATCTCTGTCTTTGGGAGAAGACGCAGTTATTAGATTTAAACCCCCAGATATCTAAAGATTGTGTCTGCCGCTTCCACTTCATCTTCACGGAGAAGAATATTTGGAATGAAATTCTGAATAATCTCCCCGGATACGACAAACGTAGAACTGAGTGCACAGCAGTAAATTCTTTTATTATATATTATGCGAACGTGAAGTGAGGATCTGTATAAAAAAATTACAATTTATAGTTTTCCAATTTTGTTGTGAATTATTTAATGTTCTCTGTAGAGCCACATAAATGTATAACAATAATAATAATAATAATTCTAAGTCTCCGTTCTCCATTAAATAATAATTTCTCATTGTCTATTGAACCAGTAGGGCTGTTAAAAATGTTCAGCGTGAGAATTTAGGACGTTAATTAAGCGTGATCTGGGGGACTGGAACACTTTTTCCATTTATGAACAAAAGTTGCCAATTTTGCTTATTCGCTGTGCAATTTGCTATCAGCAGCACATGTGAGCCCTGGGAACATTCTTCATGCTCGAAGATATCACCAGTTTTAGTGGCCCTGCAGGGTAACATGAAGAAATAATGAATTTCGTGGAGCAAGCCAATAAAATGTATCATTTAAGCTGGAAAAATCTAAATTTCCAAGGTGAATTTTCTTTCTGACCCCCTTTCTTTTGTACTTTGCCAATGAGGGGGAAGCTAAAAATAGCTTTATCTCCCCTTCTTGATTTTTGCTCCTTGCTGATTGGCTGAGGGCAGTTCAGTGTGACAGGAGGCTGAGTAGGGGAAATACACCTCATCCCCTCCCCTGCAGAAGCTGTTGAAATCCGATCTATGTTCTGCTCACATGTGTTTACAAAATAAACTAGATACATTTCAGGCAGAGGAGTAAGGGAGGAAATTATATCAGGATTGGCTTCAGTCAGAGGCAGTGAAGATGGAAAATGCCTACAAGATTTTTCTCTTTATTTACGATATAAAATTCACTGAAATCAAAATGTGGACAATACAATACATATATTATGTAAGTAGAACAAGTATTTATCTATTTTTTTTGTACTATTTCATACTTCTCCACACACTATTTTTAAGGGCAAGCCCCCATATTTTTCATCCCTTCCTTCCCATAACGAAAATGTCCACCCGAGATGCGGATATGGATACAACACCGCCCCATTCCGCATTCTCTATCTACCATTGGGTTCCGCATCTGCGCACATAACACTTGCCACGTCACCCCTGCCTCTCTTTTGTTCACTAAGAACAGTCACGGGACGCGTAATCTTTAGATTCTCCCACCCGCTCCCGCCCACTTAATTCCCATTGGTCACAGACCTCTTGCTGCCCGATCTCCGCCCCCCACCGACGTCACTCACCTCCTTCTCTCGTTCCTTCTTATACTCCTCACTCCAACACGGCCGGCACAGAGGTGCCTAGCAACTCATCGAATACATGTTGGTAAGTAACTTCCCTGTTCTTTTGCGCTCCATGTTAGCTATTTGTCACTTACTGCCTCTCTTTCACCTGCACCCCCATATATTAGTCCCAGGTACTATTACCACACTACTCCTGTATCAACACACCCCCCTGCCGTTTATCCCTATATCACTCCTTCTCATCCCTTTATACAAATTCGTACTGTTACATTGTTTACAGAGAACAACCTCCACATTTGCATATGGACATCAGGTCATAATAGTAAATAGGAGCACACGACAGCAGTATGTCCGGGTAACACCTGGCGCCTGAGGCGACAGGTGTTACCCAGACATACTGCTGTCGTCTCTCCTATTTACAATTGCCTGAGGTGCCAGGTGTTACCCGGACATACTGCTGTCGTGTCTCCTATTTACAATTTCCTGAGGTGCCAGGTGTTACCCGGACATACTGCTGTCGTGTCTCCTATTTACAATTGCCTGAGGCGACAGGTGTTACCCAGACATACTGCTGTCGTCTCTCCTATTTACAATTGCCTGAGGTGCCAGGTGTTACCCGGACATACTGCTGTCGTGTCTCCTATTTACAATTGCCTGAGGCGCCAGGTGTTACCCGGACATACTGCTGTCGTGTCTCCTATTTACAATTCCCTGAGGCGACAGGTGTTACCCAGACATACTGCTGTCGTCTCTCCTATTTACAATTGCCTGAGGTGCCAGGTGTTACCCAGACATACTGCTGTCGTCTCTCCTATTTACAATTGCCTGAGGTGCCAGGTGTTACCCAGACATACTGCTGTCGTGTCTCCTATTTACAATTGCCTGAGGTGCCAGGTGTTACCCGGACATACTGCTGTCGTCTCTCCTATTTACAATTGCCTGAGGTGCCAGGTGTTACCCAGACATACTGCTGTCGTCTCTCCTATTTACAATTGCCTGAGGTGCCAGGTGTTACCCGGACATACTGCTGTCGTCTCTCCTATTTACAATTGCCTGAGGCGCCAGGTGTTACCCAGACATACTGCTGTCGTCTCTCCTATTTACAATTGCCTGAGGTGCCAGGTGTTACCCAGACATACTGCTGTCGTCTCTCCTATTTACAATTGCCTGAGGTGCCAGGTGTTACCCGGACATACTGCTGTCGTCTCTCCTATTTACAATTGCCTGAGGCGCCAGGTGTTACCCGGACATACTGCTGTCGTGTCTCCTATTTACAATTGCCTGAGGTGCCAGGTGTTACCCGGACATACTGCTGTCGTGTCTCCTATTTACAATTGCCTGAGGTGCCAGGTGTTACCCGGACATACTGCTGTCGTCTCTCCTATTTACAATTGCCTGAGGTGACAGGTGTTACCCGGACATACTGCTGTCGTGTCTCCTATTTACAATTGCCTGAGGCGACAGGTGTTACCCGGACATACTGCTGTCGTGTCTCCTATTTACAATTGCCTGAGGTGCCCGGTGTTACCCGGACATACTGCTGTCGTGTCTCCTATTTACAATTGCCTGAGGCGCCAGGTGTTACCCGGACATACTGCTGTCGTCTCTCCTATTTACAATTGCCTGAGGTGCCAGGTGTTACCCAGACATACTGCTGTCGTCTCTCCTATTTACAATTGCCTGAGGCGCCAGGTGTTACCCGGACATACTGCTGTCGTGTCTCCTATTTACAATTGCCTGAGGTGCCAGGTGTTACCCAGACATACTGCTGTCGTCTCTCCTATTTACAATTGCCTGAGGTGCCAGGTGTTACCCGGACATACTGCTGTCGTGTCTCCTATTTACAATTGCCTGAGGTGCCAAGTGTTACCCGGACATACGGCTGTCGTGTCTCCTATTTACAATTGCCTGAGGTGCCAGGTGTTACCCGGACATACTGCTGTCGTGTCTCCTATTTACAATTGCCTGAGGCGCCAGGTGTTACCCAGACATACTGCTGTCGTCTCTCCTATTTACAATTGCCTGAGGTGCCAGGTGTTACCCGGACATACTGCTGTCGTGTCTCCTATTTACAATTGCCTGAGGTGCCAAGTGTTACCCGGACATACGGCTGTCGTGTCTCCTATTTACAATTGCCTTAGGTGCCAGGTGTTACCCAGACATACTGCTGTCGTCTCTCCTATTTACAATTGCCTGAGGTGCCAGGTGTTACCCGGACATACTGCTGTCGTGTCTCCTATTTACAATTGCCTGAGGCGCCAGGTGTTACCCGGACATACTGCTGTCGTGTCTCCTATTTACAATTGCCTGAGGCGACAGGTGTTACCCAGACATACTGCTGTCGTCTCTCCTATTTACAATTGCCTGAGGTGCCAGGTGTTACCCGGACATACTGCTGTCGTGTCTCCTATTTACAATTGCCTGAGGCGCCAGGTGTTACCCGGACATACTGCTGTCGTGTCTCCTATTTACAATTCCCTGAGGCGACAGGTGTTACCCAGACATACTGCTGTCGTCTCTCCTATTTACAATTGCCTGAGGTGCCAGGTGTTACCCAGACATACTGCTGTCGTCTCTCCTATTTACAATTGCCTGAGGTGCCAGGTGTTACCCAGACATACTGCTGTCGTGTCTCCTATTTACAATTGCCTGAGGTGCCAGGTGTTACCCGGACATACTGCTGTCGTCTCTCCTATTTACAATTGCCTGAGGTGCCAGGTGTTACCCAGACATACTGCTGTCGTCTCTCCTATTTACAATTGCCTGAGGTGCCAGGTGTTACCCGGACATACTGCTGTCGTCTCTCCTATTTACAATTGCCTGAGGCGCCAGGTGTTACCCAGACATACTGCTGTCGTCTCTCCTATTTACAATTGCCTGAGGTGCCAGGTGTTACCCAGACATACTGCTGTCGTCTCTCCTATTTACAATTGCCTGAGGTGCCAGGTGTTACCCGGACATACTGCTGTCGTCTCTCCTATTTACAATTGCCTGAGGCGCCAGGTGTTACCCGGACATACTGCTGTCGTGTCTCCTATTTACAATTGCCTGAGGTGCCAGGTGTTACCCGGACATACTGCTGTCGTGTCTCCTATTTACAATTGCCTGAGGTGCCAGGTGTTACCCGGACATACTGCTGTCGTCTCTCCTATTTACAATTGCCTGAGGTGACAGGTGTTACCCGGACATACTGCTGTCGTGTCTCCTATTTACAATTGCCTGAGGCGACAGGTGTTACCCGGACATACTGCTGTCGTGTCTCCTATTTACAATTGCCTGAGGTGCCCGGTGTTACCCGGACATACTGCTGTCGTGTCTCCTATTTACAATTGCCTGAGGCGCCAGGTGTTACCCGGACATACTGCTGTCGTCTCTCCTATTTACAATTGCCTGAGGTGCCAGGTGTTACCCAGACATACTGCTGTCGTCTCTCCTATTTACAATTGCCTGAGGCGCCAGGTGTTACCCGGACATACTGCTGTCGTGTCTCCTATTTACAATTGCCTGAGGTGCCAGGTGTTACCCAGACATACTGCTGTCGTCTCTCCTATTTACAATTGCCTGAGGTGCCAGGTGTTACCCGGACATACTGCTGTCGTGTCTCCTATTTACAATTGCCTGAGGTGCCAAGTGTTACCCGGACATACGGCTGTCGTGTCTCCTATTTACAATTGCCTGAGGTGCCAGGTGTTACCCGGACATACTGCTGTCGTGTCTCCTATTTACAATTGCCTGAGGCGCCAGGTGTTACCCAGACATACTGCTGTCGTCTCTCCTATTTACAATTGCCTGAGGTGCCAGGTGTTACCCGGACATACTGCTGTCGTGTCTCCTATTTACAATTGCCTGAGGTGCCAAGTGTTACCCGGACATACGGCTGTCGTGTCTCCTATTTACAATTGCCTGAGGTGCCAGGTGTTACCCAGACATACTGCTGTCGTCTCTCCTATTTACAATTGCCTGAGGTGCCAGGTGTTACCCGGACATACTGCTGTCGTGTCTCCTATTTACAATTGCCTGAGGTGCCAGGTGTTACCCAGACATACTGCTGTCGTGTCTCCTATTTACAATTGCCTGAGGCGACAGGTGTTACCCAGACATACTGCTGTCGTCTCTCCTATTTACAATTGCCTGAGGCGCCAGGTGTTACCCAGACATACTGCTGTCGTGTCTCCTATTTACAATTGCCTGAGGTGCCAGGTGTTACCCGGACATACTGCTGTCGTGTCTCCTATTTACAATTGCCTGAGGTGCCAGGTGTTACCCAGACATACTGCTGTCGTCTCTCCTATTTACAATTGCCTGAGGTGCCAGGTGTTACCCAGACATACTGCTGTCGTGTCTCCTATTTACAATTGCCTGAGGCGCCAGGTGTTACCCGGACATACTGCTGTCGTGTCTCCTATTTACAATTGCCTGAGGTGCCAGGTGTTACCCGGACATACTGCTGTCGTGTCTCCTATTTACAATTGCCTGAGGTGCCAGGTGTTACCCGGACATACTGCTGTCGTGTCTCCTATTTACAATTGCCTGAGGTGCCAGGTGTTACCCAGACATACTGCTGTCGTGTCTCCTATTTACAATTGCCTGAGGTGCCAGGTGTTACCCGGACATACTGCTGTCGTGTCTCCTATTTACAATTGCCTGAGGCGCCAGGTGTTACCCGGACATACTGCTGTCGTGTCTCCTATTTACAATTGCCTGAGGTGCCAGGTGTTACCCAGACATACTGCTGTCGTGTCTCCTATTTACAATTGCCTGAGGTGCCAGGTGTTACCCAGACATACTGCTGTCGTCTCTCCTATTTACTATTGCCTGAGGTGCCAGGTGTTACCCGGACATACTGCTGTCGTGTCTCCTATTTACAATTGCCTGAGGCGCCAGGTGTTACCCGGACATACTGCTGTCGTGTCTCCTATTTACAATTGCCTGAGGTGCCAGGTGTTACCCGGACATACTGCTGTCGTGTCTCCTATTTACAATTGCCTGAGGTGCCAGGTGTTACCCGGACATACTGCTGTCGTCTCTCCTATTTACAATTGCCTGAGGCGCCAGGTGTTACCCGGACATACTGCTGTCGTGTCTCCTATTTACAATTGCCTGAGGTGCCAGGTGTTACCCGGACATACTGCTGTCGTCTCTCCTATTTACTATTGCCTGAGGTGCCAGGTGTTACCCGGACATACTGCTGTCGTGTCTCCTATTTACAATTGCCTGAGGCGCCAGGTGTTACCCGGACATACTGCTGTCGTGTCTCCTATTTACAATTGCCTGAGGTGCCAGGTGTTACCCGGACATACTGCTGTCGTGTCTCCTATTTACAATTGCCTGAGGTGCCAGGTGTTACCCGGACATACTGCTGTCGTCTCTCCTATTTACAATTGCCTGAGGTGCCAGGTGTTACCCGGACATACTGCTGTCGTGTCTCCTATTTACAATTGCCTGAGGTGCCAGGTGTTACCCAGACATACTGCTGTCGTCTCTCCTATTTACTATTGCCTGAGGTGCCAGGTGTTACCCGGACATACTGCTGTCATGTCTCCTATTTACAATTGCCTGAGGTGCCAGGTGTTACCCGGACATACTGCTGTCGTGTCTCCTATTTACAATTGCCTGAGGTGCCAGGTGTTACCCGGACATACTGCTGTCGTGTCTCCTATTTACAATTGCCTGAGGTGCCAGGTGTTACCCGGACATACTGCTGTCGTCTCTCCTATTTACAATTGCCTGAGGCGCCAGGTGTTACCCGGACATACTGCTGTCATGTCTCCTATTTACAATTGCCTGAGGTGCCAGGTGTTACCCGGACATACTGCTGTCGTGTCTCCTATTTACAATTGCCTGAGGTGCCAGGTGTTACCCGGACATACTGCTGTCGTGTCTCCTATTTACAATTGCCTGTGGTGCCAGGTGTTACCCGGACATACTGCTGTCGTGTCTCCTATTTACAATTGCCTGAGGCGACAGGTGTTACCCGGACATACTGCTGTCGTGTGCTCCTATTTACAATTGCCTGAGGTGACAGGTGTTACCCAGACATACTGCTGTCGTCTCTCCTATTTACAATTGCCTGAGGTGCCCGGTGTTACCCAGACATACTGCTGTCGTCTCTCCTATTTACAATTGCCTGAGGTGCCAGGTGTTACCCGGACATACTGCTGTCGTCTCTCCTATTTACAATTGCCTGAGGTGCCAGGTGTTACCCGGACATACTGCTGTCGTGTCTCCTATTTACAATTGCCTGAGGCGCCAGGTGTTACCCGGACATACTGCTGTCGTCTCTCCTATTTACAATTGCCTGAGGCGCCAGGTGTTACCCGGACATACTGCTGTCGTGTCTCCTATTTACAATTGCCTGAGGCGCCAGGTGTTACCCGGACATACTGCTGTCGTGTCTCCTATTTACAATTGCCTGAGGTGCCAGGTGTTACCCAGACATACTGCTGTCGTGTCTCCTATTTACAATTGCCTGAGGTGCCAGGTGTTACCCGGACATACTGCTGTCGTGTCTCCTATTTACAATTGCCTGAGGCGCCAGGTGTTACCCGGACATACTGCTGTCGTGTCTCCTATTTACAATTGCCTGAGGTGCCAGGTGTTACCCGGACATACTGCTGTCGTGTCTCCTATTTACAATTGCCTGAGGTGCCAGGTGTTACCCGGACATACTGCTGTCGTCTCTCCTATTTACAATTGCCTGAGGTGACAGGTGTTACCCGGACATACTGCTGTCGTGTCTCCTATTTACAATTGCCTGAGGCGACAGGTGTTACCCGGACATACTGCTGTCGTGTCTCCTATTTACAATTGCCTGAGGTGCCCGGTGTTACCCGGACATACTGCTGTCGTGTCTCCTATTTACAATTGCCTGAGGCGCCAGGTGTTACCCGGACATACTGCTGTCGTCTCTCCTATTTACAATTGCCTGAGGTGCCAGGTGTTACCCAGACATACTGCTGTCGTCTCTCCTATTTACAATTGCCTGAGGCGCCAGGTGTTACCCGGACATACTGCTGTCGTGTCTCCTATTTACAATTGCCTGAGGTGCCAGGTGTTACCCAGACATACTGCTGTCGTCTCTCCTATTTACAATTGCCTGAGGTGCCAGGTGTTACCCGGACATACTGCTGTCGTGTCTCCTATTTACAATTGCCTGAGGTGCCAAGTGTTACCCGGACATACGGCTGTCGTGTCTCCTATTTACAATTGCCTGAGGTGCCAGGTGTTACCCGGACATACTGCTGTCGTGTCTCCTATTTACAATTGCCTGAGGCGCCAGGTGTTACCCAGACATACTGCTGTCGTCTCTCCTATTTACAATTGCCTGAGGTGCCAGGTGTTACCCGGACATACTGCTGTCGTGTCTCCTATTTACAATTGCCTGAGGTGCCAAGTGTTACCCGGACATACGGCTGTCGTGTCTCCTATTTACAATTGCCTTAGGTGCCAGGTGTTACCCAGACATACTGCTGTCGTCTCTCCTATTTACAATTGCCTGAGGTGCCAGGTGTTACCCGGACATACTGCTGTCGTGTCTCCTATTTACAATTGCCTGAGGCGCCAGGTGTTACCCGGACATACTGCTGTCGTGTCTCCTATTTACAATTGCCTGAGGCGACAGGTGTTACCCAGACATACTGCTGTCGTCTCTCCTATTTACAATTGCCTGAGGTGCCAGGTGTTACCCGGACATACTGCTGTCGTGTCTCCTATTTACAATTGCCTGAGGCGCCAGGTGTTACCCGGACATACTGCTGTCGTGTCTCCTATTTACAATTCCCTGAGGCGACAGGTGTTACCCAGACATACTGCTGTCGTCTCTCCTATTTACAATTGCCTGAGGTGCCAGGTGTTACCCAGACATACTGCTGTCGTCTCTCCTATTTACAATTGCCTGAGGTGCCAGGTGTTACCCAGACATACTGCTGTCGTGTCTCCTATTTACAATTGCCTGAGGTGCCAGGTGTTACCCGGACATACTGCTGTCGTCTCTCCTATTTACAATTGCCTGAGGTGCCAGGTGTTACCCAGACATACTGCTGTCGTCTCTCCTATTTACAATTGCCTGAGGTGCCAGGTGTTACCCGGACATACTGCTGTCGTCTCTCCTATTTACAATTGCCTGAGGCGCCAGGTGTTACCCAGACATACTGCTGTCGTCTCTCCTATTTACAATTGCCTGAGGTGCCAGGTGTTACCCAGACATACTGCTGTCGTCTCTCCTATTTACAATTGCCTGAGGTGCCAGGTGTTACCCGGACATACTGCTGTCGTCTCTCCTATTTACAATTGCCTGAGGCGCCAGGTGTTACCCGGACATACTGCTGTCGTGTCTCCTATTTACAATTGCCTGAGGTGCCAGGTGTTACCCGGACATACTGCTGTCGTGTCTCCTATTTACAATTGCCTGAGGTGCCAGGTGTTACCCGGACATACTGCTGTCGTCTCTCCTATTTACAATTGCCTGAGGTGACAGGTGTTACCCGGACATACTGCTGTCGTGTCTCCTATTTACAATTGCCTGAGGCGACAGGTGTTACCCGGACATACTGCTGTCGTGTCTCCTATTTACAATTGCCTGAGGTGCCCGGTGTTACCCGGACATACTGCTGTCGTGTCTCCTATTTACAATTGCCTGAGGCGCCAGGTGTTACCCGGACATACTGCTGTCGTCTCTCCTATTTACAATTGCCTGAGGTGCCAGGTGTTACCCAGACATACTGCTGTCGTCTCTCCTATTTACAATTGCCTGAGGCGCCAGGTGTTACCCGGACATACTGCTGTCGTGTCTCCTATTTACAATTGCCTGAGGTGCCAGGTGTTACCCAGACATACTGCTGTCGTCTCTCCTATTTACAATTGCCTGAGGTGCCAGGTGTTACCCGGACATACTGCTGTCGTGTCTCCTATTTACAATTGCCTGAGGTGCCAAGTGTTACCCGGACATACGGCTGTCGTGTCTCCTATTTACAATTGCCTGAGGTGCCAGGTGTTACCCGGACATACTGCTGTCGTGTCTCCTATTTACAATTGCCTGAGGCGCCAGGTGTTACCCAGACATACTGCTGTCGTCTCTCCTATTTACAATTGCCTGAGGTGCCAGGTGTTACCCGGACATACTGCTGTCGTGTCTCCTATTTACAATTGCCTGAGGTGCCAAGTGTTACCCGGACATACGGCTGTCGTGTCTCCTATTTACAATTGCCTGAGGTGCCAGGTGTTACCCAGACATACTGCTGTCGTCTCTCCTATTTACAATTGCCTGAGGTGCCAGGTGTTACCCGGACATACTGCTGTCGTGTCTCCTATTTACAATTGCCTGAGGTGCCAGGTGTTACCCAGACATACTGCTGTCGTGTCTCCTATTTACAATTGCCTGAGGCGACAGGTGTTACCCAGACATACTGCTGTCGTCTCTCCTATTTACAATTGCCTGAGGCGCCAGGTGTTACCCAGACATACTGCTGTCGTGTCTCCTATTTACAATTGCCTGAGGTGCCAGGTGTTACCCGGACATACTGCTGTCGTGTCTCCTATTTACAATTGCCTGAGGTGCCAGGTGTTACCCAGACATACTGCTGTCGTCTCTCCTATTTACAATTGCCTGAGGTGCCAGGTGTTACCCAGACATACTGCTGTCGTGTCTCCTATTTACAATTGCCTGAGGCGCCAGGTGTTACCCGGACATACTGCTGTCGTGTCTCCTATTTACAATTGCCTGAGGTGCCAGGTGTTACCCGGACATACTGCTGTCGTGTCTCCTATTTACAATTGCCTGAGGTGCCAGGTGTTACCCGGACATACTGCTGTCGTGTCTCCTATTTACAATTGCCTGAGGTGCCAGGTGTTACCCAGACATACTGCTGTCGTGTCTCCTATTTACAATTGCCTGAGGTGCCAGGTGTTACCCGGACATACTGCTGTCGTGTCTCCTATTTACAATTGCCTGAGGCGCCAGGTGTTACCCGGACATACTGCTGTCGTGTCTCCTATTTACAATTGCCTGAGGTGCCAGGTGTTACCCAGACATACTGCTGTCGTGTCTCCTATTTACAATTGCCTGAGGTGCCAGGTGTTACCCAGACATACTGCTGTCGTCTCTCCTATTTACTATTGCCTGAGGTGCCAGGTGTTACCCGGACATACTGCTGTCGTGTCTCCTATTTACAATTGCCTGAGGCGCCAGGTGTTACCCGGACATACTGCTGTCGTGTCTCCTATTTACAATTGCCTGAGGTGCCAGGTGTTACCCGGACATACTGCTGTCGTGTCTCCTATTTACAATTGCCTGAGGTGCCAGGTGTTACCCGGACATACTGCTGTCGTCTCTCCTATTTACAATTGCCTGAGGCGCCAGGTGTTACCCGGACATACTGCTGTCGTGTCTCCTATTTACAATTGCCTGAGGTGCCAGGTGTTACCCGGACATACTGCTGTCGTCTCTCCTATTTACTATTGCCTGAGGTGCCAGGTGTTACCCGGACATACTGCTGTCGTGTCTCCTATTTACAATTGCCTGAGGCGCCAGGTGTTACCCGGACATACTGCTGTCGTGTCTCCTATTTACAATTGCCTGAGGTGCCAGGTGTTACCCGGACATACTGCTGTCGTGTCTCCTATTTACAATTGCCTGAGGTGCCAGGTGTTACCCGGACATACTGCTGTCGTCTCTCCTATTTACAATTGCCTGAGGTGCCAGGTGTTACCCGGACATACTGCTGTCGTGTCTCCTATTTACAATTGCCTGAGGTGCCAGGTGTTACCCAGACATACTGCTGTCGTCTCTCCTATTTACTATTGCCTGAGGTGCCAGGTGTTACCCGGACATACTGCTGTCGTCTCTCCTATTTACAATTGCCTGAGGTGCCAGGTGTTACCCGGACATACTGCTGTCGTGTCTCCTATTTACAATTGCCTGAGGCGCCAGGTGTTACCCGGACATACTGCTGTCATGTCTCCTATTTACAATTGCCTGAGGTGCCAGGTGTTACCCGGACATACTGCTGTCGTGTCTCCTATTTACAATTGCCTGAGGTGCCAGGTGTTACCCGGACATACTGCTGTCGTGTCTCCTATTTACAATTGCCTGAGGTGCCAGGTGTTACCCGGACATACTGCTGTCGTCTCTCCTATTTACAATTGCCTGAGGCGCCAGGTGTTACCCGGACATACTGCTGTCATGTCTCCTATTTACAATTGCCTGAGGTGCCAGGTGTTACCCGGACATACTGCTGTCGTGTCTCCTATTTACAATTGCCTGAGGTGCCAGGTGTTACCCGGACATACTGCTGTCGTGTCTCCTATTTACAATTGCCTGTGGTGCCAGGTGTTACCCGGACATACTGCTGTCGTGTCTCCTATTTACAATTGCCTGAGGCGACAGGTGTTACCCGGACATACTGCTGTCGTGTCTCCTATTTACAATTGCCTGAGGCGCCAGGTGTTACCCGGACATACTGCTGTCGTGTCTCCTATTTACAATTGCCTGAGGCGCCAGGTGTTACCCGGACATACTGCTGTCGTGTCTCCTATTTACAATTGCCTGAGGTGCCAGGTGTTACCCAGACATACTGCTGTCGTGTCTCCTATTTACAATTGCCTGAGGTGCCAGGTGTTACCCGGACATACTGCTGTCGTGTCTCCTATTTACAATTGCCTGAGGTGCCAGGTGTTACCCGGACATACTGCTGTCGTGTCTCCTATTTACAATTGCCTGAGGTGCCAGGTGTTACCCGGACATACTGCTGTCGTGTCTCCTATTTACAATTGCCTGAGGTGCCAGGTGTTACCCGGACATACTGCTGTCGTGTCTCCTATTTACAATTGCCTGAGGTGCCAGGTGTTACCCGGACATACTGCTGTCGTCTCTCCTATTTACAATTGCCTGAGGCGCCAGGTGTTACCCGGACATACTGCTGTCGTCTCTCCTATTTACAATTTCCTGAGGCGCCAGGTGTTACCCGGACATACGGCTGTCGTGTCTCCTATTTACAATTGCCTGAGGTGCCAGGTGTTACCCAGACATACTGCTGTCGTGTCTCCTATTTACAATTGCCTGAGGTGACAGGTGTTACCCAGACATACTGCTGTCGTCTCTCCTATTTACAATTGCCTGAGGTGCCCGGTGTTACCCAGACATACTGCTGTCGTCTCTCCTATTTACAATTGCCTGAGGTGCCAGGTGTTACCCAGACATACTGCTGTCGTCTCTCCTATTTACAATTGCCTGAGGTGCCAGGTGTTACCCAGACATACTGCTGTCGTGTGCTCCTATTTACAATTGCCTGAGGTGCCAGGTGTTACCCGGACATACTGCTGTCGTCTCTCCTATTTACAATTGCCTGAGGTGCCAGGTGTTACCCGGACATACTGCTGTCGTGTCTCCTATTTACAATTGCCTGAGGCGCCAGGTGTTACCCGGACATACTGCTGTCGTCTCTCCTATTTACAATTGCCTGAGGCGCCAGGTGTTACCCGGACATACTGCTGTCGTGTCTCCTATTTACAATTGCCTGAGGCGCCAGGTGTTACCCGGACATACTGCTGTCGTGTCTCCTATTTACAATTGCCTGAGGTGCCAGGTGTTACCCAGACATACTGCTGTCGTGTCTCCTATTTACAATTGCCTGAGGTGCCAGGTGTTACCCGGACATACTGCTGTCGTGTCTCCTATTTACAATTGCCTGAGGCGCCAGGTGTTACCCGGACATACTGCTGTCGTGTCTCCTATTTACAATTGCCTGAGGTGCCAGGTGTTACCCGGACATACTGCTGTCGTGTCTCCTATTTACAATTGCCTGAGGCGCCAGGTGTTACCCGGACATACTGCTGTCGTGTCTCCTATTTACAATTGCCTGAGGTGCCAGGTGTTACCCGGACATACTGCTGTCGTGTCTCCTATTTACAATTGCCTGAGGTGCCAGGTGTTACCCAGACATACTGCTGTCGTCTCTCCTATTTACAATTGCCTGAGGTGCCAGGTGTTACCCAGACATACTGCTGTCGTGTCTCCTATTTACAATTGCCTGAGGCGCCAGGTGTTACCCGGACATACTGCTGTCGTCTCTCCTATTTACAATTGCCTGAGGTGCCAGGTGTTACCCGGACATACTGCTGTCGTGTCTCCTATTTACAATTGCCTGAGGTGCCAGGTGTTACCCGGACATACTGCTGTCGTGTCTCCTATTTACAATTGCCTGAGGTGCCAGGTGTTACCCGGACATACGGCTGTCGTGTCTCCTATTTACAATTGCCTGAGGTGCCAGGTGTTACCCGGACATACTGCTGTCGTGTCTCCTATTACAATTGCCTGAGGTGCCAGGTGTTACCCGGACATACTGCTGTCGTGTCTCCTATTTACAATTGCCTGAGGCGCCAGGTGTTACCCGGACATACTGCTGTCGTGTCTCCTATTTACAATTGCCTGAGGCGCCAGGTGTTACCCGGACATACTGCTGTCGTGTCTCCTATTTACTATTGCCTGAGGTGCCAGGTGTTACCCGGACATACTGCTGTCGTGTCTCCTATTTACAATTGCCTGAGGTGCCAGGTGTTACCCGGACATACTGCTGTCGTGTCTCCTATTTACAATTGCCTGAGGTGCCAGGTGTTACCCGGACATACTGCTGTCGTGTCTCCTATTTACAATTGCCTGAGGTGCCAGGTGTTACCCGGACATACTGCTGTCGTCTCTCCTATTTACAATTGCCTGAGGTGCCAGGTGTTACCCGGACATACTGCTGTCGTGTCTCCTATTTACAATTGCCTGAGGTGCCAGGTGTTACCCAGACATACTGCTGTCGTCTCTCCTATTTACAATTGCCTGAGGTGCCAGGTGTTACCCGGACATACTGCTGTCGTGTCTCCTATTTACAATTGCCTGAGGCGACAGGTGTTACCCGGACATACGGCTGTCGTGTCTCCTATTTACAATTGCCTGAGGTGCCAGGTGTTACCCAGACATACTGCTGTCGTGTCTCCTATTTACAATTGCCTGAGGTGCCAGGTGTTACCCGGACATACTGCTGTCGTGTCTCCTATTTACAATTGCCTGAGGCGCCAGGTGTTACCCGGACATACTGCTGTCGTGTCTCCTATTTACAATTGCCTGAGGCGCCAGGTGTTACCCAGACATACTGCTGTCGTGTCTCCTATTTACAATTGCCTGAGGCGCCAGGTGTTACCCGGACATACTGCTGTCGTGTCTCCTATTTACAATTGCCTGAGGCGCCAGGTGTTACCCAGACATACTGCTGTCATGTCTCCTATTTACAATTGCCTGAGGTGCCAGGTGTTACCCGGACATACTGCTGTCGTGTCTCCTATTTACAATTGCCTGAGCCGACAGGTGTTACCCGGACATACTGCTGTCGTGTCTCCTATTTACAATTGCCTGAGGCGCCAGGTGTTACCCGGACATACTGCTGTCGTGTCTCCTATTTACAATTGCCTGAGGTGCCAGGTGTTACCCGGACATACTGCTGTCGTCTCTCCTATTTACAATTGCCTGAGGTGCCAAGTATTACAATTGCCTGAGGTGCCAAGTGTTACCCGGACATACTGCTGTCGTGTCTCCTATTTACAATTGCCTGAGGCGCCAGGTGTTACCCGGACATACTGCTGTCATGTCTCCTATTTACAATTGCCTGAGGCGCCAGGTGTTACCCAGACATACTGCTGTCGTGTCTCCTATTTACAATTGCCTGAGGCGCCAGGTGTTACCCGACATACTGCTGTCGTGTCTCCTATTTACAATTGCCTGAGGCGCCAGGTGTTACCCGGACATACTGCTGTCGTGTCTCCTATTTACAATTGCCTGAGGTGCCAGGTGTTACCCGGACATACTGCTGTCGTGTCTCCTATTTACAATTGCCTGAGGCGCCAGGTGTTACCCGGACATACTGCTGTCGTGTCTCCTATTTACAATTGCCTGAGGCGCCAGGTGTTACCCGGACATACTGCTGTCGTGTCTCCTATTTACAATTGCCTGAGGCGCCAGGTGTTACCCGGACATACTGCTGTCGTGTCTCCTATTACAATTGCCTGAGGCGCCAGGTGTTACCCGGACATACTGCTGTCGTGTCTCCTATTTACAATTGCCTGAGGTGCCAGGTGTTACCCGGACATACTGCTGTCGTGTCTCCTATTTACAATTGCCTGAGGTGCCAGGTGTTACCCGGACATACTGCTGTCGTGTCTCCTATTTACAATTGCCTGAGGCGCCAGGTGTTACCCGGACATACTGCTGTCGTGTCTCCTATTTACAATTGCCTGAGGTGCCAGGTGTTACCCGGACATACTGCTGTCGTGTCTCCTATTTACAATTGCCTGAGGCGCCAGGTGTTACCCGGACATACTGCTGTCGTGTCTCCTATTTACAATTGCCTGAGGTGCCAGGTGTTACCCGGACATACTGCTGTCGTGTCTCCTATTTACAATTGCCTGAGGTGCCAGGTGTTACCCGGACATACTGCTGTCGTGTCTCCTATTTACAATTGCCTGAGGTGCCAGGTGTTACCCGGACATACTGCTGTCGTGTCTCCTATTTACAATTGCCTGAGGCGCCAGGTGTTACCCGGACATACTGCTGTCGTGTCTCCTATTTTCAATTGCCTGAGGTGCCAGGTGTTACCCGGACATACTGCTGTCGTGTCTCCTATTTACAATTGCCTGAGGTGCCAGGTGTTACCCGGACATACTGCTGTCGTGTCTCCTATTTACAATTGCCTGAGGTGCCAGGTGTTACCCGGACATACTGCTGTCGTGTCTCCTATTTACAATTGCCTGAGGCGACAGGTGTTACCCGGACATACTGCTGTCGTGTCTCCTATTTACAATTGCCTGAGGTGCCAGGTGTTACCCGGACATACTGCTGTCGTGTCTCCTATTTACAATTGCCTGAGGCGCCAGGTGTTACCCGGACATACTGCTGTCGTGTCTCCTATTTACAATTGCCTGAGGTGCCAGGTGTTACCCGGACATACTGCTGTCGTGTCCCTATTTACAATTGCCTGAGGTGCCAGGTGTTACCCGGACATACTGCTGTCGTGTCTCCTATTTACAATTGCCTGAGGCGCCAGGTGTTACCCGGACATACTGCTGTCGTGTCTCCTATTTACAATTGCCTGAGGCGCCAGGTGTTACCCGGACATACTGCTGTCGTGTCTCCTATTTACAATTGCCTGAGGTGCCAGGTGTTACCCGACATACTGCTGTCGTGTCTCCTATTTACAATTGCCTGAGGTGCCAGGTGTTACCCGGACATACTGCTGTCGTGTCTCCTATTTACAATTGCCTGAGGCGCCAGGTGTTACCCGGACATACTGCTGTCGTGTCTCCTATTTACAATTGCCTGAGGCGCCAGGTGTTACCCGGACATACTGCTGTCGTGTCTCCTATTTACAATTGCCTGAGGCGCCAGGTGTTACCCGGACATACTGCTGTCGTGTCTCCTATTTACAATTGCCTGAGGTGCCAGGTGTTACCCGGACATACTGCTGTCGTGTCTCCTATTTACAATTGCCTGAGGTGCCAGGTGTTACCCGGACATACTGCTGTCGTGTCTCCTATTACAATTGCCTGAGGCGCCAGGTGTTACCCGGACATACTGCTGTCGTCTCTCCTATTTACAATTGCCTGAGGTGCCAGGTGTTACCCGGACATACTGCTGTCGTGTCTCCTATTTACAATTGCCTGAGGTGCCAGGTGTTACCCGACATACTGCTGTCGTGTCTCCTATTTACAATTGCCTGAGGTGCCAGGTGTTACCCGGACATACTGCTGTCGTGTCTCCTATTTACAATTGCCTGAGGTGCCAGGTGTTACCCGGACATACTGCTGTCGTGTCTCCTATTTACAATTGCCTGAGGCGCCAGGTGTTACCCAGACATACTGCTGTCGTGTCTCCTATTTACAATTGCCTGAGGTGCCAGGTGTTACC